>NC_041387.1:186233339-186391023 GCF_002162155.2 Triticum dicoccoides | reverse complement strand
CCTGTGTCTGCAGCTTCAGTAGCCGACTATGGGATACGGAACATTTCTCCAAATCGCCTTTTCCGGGGCCGTGGGGATGGGAGGAAGAGATAGGAGTGCTAGCCTTGTTGAAATGGTTTCTGCTGGCAAGCTCCGAGGATTCCTCGCTTGGTGTGGAATGGAGCTGAAGATCCCCATCTCTTTAATAGACAACTTTCTTATATGGTTAGGGTGGTATGTGCAAAAATACCCTGACCTCTCGTATTCGCTTGACACGTGGAAGCTAAAAGTCACGAAGGTGCGGAAGCCAATGGGCGCGACATTAAATGAAAATCCGAATACTACTCTTTAAGTCAGGTACTTTGAAGTAATCAGAGGAGGAACCCGCCTTGCAATGCCGAAAACAATCTGTGTGTCGAACTCATCATCATTGAAAGACTGGTTCGGGGGCTACAGAGGGAGTCCTGGATTAAGGGGTCCTCGGGCGTCCAGCCTATTGACATGGGCCGGATTGATGGGCTGTGAAGATACAAGACCGAAGACTCTCACATGTGTCTGTATGGGACTCTCCTTGGCGTGGAAGGCAAGCTTGGCGTCCGGATATGAAGATTCCTTTCTCTGTAACTGACTTTGTATAACCCTAGTCCCCTCCGATGTCTATATAAACCGGAGGATTTAGTCCATAGAGGCAATCATAATCATACAGGCTAGACTTCTAGGGTTTTAGCCATTACGATCTCGTGGTAGATCAACTCTTCTAATACTCATATTCATCAAGATCAATCAAGCAGGAAGTAGGGTATTACCTCCATAGAGAGGGCCCGAACCTGGGTAAACATCGTGTCCCCCGCCTCCTGTTACCATCGACCTTAGACGCACAGTTCGGGACCCCCTACCCGAGATCCGCCGGTTTTGATACCGATAACCGCCGTATGCGCTCTGCCTCACACCAACGCTACGGCAGCTTCCGCTCCTGCTATTTTCCCCAGATTAATGTCGCGCCCACCCTTCTTCTCCCTTAACTCAAGCAGCTCGACCTCTTAGACGTTGGCATCTCGAAGAAGTTTATGGAGCACCTACTCCGCAGCTATACTGTGCTCGAGTACTGTCATGGATATACCCCGCGGTGTAACCCGGCCGGAAGTATAACCCGGCCGGACTTGGCGACTCACTGATGACCTGCCCTGGCTGGACGACACACTAAGTGACCTGCCCGATCCTGGCGACTTATGGGTGACCTGGCAAGCGGATCAGAGGAGCGACAAGACCCAGGGGCCCAGGAGGCTCAAGGCCCAGAAGGCCGACTTACGTTATGGTAGGCCGGCTTAAGAGGAAAGGCGTGAGGAATATCTTCCTTACAAGGAATCAAGGCCCGGACTTGTATCCGGCTTGTAGTAGAAGATATGCTAGTCCTAATCCTATTTGGACTCCACATGTAACCCGCCCCTCTAACTTATATTAGGAGGGGCAGGGCTCCCCAAAGAGGGACAAGTAACAAGAAACAATATCTAGAGCTAGACACAAGGAGGAGAGCCGGCTTACGGTGACTCCCTCATGATCATAATGAGACCTAGCCACAAATAGCATGTAGGGTTATTACCGGATGATGTTTCCCAGAGCCCGAAGCTGTCTAAATCCTTGTCTTGTGTGTTGCGTGTCTCGATTCCACTCAACCCCTTCAAGCTACCACATAGATGCGTTGGCCTCGCGACTAAGTCCTTACATTAGGACATTTGCCGTGACAATTCCTCGACAGTTGGCGGCCACCGTGGGGCTTGCGCATGGTGATGAGTTCTTGAAGGGATCTCTTCAGGGATTGAGAAGCTCGTGATGAGCCGGATAGAAAAAAGAGCCGGCACAAAGGATCTATATCATCAGCAGGCAGTTGGAGACGGCCTGTACAAGGTTCAATTAGGACGAGTTAGGGTTTATGGCCACGCGGCGCCGCAAGTTGTAGAGTCAAAGACGATCCAAAAATCCTGCTGCGTATTCTATCTGAGTGGTGGTCATGTCCGACTGTTGCTACACGTTTTCTTCATCTACATATAAATGCAGAGGGTCAAGAGCAAGCTGAGTTGGTCAAATCGCCACATTTGTTGTGATGTTCCCTGCACAGAGTAAGTCCCGAGAGGATTAAAGCTGCTACTGTTCTCTGAGATCAAACAAAAAGGTAATACCGACAGCTGCCAGTATCAAGTACGCATACAGGCGAGAGTATATTTTCCCGTCACATCACGCGATTAAATCAAGCAATCAGAGTGCTAGTTTAATTCTCAGAATTGCCTATCTCGGATAGCTATACATACATGGAGGCAGGCTGTACAAGGAAATATGAGCAGAGACGTCCAATCAACAGCACTCCACACGAGAAAGAAAGAAAAGGGCATGGGGTTGCCGAGTCAAAGTACGACCCGGAGAAAGACAGGGACGCGGCCGCAGATTCGGCCCTGGCCTACGATGCTCAAGCTTCTGCCTGTGAGCCGGCCGAGCGGATATCTGACTCGCCCGCGCCAAATCCCCGCCTTCACCATTAGCCGGGGCTGCCTCTGATGTGCTTCCTCTGCCTCGGCCCACACCTCGTCACTGCTCCATGGCTATGCTACTGCCTCGAGACAGCCAAGCTGCTATTCGCCTGCATGCCTCGCCGTTGCTGCTCCATCTACGAGAGCTACAACTGCACCTCCACTCTAGCGGAGCTACCAGTACGATCTTCCGCTGCTGCTTTGTGCATAAAGACCAAAATCTAGTCATCAACTACTACTCCATCATCCACTATGACGTATGAAGGCACTAGTCAAACTAATGGGTCAAACCAAGCACGACCCGGAGGAGATCTCGGTCGCACAGACTCGGCCTCGCCTTCACGCGCCGCATCAAGATATCGCCGCCCCTCCGAACTGGGTCTTGCCGTCGCTGCTGCTGCACTTCTGAACAGCCGCTGCACTGGGTCATCTTCTACCACCGTCATTGACCTGAGGGTGTTGCCGCTGCTACTTTGAGCCGCCAAGCCTCCCAAACGGCCGGCCTCCAAGTGTTGCGAGCCGCCTCGACCGAGTTGCCATTGAGCCACCCGGCCAAAGTGACTTCATCTACGGCCTTTACACCTCTGAACCGCCAAAGAGTATACTACAATTTGCATGCAGTGGAGATTATACAAACTACGCAAAACTCTCGCAAGGCCTTTGAAATGATCAACACAAAAATTCTTGGTTATCTACGGATACCATATGGTGATCATCTGTCGCCTAAAATTAGGTGATATTTATCTTACATATATTGTTAAGTACATGTTGATTTCCTTCGACAAACAACTACTCCACCCTGTTGTATGTTTTGTACGCATGACAATTGTGGTTTATACCATGGATATGGAGCATGTACTTACAACATTGCGCCCGGTGTTCGTCCGTGCCTCATTACTCGGTAAATGGATGCGCAAGCCGCCACCCTTGCGGCCCGGATTACTTCAACTCACCGGAACTGTCCATGTGGTTGACTCGTCTGTCCGCGCCGCCTTACAACGCCATGGACGACTCGCCCGTCCGCCCTCGTGGCCGGTTCACGTGGCCGCGCTAGCTTACAAATGCTACGGCTGATTCATCTGTCTGCTCCCGCGGCCACTCACCCGTGAGTGATTTCAACTTAACCTAGTGATCATCAACTTCATGGCGGATTATTTCTGGCCTCACATATCAGGTGATATCCATTTTAAATATATTTTATTGGCACATATTATTTTTGTCAAAGAGCAGTTTATCTTTGCATCTGCAATATTGTTGATGCAGGACAATTGTTCACTACATCAAAACGATGTGGTTGACTCGCCCGCGCCGGTTTACAGCACCGCGACCGATTCATCCGTCTGAGCCACCTCTGATGCGGCGGTCGTCTTTACCGACCGTCTCTCGCGTCCTGGTCTACAAACACACCGAGCCGCACCTGTATGCATGAGCTGTTTATTGAATATGAGCAAGTCACTGCTTGGGAAGCCGGTTTTCTTCCAACAAATTGGAGATGAATTATCAGGTATTATCAGCCGCCGTCTGCACTGGATGGCTCAATGGGCAGGCTCACAAGTCACTGCCACTATAGTTTGGTTAACTTCAAACAGCTAGTTGGAAGGAACCATTGGCCGAGTTGCTGACACGGCTCATACGGGATCATTTATAACCCGCCGCAGTCACCTCAACCTTCTGTGGATTCACATCGCGCTATCAACGCCAATGATATACACCTTCTGCTATGGTCAAATATGGAAAATCTCAAGCCAACACTTCGAGTCATCTTGAGACTCGGGGGCTACAATGGTATGACTTGGCAAAATTAGACAGTTTCAATGAATTCAAGAACTCGGGGTCACTGAAGGGAAGATAACCCGGCCCTGAAGGCTACTGCTTTATTGGAAAATATTTAAAGGCCGTCAGAAAAATTTCCGGTTCAAAATGAAGATTCCGGTTTAAAATACAGCTCAAGAGACATTTTTCTCCTGCAAAGCTTTGAAGCTCTCAAAACCGGTTCAACATCCGGATCAAGGTAAATTTGTCCCTTACAAAGCTTTGAGGATCTCAATATCCGATTTAAGAATTTCCGGTTCAAAAGAATTAATCTCTCACAAGTTCGAGATCTCAGACAAATTAATGGTTACCAAAAAGAACTTGTTGTCATGATGCACGGTTCAAACATGGGTATCCTGCCTTACGGCTTATTTTATTATGGTCAATTGGGAGCTTCCTGCTCATCGGGCATAGCTATTAGTACCCTCTTGATCGGTGCAATGCCAAAATTTATATGGTCACTTGGGGGCTTCCCGTTCAAACATAGGTCGTATTCGAACCAAAGAGAACATAGCTGTCGATACCCTTTTGATTAGCAAACTGCTGAACCTACTTGGGGGCTTCTTGATCGTATCCGAATCATAGCTCAACCCCTTTGGGAATCGACGTGGATCGTATTCGAATCAGTGTCGTTAAACAACTTTTAAGTTCATTTGGGGCTTCCTGTTCAAACATAGGTCATATTCGAACCAAAGAGAACATAGCTGTCGATACCCACTTTGATCTGCAACGCCAACGCCACTTGGGGCTATATGATCGTATTCGAATCTTAGCTTAACCACTTTGGAACGGTTTACTGATCGTATTCGAATCAAAAGCCTCAAAAACTTTATATGTTTTTATACAATCGCAAATATTTGAGTTGTCACAAATATCATATGTGTCGGCTCTTATAGAGTTGAGTTATCAACTTCACTGTCTGGGTCACATAAGCCGGCGGTATCATTCAAAGGATCATAGGGATCTTGTGATCTACTTGTGTGCAGGATAAGACTACATTTGGGTAGTTACCCGCCCTGGCTTTTTACATTAAGTCGCCAGGGCATATGTTGTTTAAACTCTTTGCAGGATTTGCAGAAATATGACATATAAATGACTAAGTTCAAGCTCATTAACAAAGTTGATGCTTCAAAATGATTATCTGTTCTGGATTTTTCTCAAAGGCTATAAGCCGCCGGGTTATAAAAATTCCGGCTTACAATGGAGGTGTATGAAATCGCCATCGGCCAAGAGCCGCTGGGTATTTAAAGTCTGGATTTACTTATCAACAGATGAGGTATTCAAAGTCGCTTTGGCGCAATGGCTATTATTTTATTAATGGATATGATTTATTCTACAATGGAAGGAATAGTCCCGAGTCGCTGCTGGCTTACGACCCGGCACTTGGGGGCTACATTATTCAAATCGAGGTTACATCAAATATGCAAGTCTCATGTCGCTGCAAGCATGCACCATGAAAACTTTGGGGCTAATGCAAAGCCATTTTTGCTCACCTTATTGAAGACCCGACTCATCACATCGTAATGAGCCGGCCCTTGGGGGCTACCAATTGCTCCTCTTAACAATTCAAGGTACACAAGTCTGAATCCATTATATTGAAAGGTCCACTACTCAGTTGGTAGAGTACAAAGCTCTTAACCTTATGGATGTGGGTTCGAGCCCCATGGTGAGGGTTACATCATATGATATTATTTTCAGTGAAGTATATATAAAGTCCCAGCTCAGTATTATCTTACTAAGTCGGCCCTTGGGGACTACATGTTGCTGTTCAAGTCTACATGATCATATTTATGAAGTCCCTGCTCATTATTGCATAATGACCCGGCCCTTGGGGGCTACACTGGTTGAAACTTTACGAGCATAAGGCAATTACAAGTCCCGGGTTGCTGCAAGCATGACAACCGGCACTTGGGGGCTACATATGTGGAATATTCAGTTTTATGACTAATGATTGAGATGAATAACCCAGATTTCTTCAAGGTTGCAACACTTATATTGAAGCAAGTCTTAAGTTATCACTATGTTATCCTCTTAAGACTTGGGGGCTACAGGTATTATGCATATAAAGATGGAACATCTTCAAAATTCTCAGCTTTGAGTAAATCAGGAAGATCAATTACATGACCCGGTGCCAACAACAATTATGACTTGACATCATCAGTCTTTTATAACCCAGAGATTTTCGAAATTATAACTCGGCAAGATCTACATCTTTAAGCCGGTTGAAAATCAGATGAGTATATCAAGACCTATATTTTTTAAGCCGGCGCTTTGGAAGCCGACTCAAATGGATTATTTGTTTACAATATTTATTCTACAAGCAAATTGATTGTGAAGCTGGTCTATTGACCCGAATTTTCTAGAAAGTGACAAGGACTTAAGGATGTTCAGGTGCCGGTTTACAAGAATTCTTAACCCGGAGCACAACCTGTCAAATTTGTTCTTGTGTTTATTTTGCAGCATAAGTTTACCATGGATAAATCCAAGCTAAACTTGGGGGCTAATGTCGGGGATATACCCCGCGGTGTAACTCGGCCGGAAGTATAACCCGGCCGGACTTGGCGAGTCACTGATGACCCGTCCTGGCTAGACGACACACTAAGTAACCCGCCCGATCCTGGCGACTTATGGGTGACCTAGCAAGCAGATCAGAGGAGTGACAAGACCCAGGGGCCCAGGAGGCTCAAGGCCCAGAAGGCCGGCTTACGTTATGGTAGGCCGTCTTAAGAGGAAAGGCGTGAGGAATATCTTCCTTACAAGGAATCAAGACTCGGACTTGTATCTGGCTTGTAGTAGAAGATAGGCTAGTCCTAATCCTATTTGGACTCCACATGTAACCCGCCCCTCTAACTTATATAAGGAGGGGCAGGGCTCCCCAAAGAGGGACAAGTAATAAGAAACAATATCTAGGGCTAGACACAAGGAGGAGAGCCGGCTTACGGCGACTCCCTCATGATCATAATGAGACCTAGCCACAAACAACATGTAGGGTTATTACCGGATGATGCTTCCCGGGGCCCGAAGCTGTCTAAATCCTCGTCTTGTGTGTTGCGTCTCTTGATTCCTCTCAACCCCTTTAAGCTACCACATAGATGCGTTGGCCTCGCGACTAAGTCCTTACATTAGGACATTTGCCGTGACAATTCCTCGACAAGTACCTTCGTCTTCGGCAAATCCACGGGTACATTAGCCTCCACATTGCCTCGACGAATCTCTGATGGATTTATGTGTCTTGTTGGCCCTGCAACAAGACTTCAATTGGGAAGAGATCACGCCAGCTGTTCCACATTATGGTCATTGAGAATGCGCCTTTCCTTGATAGATTGCTTGTATCTGATCTAGAAGGTCCAATAAAAATCAGGGTCTTTGGGGCACCAAAATTGACAGCGTTGGTGTACTCGTCTGCCAAATTCTCCGAACTCTTTAATGGATCCGTAATCGTTCAGGTACAACACTCATCTTCTTCTCCGTCTTCTTGAAATTCACATTTTTAAATTTCTTCTTGATGTATTTACGACTGTCATCTAGAAAATGATTCCCACAAGCTTGACCCGGTCTGTGCGGATAGTGAAGATCTTGGAAAAAAATTATCGGCACCATCGGCGGGGCCCGAAGAGGTTCGCCCCTCTCGGCAAGGGGCTGGGAGCTAGCGCCCCCACGATCGCTGGCTGGGCCTCGCAAGGGACCCGGACCGGCGCAGGGTCACCACCTGAAGAGGAGCCAAGGATTGACGCCCACCATTCGCCGTCCACGACCAGAGGAGGAGCCGTGGGCAGGCTGGTTGTTCTCTAGGAAGGGTTGCAAAGGAAAGGCAACAAGGGCACGGGCTCAAGACGCCTTGCAAGCAGGCTTGCTTCTCCGGCTGACCCCGCGTCAGGGGCAGCATGCAGGTTCAGGATGCTCAAGGCCAGCGATGAAGTCAAGGCCGGAGGAGGTTGCTTCTCAGGGGACTCCGTGGGCTTGGCAGGAGGGATCCTGAAGAGACACTCGTCTATGGCGATGTATTTTCTATGCTTCAACGGCTGAAAGGTGCGACCACTGCAGCTCGAATACTCCTTCCTCTTGCGGAGCACAGCGAAGTCCATGCGGAACCGACCTAGGTGCTGCATGTGGGGCCCAGCATGGGGCGAGGCTGGAGTAGCACCCAGGCAGTCGACCTCAGGAGCTCCGGCCTCAGGAGCCGCAGGCTGCATCTCCCCCTCAACGACCGCCTCAGGGCGAGCTTCATAAGTTTTGGAGGATGAAGCCTCGGGAACCTCAAGCGGCGTCAGCATCTTGACACCCGCGCCTCCAGCCTCAAGCGATGCTTGCCTCCCCGCACCCGCTCTCACGGCAAGCTCGGTGCTGGCGGCAAGAAGGAGAGCCCCAACGACAGGGTTCTCACGAGACCCCACAAGGCCAACTGGGCGTAGCCCCCACTCGTCAAAGCAAGGCATCTGTCCCGTGAACTCGACCCTGTTCGAGCAGAGATACACGAGGCTACCCTCTTGCGGCATATCGCCTGGCGAGGGGTTGCCAGTCAAGACTTCAAGCACAGTCATCAACGCTTCGGGAAAAAGCTCCGACTCTTGAAGCCTCATGCGATCCTGGTCACCGGCCAGGGCCCACATCGGTCGGGAATGGCGCTGGAGAGGGGCAATGCGACATCACAGGAACTCCTTCACCACCCGGGGTGCAGTCATGCCGAGATCTTTCAACCTCTTCAGTCGGAACCAAAGGAAGGAAAGGCGAGGGCTCACGAGCCTCTCATAGCCCCAGCCAGGGTTTGGGACAGCAGGCGACGATGGAGGCGAGAACATGGGGATGTGCACTCTGACATCAACGTACACCCACCGCATCCGAAACCGGCTCATGGACGGCGGGAAGTCAAAGTCAATCCCCGAGGCGGCCATCTCTGCCACAGCCTGGAAGATCACGAATCCCAAGCACTGCGAGGGGTCGGTCAGGGGCAGCGAGAAGAAGTGGCATAGGAGGGCGACGGAAGGAGTAATGCCCACCATGGCTTCACAAACAAAGGCGAAGACGGCGAGAAGGGTTACGGATTGGGGATCAAGATGCATCATATGGATCTGATATGGGAAAGCACTGCATTGAAGAAGGAGGAGAAAGGGTGAACCAGGTCAGCCCATAGGGCATCGACGAAGAACCGAACCTCGGTGACTGTCCTGTCAGTGGAGGCGCAGGACACAGGCCAAGCCATCGTCTTTCCACACTCGTTGAAGCTGGAAGCGAGCGCAGGGCAGACCTTGCCCATGGCCTCTAGGTTGAGCACCAGCGACCGGCCGACGGCGGGCTCGATTGTCGGGGGCGGACTAGCTAAGGACAAAGGCTTCTTCCCCTTTTTCACATTGGTCGGCGCCATGGCAATGGAGGGGGCAGAGCTCAAGTCAGATTGGGAGCGGAAACTGGAGCTCAAGGAAGAAGGGGGAATAGGAAGCACGCTGCCTGCGAGGAGGAAATAAATGTGTAGGGTGCCATTGCCGAATAGCCAGGCGGATATTGGGGCAGCATCGGGAAGCGGAGACGCCCACGTCCAATCAGTCGCCACGCGTCGACCAAGGCCGCATGCTGTTGGGGCCCGTGGCGCTCCGCACTTGCCCTTTCGCTTTGCTGCTAAGCCAAGTCCGAGTGCACCTTGGGCCCGGGGGCTACTGTCGGCATTCTGGGAACGGGGGTCCCCAGACTTTCCTTCCTGCGGCCTGCTGCGTGGCTCAACCAGTGGCCCAGTGCGGCCCATCTTCATTAACCAAACACTCAAGACCCTCGCGAGGGGCCAAGCCTCGCGGGGCATATGACACAAGGCCTCCTCAGGAGTGGCCTCACCAGGTAGGCTCGCGAGGAGGCGGAGAGATCAAGTCAAGGGGTACCTCGCGAGGTTCCCGTGATGCAAGCCATGACGACCGAGGCCAGGCGGGCACCAGCACATGCAGTGTCCTCATTTCCTCTTTGGTGCTAAGGGGCAAGCGTAGGCGCGGAGTACCGAGGCATCAGGCAAAGGTTTCCATGTCGGTGCAACAAGACCAAGATCAGCAGGACGGCAGGACGGATGTCACCGTGGAGCCCAAGACAGCGTCACCACCAGCGCCTTTGGCAGGCGAAGAACACCTTTAGTCAGGATAGCTTGTACTAGATGTCCCCTTTCAAAATGGCCGTTGTTGAATCCCTTCCCGCTCAATATTTGGGAAGAGGACCAGGGCCTCTATAAATAGGGCTAGCCACCACAGTAGAAGGGACGAGTCGAATCCTTCCAAAGCAGAATACCACACCAGCTCAAGAACACCCCTCCTCACGAGGCTGTTCTTCCCTTGTACTGTTCATCATCAGCCATCCGTGGTATTGCAAGGGGAGAGCGCAACACTAGTCCGGATCTGGCTATAACCCTAGATTCCGAACACACTGATATCATCGGGGGCTCAGCCACCGTAATAACACCGTAGGCCCATCTTATCATGGCAGTCATTGTCCCATGGACCGAACCATTCTTAGCCTGCCTTAATAGGTGAGAACTCCCTGAGGATCAGAACGAGGCACGCCACATTGTTCGGTGCTCGAAAGCCTACAAGGTTCACAACGGAGAACTCTACAAGAAAAGCGCTACTAGAGTACTTCAAAGATGTATCTCCGAGGAAGAGAGGCGGCAGCTCTTGGCTGAAATTCATGCCGGTCTCGGTGGTCACCACGCCGCGGCTTGGGCCATTGTCAGCAAGGCCTTCCGTACATGTTTCTATTGGTCGACGTCCCGAGAAGACACACAGGATCTTGTCCAACGTTGCGTTGGATGCCAGCTTTTCACCAACCAAAGCCATATGCCACCCACCGCTCTACAAACAATCCCCATCACTTGGCCTTTCGCGATCTGGGGGCTTGATATGGTCGGACCCCTTAAAGGAGGAAGCCATAAGAAAAAATATTTGTTGGTCATGGTGGATAAATTCACTAAGTGGATAGAGGCCAAACCAGTTAAAATGGCCGAAGCCGAACCAGTGATAGAGTTCATATCTGGTGTTGTGCACCGTTATGGTGTTCCTCACAGCATCATCACCGATAACAGATCTAATTTCACAGTCGATGAGGTGAAAACCTGATGTGCTAATCTGGGCATTAAGCTCGATTACGCCTCCATCTATCACCCACAAACAAATGGTCAAGTCGAACGAGCCAATGGTCTTATTATGATAGGCATTAAGCCTAGACTAGTGCAGTCTTTGAAAGAACCAGACAGGCACTTGGTCGAGGAGCTCGACTCCATACTCTGGGGGCTGCGGACGACGCCCAATCGCACTACCGGATATACATCTTTCTCATGGTGTACGACGCAGAGGCTGTGTTACCCTGTGACATTATTCATGACTCACCTCGAGTGCGCATGTATGAAGAGAGAGAGAGAGAGAGAGAGGCCGAGCTTGATCGGCAGGACATCTTAGATGCCCTGGAGGAGGAGCGCGACGTCGCAAAAGCCCATTCCGCCTTTATTCAACAACAAGCCCGCAGATACCAAAGAAGAGAAGTACGGGCGAAGACTTATAATGTTGGCGAACTCGTTCTATGCTTGCCGGAGAAGAAAAAGGAGGAACTCAAGCCCAAGTGGGAGGGGCCCTTCATCATTGATGAAGTTCTCACTGGAGGAGCGTACTGCCTGCGTGATGCATTAGATAATCGCCTAGAGCCGAATCCGTGGAACGCGGCCAGACTCCGAAGATTCTAGGCCTAGCACTAAATTCTTTGTTCGTCTCCTTCTCCCTTTTGTTTCCATTATCCTTTTCCTCTCTTTCCGCCTTTTCTCTTTTGTTCAAGCCTTAAAGCTATCGTGCGGCCAAACCGTGCACCTACGACGTACCCATCCTCAAATATGTACGTCCATTATACCTGGGGCTTCTTGCACATAAACTTATTATTATTATTGTCCGAGCATTAAGCTCAACACATATGTGTCTTTTCCTCGTATGTACGTTTTCTTCATCATTATATGCATCGATATGACTTAAGTTTTTGCAAAGCTAGGTTGCCTGGCTCCTATGCTTATGCCCTACATTCCCGTTAGTTCGGCTAGGGCATAAAGGGAGCACCTCTGCGATTGTTACTGTCGAGTTATCCAGATGTGTACCTCATACTGGGTGAAGCCGAAAGCTAGCGTTCGTAAGGGAATATTCGGTCAGCCGACTAAAGATGTTTTTTACTCAGTAAACTATGAACCACCAGATGTTAGCGCATGCTTACCTAGGGAAAGGAACCCTTAACGGAACTATTCTCTCTGGAAGATGTTTATTACAATCACAATGTAATATAACATAGCTAGCCGGATACTTGTCTGTTCAAGCAACTATGACTCCTATGCCTGGTTTCCATGCATACCCTGGTTTCTTTTGCCGCTCAGGTATTCGGAAACACTCCGCACCCTTGGGTCCAGAGGTCGAAGCGAAAAGGTCTGCCATGACAATTATTTTACAATCCGGCTAGGGTCAAATATGTCATGGAAAGTACATAGTCATTTGGACTCAAAAATTTCCTCTTCTATGCCGTCCAACGGGTTGTCTAGCTTACAATCCTCTTGAGAATATTTTGCGGCTACTTTTACCTGGTCATATACCAAACTAACGGTAATTGCCTTTCCATCTGACCCTAAAGGTCCGACCCGGGCCATATGATTCGGATCAAGCTTGGTATACCGTGTTTTCACCATGGCCCAGGCCTCTCGCGCACCTTCCTGGCAGGCCGATATCTTCCATAATCGGAAGTGCCGCCACGCTCCCTTGAATAGTTGTACAAGCTCCTCCATACTTCCTGGAGGGGAGGCGGATGGCCATAAGGCCTTGGCGATACTTTGCATCGTGTGCCAAGCTCTCTCGTGCATTTGCGACAACTCTTGTAGCAGATCATCCAAAGATTCGGACATCTCCTCTTCGGGACAGCCAGTCAGCATACCTACAGACATAACTCTGTCAGTTCCTTTCCTCGCCAAATTACGCGAAGGTAAGTTTGAAAACAAACTAAATATGCCGGCTCGCAGCCTCTTATTCTCCTTTACGGAGTCAGCCAGCTGGGCCCGCACATCTTTCAGTTCTTCGCCCAGCTGTGTGTTCGAATCCTGGTGTTTGTTTTTCTCCTCCCTAACCCTTGTCAGTATATGTTCGCACGCGGCCAGTGGCCTTTTGGTTTATGGTTCACCCGCTTGTGCGACTTCCGGCGCCTCTCCCGGATGATCTGACGATCCGACCATAAGACATGCAACTGTGTTAGCATTGCTGGTATATAATTCGGTTTTTTCCGATGGAGGGACACATTACCAGGCGATGCCTTGTTGGATTTCTCCAGTTCGGCTGTTGCAGCAGCTAGCTGGGTCCGACACTTTTCTAGCTCTTGAGAGAACAGGTCGTTCTTCTCTGTGAGCACCTGTTTATACAATGATCCTTAAATCAGTTGGATCAACTGTTTGAAGTCTCAGGGGCTACTGGTATATCATTATCAGATTTGTACAAATGTGTACTTACCCGGATATCTTTCAAATGTTGGTCCGTGGCTCTGGCAAGCCCATCTCGAGCAGCTCGTATGTATGCATTAACCGAGCTGAAGGTGTTGAATGCCTCTCTTGTAAAGCCGGGGTCTCGAAGGGCGGCCCGCCGGCGCCGATGATTCATGGCGCTTTCCACTTTAGAGTTAGTAACGGATACATCATCTGAATCCTCCACAGAAGGACAATCCGACATCGCTCCCACGTCAGCCTTTGTCTTAAGGCCGAGTCTAGAATCTGGCTGGTGCAGGCATGGCCGGCAGGATCCCCGGACATAGTCCGACAAATGTTCTTCCTAATAAAACACGACGGACAATGTCATACTTCGATGTGACTGCCAAGGAGTGTATTTAAAAAGCCATACCTCTTTGATGAAAGCTCGGACGTGTTTTCATTTGCCTTCCTCTTCGAAGGCCTGCCCGGCATAGGCGCTTCTCTCTTGTGAGTCGCCTCAGGTGTAGTATGGCGCGCCGAGCGCCTCCCCTTTGGAGCATGAGGCAGTGCGGTGGGTGAGGCGTAAGAAGGAAGCTCTTTTAGAAGAGATGTCTCCAGGTTACTTACATGTGAGGCAGGCAGAAGACCAGGATAGTCGGTGGTGATGGCCACTTCCATGCCGTCATAGCTCACCTGGTAGAATACCCCATCCTCGATCTCCATGAATATATCCGGATCCTCTTTGAATCCGGAATAAAGGTCCCGGTTGTGGTCGGCTGGCTATGGGGAGGGGCTGTGGAGCCCCTTGGTGATCTTCCGCCATTCTTGTCACAAATGGATGGATTAATGTCCATGGAAGGTGACTCGAGGAGTAGAATGAGTAGAGTAGTGGGATTGGAACTCACCGAGCTAGGAGGATTATACATGGAAAATCCATCTCGGTGCTTAATATGAGTGAACTCCTCTTTCTCCCCTTTGTATAGTCCGAACCCTTCTGACTACAGCGGGAGGCGTCATCTTCCCCATTATAGTGCCACATGGGAAACCTTTTGTATTGGACTGGATGAACCCCTCGTACTATGGAAGTCGCCATTACCTCGACTATTGATAATCCGGACCGGGCGAGCGTCTTTATCTTGCTCATCAATTGATGGACTACCACGCTATCTTCCTCCTGAAGGCTCCGAGGGCGCCAGCTCTGGCGCTTCTTTAACGGAACACTTGAAAATTCGGGGAGACCCATTCGGACTGCGTCGGGAAGGGAGACATCCTCAATATAGAACCATTCAGAAGGCCACTCTTCGGATGCCTTCTTCGGCGTACCAGACAGGTATTCGGTCCCGGTGATGTGCCATACCTCGGCTCCGCCCACTTCAAATATTGATCCCTCTTGGCTACAAGGGACGAGGCAGAATAGTTTCCTTTCAAAATGGGCCTCACAACCCAGGAATAGCTCACAAACAGCAACGTAACCTGCGATGTGCAGGATGGAGGCAGGAGTGAAATTGTGCAGTTGGAGGCCATAATACTCCAGAAGCCCTCGGAGGAATGGGTGGATTGGAAATCCAACGCCTCTTAACAAGTAGGGAACGAAGCACAGTCGTTCCCCGCTGGATGGATTGGGGAAATTCTCCGCTTGAGCCTCACCGTCGAAGGAAGCCAATCCGGCTCGAACGGAGACTAGATCCGCAGGGGGAAGAAATCCCTGTGTCTGCAGCTTCACTAGCCGACTGTGGGATACATAACATTTCCCCCAATCGCCTTTTCCGGGGCCGTGGGGGTGGGAGGATGAGCTAGGAGCGCTAGCCATATTGAAATGGTTTCTGCTGGCAAGCTCCAAGGATTCCTCGCTTGGTGTGGAATGGAGCTGAAGATCCCCATCTCTTTAATAGACAACTTTCTTATATGGTCAGGGTGGTATGTGCAAAAATACCCCGACTTCTCGTATTCGCTTGACACATGGAAGCTAAAAGTCATGAAGGTGCGGAAGC
The DNA here is from genome assembly GCF_002162155.2 of Triticum dicoccoides. Taxonomy (NCBI): domain Eukaryota; kingdom Viridiplantae; phylum Streptophyta; class Magnoliopsida; order Poales; family Poaceae; genus Triticum; species Triticum dicoccoides. Next base: position 186,375,277 of record NC_041387.1, on the reverse strand, counting down.
CAATGTGCGCGACATTAAATGAAAAGCCGAATACTACTCTTTAAATCAGGTACTTTGAAGTAATCACAGGAGGAACCTGCCTTGCGATGCCGAAAACAATCTGCGTGCCGAATTCATCATCATTGAAAGACTCGTTCGGGGGCTATTGAGGGAGTCCTGGATTAAGGGGTCCTCGAGCGTCCGGCCTATTGACATGGGCCGGATTGATGGGCTGTGAAGATACAAGACCGAAGACTCTCACATGTGTCCGGAGGGGACTCTCCTTGGCGTGGAAGGCAAGCTTGGCGTCCGGATATGAAGATTCCTTTCTCTGTAACTAACTTTGTATAACCCTAGTCCCCTCCGATGTCTATATAAACCGGAGGGTTTAGTCTGTAGAGGCAATCATAATCATACAGGCTAGACTTCTAGGGTTTTAGCCATTACGATCTCGTGGTAGATCAACTCTTCTAATACTCATATTCATCAAGATCAATCAAGCAGGAAGTAGTGTATTACCTCCATAGAGAGGGCCCGAACCTAGGTAAACATCGTGTCCCCCGCCTCCTATTACCATCGACCTTAGACGCACAGTTCGGGACCCCCTACCCAAGATCCGCCGGTTTTGATACCGACAACCGCCGTATGCGCTCTGCCTCACACCAACGCTGCAGCAGCTTCAGCTCCTGCTATTTTCCCCAGATTAATGCCGCGCCCACCCTTCTTCCCCCTTAACTCAAGCAGCTCGACCTCTTAGACGTTGGCATCTCGAAGAAGTTTATGGAGCACCTGCTCCACAGCTGTACTGTGCTCGAGTACCTTCGTCTTCGGCAAATCCACAGGTTCATTAGCCTCCACATTGCCTTGACGAATCTCTGATGGATATATGTGTCTTGTTGGCCCTGCAACAAGACTTCAATTGGGAAGAGATCACTCCAGCTGTTCCACATTATGGTCATTGAGAATGCGCCTTTCCTTGATAGATTGCTTGTATCTGATCTAGAAGTTCCAACAAAAATCAGGGTCTTTGGCGCACCAAAATTGACAGCGTTGGTGTACTCGTCTGCCAAATTTTCCGAACTCTTTATTGGATCCGTAATCATTCAGGTACAACACTCATCTTCTTCTCTGTCTTCTTGAAATTCACATTTTTAAATTTCTTCTTGATGTATTTACGACTGTCATCTAGAAAATGATTCCCACAAGCTTGACCCAGTCTGTGCGGACAGTGAAGATCTTGGCAGTAAAATTTATCGGCCCCAATCTGGATTCCTTACATGCTTTCCGTGCACGGAGAAGCTAGTCATCGAGGTGAAACTTATTTCCTATTATTAAACGGTAATCACAATGTAGCTCAGTTTTTCGTAATTTTCCCAAATTATGACAAGTGTAGTGTTCAAAACTGCATCTACGCACTGCACCGAAAGAAATGGTTTTAGTATTTTTTTTCTCATGTGATCACCCTACATCATTTTTTGTTGTACTACTAGTAGCCTAGGTTAGTCATCGTGGCAAGTAACTTAGACTATTAACTCTATGGTTACCCTAAGAGTAAGTACTACCTCCGTCCTGGTTTACTCATCCTATTTTGTAGTATCAAAATTTGACCATAGATTTAGCTAACAAAATGTTAATGCATGTCACTAAAAGTTATATCGTTGGATTCGTATTTGAACATAATTTCAAATGGTATAATTTTTTATGACATGCATTGGCATTTTCTTAGGTAAATCTATGGTCAAAATTTTACATTAAATACGAGGTAGTACAAAGTGGGCTATAACGGCACTCCACTATGTAGGCCAAAACACGTGCCAAATTCACTTGTGATGCATTTGGCATCGATGCCCCTCCATTTCTCACATGGTGTCCCAATTTGGGTCACCTACTTTGCTCCGGTGCCAAATTACCTCACACAATGAAAAAACACTTGCGTGGGAGAGGGAGAGGACTGAGGCAATAAAAAAATACTTATTAGGGAGAGTGAGAGGCTGGTGTAGTTTGTTTGATTGATTTGTTTATACATGTGGGTCTATGTGCACAACGGTGCCAACTCTCTCACATTGCTAGAGCGGTGCCAAAATCTTTTTATTTGACATGGATGCGTATTATGTGGCAATACTTTTGAGAAATATGGCATCGGCCACATAGTGGAAGGCAACAAATGCCCAAGCTCTTCACATGCTCCTAGGTAAATGAGAGGAAGGAGAAAGAGAGAGTGAAAAATATCACTAGCCAACCAACCCTATCGTATGAGCGAATGATATTGGTACCTCGTGATGACACGACAATCTTATACAGCGAGCTGCTCTAATATGTTCTCTTCTTTTGTAGATTAAAAAGACCCAAAAGTGAAAAATGTGTTGCACTATAACAATCTCATCGAATGCCTTGATCTCCATCTTACAGAAATTGATTTGATCGACTACCGAGGCAGCACATCTGAGATTAAATTGGCCAGGTTCTTTGTTCTGGACGCTAGTGTGCTCAAGGTAATGAGGTTTGACGTTCTCTAGCGCAACAATGAATGGTGTGTTGATCACTGCAAGCATCTAAGCCTAAATGATAAAGTCTCTGTAGAAGCTGAATTTGTTTTTGAAACATCAAGTCGCTAGAGACTCAAAAATTTATTTTCCCATTAGTGACTTGTCAGGGCGGTGGATTTTAGTTTGTACGATAATGCTGCATCCACCTAAAGTAACGAAAGTTCTTACGTAAACTTCCTAATAATTCCCTCGTCGTAAGTGCAACATTGCTCCTAACATTTGTAATATTAGTTTGAAACTTGTATATTGATGTGGTCCTATTCTTGCGTTTTCAAAATCCTGCAAATCAAAGAGGTCCTGAGTTGGTGATGATGGTGTGCCTGCCATCTTTCACCAATAGCCGTTGGATCTAGATCTGACGCATAGAAAGCAAACTTCTACAGTTTTGCAAAAAGATGCCCGAATTTGTTCCCTATTTACAAACAACTCCTTGTCTCTCACAATCAGCCTTACCTCCTTCCCACCACATCTAGAAGGCCATGGAACAATCTGGCACGATGGCTGCTGCCGGTGCCGTCCACCCCCAATCTTAGTGTTCTGTGCAATGCATGAGCATCTTACTCGTATAAGAAAAGAGTAGAGATACTCGTGGCAATGCACGGTAAATTATGTCGAACACGACTAGTTGTAAGCAGGCTAGCTCTACAGCCATGATGATAGTGACTGCACATAATGAGGCTAACTTTGGTATGCCGAACACTGCGCCTACACTCAGGTGTCATCTCCGGCGCAGAGTCTTGTCACTTCACTATGAGGAGTAATTTGAATAATGGGTAGTACAATACTAGTACTACATTGGTAGTACTACTACTAGTTTAGCACCACCATCTGGATTTAGTAGTACTACCACGTTCGTTTGGATTTAGTATTTGACTAGCAATATCTAGTAATGCATGTCACAAAAAATATACTACTCCCTCTTTAAATAAATACATGGAGTATTGTTTTATTTTGTTTTGAACGTAGTTCCTGATGATATTATACACTCTCCCTTCTGGTACATAGCTCAAATCTGAAGTCTCATCAATCAGACTACTATTGTACTCCCCGAGCGCTCAACTTGGTAAGCTACCAACAAAAAATTCCAATCAAAGACTACTATTGTACTCCCTCCGTACTGGTGCATTAGTCACGTTATGAAAGCCAAATAATCCCAAAACTTTTAGGCGAGGTGCATTAACTACCCACATCATTCCCTGTTTTTTCCACGAAAAAAGAAATCACCCAATAGGAGACGTGGGGTGCGTATGCATTTAATGACTTGAGACTACTAGACCTCTTCTAATGGAAAGGTGCTTAGAAGAGGTGCTAAGTGCATTAAATAGCTTAGCAACTCAACTCACCAATGCATAGGTGCTTGACTTGTTGTTGCTAAAACTCACTGCATTTAATGGTTTAGCACCTAAACTCTTCCACGCATTGGTCAACTTCTTTCATTTAAGTGGTTTGCCTAGGTTCATGTGCTTGGCATTGGTTCTTCCTAGGGTCACCAAAGTGCTCTCTCTCCTCCTTAATTACTGTGCCATGTCATTTTTTGCCTATGTCGCATGCTTAGCAACTTTTCACCATGGAGCACTAGGAAGGGCCTTAGCACAACATTTTTGGTTACATGCATTAACATTTTACTAGTTAAATCAAAGGTCAAAATTTGGCGCAAAATGCAAAGGGGACCAATAAACCAGTAAACATCAAAGTTCTCTTGTTTTGCCCCAACTTGGTGTCGGTGAGATGACTATACTGCACCGGCACGGAGGGAGGTCCAAGGAGTAGATGGCCAACACACACGTGAAGGCAAAGCAGTCTGCACTTCTCATATAAAGGCTCCCCTTAGTCCAATCTATGAAATCCTACGCACATACGCACCCTAAACAAGGGCAAGAATGATCACTCCAATTGCAATATCAGTTGACTAGAAGCTAGACCCATGGAGGCGATGAGCGCGAGCATCAGCCAGCTGTGCCAGATGGTCCATGATGTCGGCTTGCAGCCCAACACCGAGGCACGTCTCCAGGTCGTGCTTGAGGCCGCTAGGGCGAGAGGCCTCTTGGACGACAATTTTGTCTCCTTATTCGACGAGGTCCTCGTCGGCTTCCTAGACAAGTTCACCATCGTCAAGAAGATCGCGGACGACCTTGACATACGCCTCCAGCCCACGTGCATAGGCTCAGCGACGCCCGCCACCTTCAATGGCCTCTATGGTGACAACCTCTTCGATACACTGGCGGCCCTGCGACTGCCGACCGTCGCGCAAGAGAATGTCCAACTCAAGGTCATGCTCGCCGCGTAGCGCCTGGCGCAGCAAGACACCATCGACATAATCACCCATGTTTATGTGCAAATCGTCCACAAGGACTACTACGTGCAAGAGGAGGACGATAGGACACTGGCCTTCTTGGACCGTAGGGCAACCTTGGACGACATTGTTCAGAAGCACGTTGAGCTCGCCGCCAATGCCGCTACTCCTCACACATCGGTTGGTGGCCTGACACACTAGGGCGTGAGGATGTCGTTGATGGATTCATATGTATCTTTATCTTTCCGTCAAATCCATGCAGTAGTATATTGTACTACTAGTAATTATCTTACCTTTCACATCAACTTCATAATTTTTGTACGTACTCCATGCATGAACCGCGCCAGAACCAGACTTCTCATTACTCTATGGAAAATTGTTATTTCTATCTATTAGTTGTGCCATGGAGCAGAACCAAATTTTACAAGTTACAAGTTCAAAAGGAAAACATGTCGTGTTCGCGTCGCACCCCCACACGGTTGGGCCAGCACGCTTCTCAAGGGGGAATGCATGTTGTGTTGCATTTTCACTTACAAGTGGGACCGCAGTTGAGCAAACCGACTAACGGCAAACCCCCACCCCGCCACCATGCAATGGCTAAGAAAATAGGAGGGAGAAGAGATGGCTGTATCACGGACTCAAAAATAATTGTTGTCAGATGGGACTCGTGTGGGTGGCGTGTGCCGTACTGCCAGACTTAAATGATAGTTATGGCCCATGCGACCCCACCATATCAAGGTACTGGTTACGTAGAGCGAACACATTATCTCTCCAGGAGTACGGTACACCACTAGTACTACTCACATTCTCGCAAAATTTCCTGGAGTCCATGCTCCGCCCTCCTCTCTCTCTTCTCAGCCGGCCAGCAGACGCGTGGAGCCCATCGTCTATTTGCTCACATGGTGGTCCCACATGTCAGTGAAAACGCAATACGACCCACTGAACTTGCACATCTTCCACGTCGACGTGTTGGTGATGAAAAACAAATCCAATAAAGATCTTCGGTGGCCGCTTTTGGAGTTACTCAAGAGTAAGATTCTATTTACGGTTTAACGCAAGATACACATCATGTGGCTTCAACTAGCACTACATTTTCTTGCATGACACGACTTGGATGCTGGATGTCCCACGTGTCGGCAAAAGGAGGAAGAACTCGACCAAATATTCGCCACATTTAGACCGGAGGAGTAGTAAACACGGCAAGCCTTGCGCCTACATCATACTACATACAAGCCCACCTTACGCAGTCACGCTATCACCATATTTCTCGGCCTCTGTGCGACACCTAGCTCTAGTTGATCTAACTAGAACTAACTATTGTGCTAGCATACTCCAATATTAGGTTGGCTCTATGTGATGTGGCAACTTCATATAACCGGATGCTGGCTATACTACTACGGTACTCACACTCCAAGAAGTGACTCGAAAACCATTCATAAATTGAGTTTATGACATGCATATGCAAATGTACCATTCATTACATACAACAAGTCATCAACACACAACGACAACAAGGATACATGTTGGATTATAGATTATTTCCAACAAAACATTCTAGTAAATACTAAAGTTTTCATCACACAACAAATAACAAGCAATGAAATGAACTTCAGCTCAACCAATCCTTGGCGTTGGATATACTTGCTTTGAACCATTGGTAAGCCTCTGGGAAGGGCCAGCTATTTTCAATATTGAGACGAATGCAAGACTGATCATCCAAGCTGAAGCGGCCTATATCGGGACGCATATTGGGATAGCCAGGGTAAGGAACCACCGCAATGTGCGAGGTATATATACAATTGTTTCTCATAAATGGTAGTAAAATTGTGTCAACAATAGCTGGATCACTTTTCGCCATCATTGGATAGGTTTGTCCAAGGAAGAGCGAGTTTTCTCCAAGACTATCAATACTGAATCAGGGAGAAGGTGTTGGTAGTAGCACACTAGTTTCCATCTCGAATACCCTGGAATGGATGTTGGAAGAGGTCCGGAGAGTGCGACCATGGGAGACAACACCTGCTTCCTTAGTAGTAACATCAACAGTGCGCTGTATACAGACAAGAAGAGGTGATCCATTGGAATAAGTTGCCAGGCGCCACCCAGTATATAGGTCCTGCTCGTCCTCATGCTCCTGATCATCACCATCGTCATCTCCCCCTTGGTTATAATTTTTTTCAAGTATAGGTGGTGGAATGTTCATAGGACCTTGGAAACACAAGAAGGATAATTAGTAAAGGGAAACTAGCTAACCTGCATGCATGTGGATGAAACAATTATAATTACGGTGGAAGACAAATGTACCGAAACCATAAGGATCCCGTGCAAAAATAGTGCCATGAGTGGTGGCAGCAAACACAAGACGCTCGTGTTGAATTGCATCACAGTACTCATCCATGTACGGAAATTGATTTTTGAGCAATATCCATCAAGGCGTGGAAGTAAGGACGACAACAAGCTTTTCGAAGATAGAAACAACTTCATATTTTGTGTAATTCAAAGAGCGGTTGGGAACTCGACAAATTGCTATCTTCCGTAGATGACAGTCGCCATGATCATATTTGACCGTATGTAGATCATTTGTGTGCTCAACCTTAGGGTACTCTCAGATTTTTGGAAGTGGAAACCACTGACGAGTGTACACATTCACAAGTTCCCACTCGCAATTGTACCCAATATAAACAACCCAATCTCCATTTGCGCCTACCCAAGCCTTACCCTTAAGTGATGGCATCATAACATCACACGTATCATTATCAAGCGACATCAACTTGCACAAAGCGAGGCTTCCGTCATCCGCGTGCCAGCGAGCAAGGTCATGGCGAAGAAGATAGGGGAGATCAAACCACTCCTGGATCCTGGGGTTCTTTGTAATGAGGTTATTAGTTGAGTTGAGAATGGTCTTGAACAAACCTGCCATGCTAGCTGAGGTGATGACGTCGCACCGATCAATGAGTTCCTCCACCACATCATCTTTTAGATCAGGGCAAGAATAATGGGGTCGTTTCTGGCCTGTTCCCTCCATGGAGAAGACGATCGAACAATGATAGAAGGAAGGGTGAAGGAAAATGGAGGAGGGAGGAAGAGCGTGCGACAGCAGTTCCAAATCGAGAGGGAAAGGCGAAGAGGCGGTGGACAGTTCCACGGTACAAGAAGAGGCGCCCTGGCCTACATAGACGTCCATTCGGAAATTGTACAAAAGGACTCGCGGTCGTCTCACTGACATGTTGGAACTGGACCACATGTCAACGAAACATGGTGTGTCATTTCTCGTGCAAAATGCGATCTGGCCTCGTTGGCCCGAGGTGCCGCATTATTTCTTGACTTTAATTTTTTAATGGCGTGCCGTTCAGTTTTGAAGCACAACTAACTGGTACTGTATGCAGAGAAAATATAAACTACTCTACCACTACTCCACCTCTAGTACTAGTATCAAAAAAGATATATAGGCTGGAGCTTTAGCACTTGCTTGCTAAGGGCTGCCCACTTGCTTCTCACACTATCACGCTCTCTCCAGATCTAAAAAATACGGCCTCTCTCTCCCTCCTCATCGGTTGTCACATATCCACCGGGGAAGAAAAGGAAGTGCAGCATTGACGCACTCATCGTCGGCGAGCGAGGTCACACACTGATGACAAGGCCGTCCTCTCAGACCTAGCGCCCACACGGGATGGCCTCCGTCCCCAAGCTCTCTGTTGTAGTGTGTGCGGAGGACGACGACGACGAGCAAAGCCACTTCCCGCCGACCCTCGGGTATGCTACCTATTTTTGAACCATACCCTTGTTCTATTGCCCCATTTGCCACGTCGCTGCATGTGGATCTTTTTCCACTCCAACTTCTTCCTAATTGGCTATCCTCTGTTCTGCTGGTCACGTAGACGATAACCTTAATTTGCACTATTAAAGGAAACCCAACTTCATGCAGACTAATCCATGTCTAGGTTGAAAGGAAATGAAAGGAGAAACTACTGTCGAAGAGACTAGCCATCGAACCTATATCTAGGTTGAAAAGGGGAAATCAGTAGCTAAGGAACGAGTCTCGTGTCTCTTGGTTGAAAAAGGGTGAAAAAGTGTAGAAATGCATGAGAACGTAATAGAGAATGACTAGGTCGATCGGTTTGTTGTCCTCACATAGGAAAAAGGTGGCTAAATAGAACAAAAATGGGATGTAATCCACATATGCTGCCTGGATATTTTTTGCTCTGGGCAACCATACCTCTCTCACCACTCTATGCGTCCGTGGAGGTACATCATACTAGTGCGCCCACTGTCCGAATGGGCCTCCCATGCTCTTATTGCCACTTTTTTGTTGTTAGTATAACGCCAGTGGTAAAGTCAAGCAATGCTACTGCTAAAGTGATGCCACATTTAACTAATACCGCACTTAGTCTAATGCCATCGATAAATTTAAGCAATGCCATTTAATGTCACTGGATTCTTTCAGGGTTAGCTATTGATTGTGGATGTATTAAAGATTTTTCAGCTAAGGCATTCTAATGTTGTTGCATAGCCAGTATACCAACGATGAAACTTGTTACTACCTTCAGATTTTTGCACTATTAATGCCTATAGATTACATACCTCACTTTCATGAGATAAGTCATTTTTTTGTACAGTGTCACAAAAATGCCAAGGCGCTGATATCATTTTATTTTGGTTAAACTGCACAAAAAATTATGAAGACAAGAGGAAAGGTCAAGAGTGGGCACCTCCTCCTCCGGCTGTTCTCTTGATTCGTTCGATCAACTTTTTATGTTTGATCGATTATTAAGATTAGGATAGCAATTTTGATGTCCCCTCGAGTTTGAAAAGATATTTACCTTGAAGGTACATGGTTTGCAAATTTTTTATACTGTCATTAGTTAATAATGCTAGTTACCTTCAGACTTTTTGATTTGGTTTAATGCTGTTGCACAGTTAGTATACCAATGCTGAAACTTGTTACCATTACATTTTTTATTGTTAATGCTTATAGAAATCTTCCTGTGCTAGCTTATGGAAATCTGTTCGGTAAAACCATTGCACTATACACCATAATAAAAAACTACTCTACTGTTTCACTAGCCACTGGATTAGTGTATATTTGTACTATTCAAATGGTATTGCATTAGCGTATGGACATATATAAAGTGTGGCAAGCTTTCCCAAATATGTGCTCGAGAAAACTACTACCCATTTTCCTAAATACTAGACGTTTGGGTACTTTAAATTGAACTGTGAAAATGTCTTATATTAAGGAACAGAGGGTGTAGAGTTCACTCAAATTATCCCGGTAAAGCTAGTCACACCTTTGTTAAAACTAATGTTTATTATGTTATCGGAGGAGGTCTATATGTTTGTCTCTAATGCCTATCGATTACATACCTGACATCATCATGTAATGTTAAGTCATTTCTTTTTGTATAGTGTCACCGAATTGTCATACCTGAGATCATGATGTAATGTTAAGTCATTTCTTTTTGTATAGTGTCACCAAATTTTCAAGGCAGTGATGGCATTTTATTTTAGTTGAACCGCACAAAATATGCTAAAAAGAAGAGGAAATGTCAGGAATGTGTCAGTTTTTAAGAAAATACTATGTATGCCTTCCTGACATCAGCCGATGTTGCCTTATTTATTCCTTTAAATAGTGGTTAGACACAGTCTTGCTTCCTTTTCCCATTAAGAAATTGGAATGCTTATATTTTTGAGTCTATGCTTCAACTAGTGTCACTTTTATAGTAATCACACTTTCAATATCTATGCAAACTGGGATGCTCGATTTTAGTGGAACTACACAAAAAGTCCAAATGGTTCAACATTAGGAGCATGTTTTCTTCCGAACCTTTATATCCAATTGGTGGCACTATGAGCTGTTCATTACGAAGGTACATGGTTTGATACTATATTGCTACTCGTTTTGTACTATCATTAGAGAGTAATATTAGTGGTTTGCATGTGTATTTATTGGCAGGGTGGACCTACATTGGAGGTGCAGCACATGATTCAATGATTGGATGCTCAATTTCGGTTGTATCGATTTAACCTCTTCCATCACTGCGAACCTGGATATCCTTGGTCTGATGAAGAATAGGCACTATATTTCTGCTTTGTACCAGCAAATCAATTTAGTACGAAATTGTCCAGGGCAAAACATGACAGTATCAAATTGTCCAGTGCAAAACTGACAGATGCTAAGCGGAAGAGGCGTGTTTAAACCGAAAATACAAGGTAGGGCATATCTTTACTAGCTGCTTGATATTTGTGCAGACAGATGTCTGCCCGTTGCTATTTGGCAAACTAACAAAGTGACCACAATTTTGGTGGAACTACACAAGAGAATAGTATAGTCACTGCGTGCAGTGCCATTTGAAAATAGACACAGAAAGATTGGATAGTCACTTCATGGACTGCACAAAAGTAGTGATGTACTATTTATTGGCCAAAACTAGGTGCTTCATTGCTTTGGTCTGACTATACAATGGGCATCATTTTTCCTAAGTTAAAGTTTGTATTCCGAAAATAGTCTCGCCATGTGATCGAGAGAAGACCAAATCATATTATAGTGGATATTCCTCCATCATGTGTGGTTCATTCTCATGGTTCCAGCTGTTGGTGAAACCACTTACGTTTGCAAGAGGAATTGTAGACTTCCCGAACAAATTTGTCTTTCACTCTGTACTGAATGTTGACCCAGAGAAGCATCCATGTTTGTAGGAAGAACATATGTTTTTTTCTATATCTTTGCTTTTGGAGCTACATATCTGTATATGATCTGTGAATCATTGAGATGCATTAACATGTTGCTAGTTGGTTGTGAATTTGGGCTACCAATGTGAACATATTAAAATGCCAGGCATGTGAGTCTCGTGTGGACAACATGATCCATATTTTTGTGTTCTCAGTGTTTACAAGTTACTAGCAGTTCCTTATTTCTGTCCGCTCAGTGTTTACAAGTTACTGATCGATCACTAGCTAGCCTACTAATATGCTCCTGGTAGTTTTAGTTGTGACGCAAGATCCAAAGGTGGCAGTTTTTTGAATAAAAATGCCTACATCTGAAGAAACTCACAAGCTATTCTGAAGAAAATGCCATGCGAATCTGAAGAAACTGCCAGCAAAAATGTTCGCAAATGCCTTATCTCCCAGCGAACGCTCATCAGCTAATGTGATCCTCCACATACACTATCTGACCTACTCGATCCTACACGTACACTATTCGACCTAATCGATACTACACGAGTAAATAGCGGATCACGCACGTACTACCTCCTTTCCGGTTTGTAGGGCTCAATTCAAAAATCTCACCAACCAAGGTAGATTATGAGTGGTGGAATAATTTTTGACAAGGAGGGAGTTCCTCATATGGATGATTCGATTTCTCTCGTCTGACCGTCATGCCGATGTGCGACCCAGCACGGATAGGATGCACCACTGACGAGACGAGACGACACATCAGTTTTCCAGTTTTCCCTGATAAGCTGGCGTGCTAAGCCATGCCTACTTATGCATTGAATTCTGTTGACCGTCGCGTTTCCCGTGACATGCTACTTCACCTACCTTCTGCCTATAATTACTGGTTCCCGACGTTCTCCGGTAGCACTGTCACCCAACTCGCCTTATCGGCTCCCCTCACAACCCCCATCGGCCCGACGTCGCTCGCCACTTGCCCCCGCTCTCACCATGTCTGTCATGCCCCTGACCGTCCGCAATAGGCGATGCCAGAGGCGCTTACCGCCGAAGCATGTGTCTGGTTATTCAGGGCAAGGAAGATGGAGGGAGGAGTCATTCTATCGGTCTTTAGATGGTATTGCAGAGTATGTGGACTTGTTGGAGCGCGACCGCCTAGCTGAGGAGCAGCGTATCGCCGATTTGCACCGCCAGCGTGGCATGGAGAAGCAGGGCACCGCCACTTTGAGTCACGAGAAGAGTGCCCGCGACTGGGTCGACTACATGGAGGCCGGCGCCCGACAAATAGCCCTAGAGGCTGTCAGGTACGCATGTGTGTGCGACGTCGAATTTTAGTACCAGGTCGTCAAGTGGGTTTCCCGCTTAGAAGCCGAAGCTTCGATGGACCACGCCGGCATGGAAAGGGCCAACACGCGCGAGATACACGCCCTATCGCACCTCCAGCAAGTCCAAGGCGAGGAGGAGGACGTCGGTAATGAGAAATGGGCTATACATTTTTAAAACACATCAAACCAACAATTAGTTTCAAATACCCATTTTTTTCATTTCGAGATTTTAAATTCCATTGATTTTTATGCGTGGACAATTATTTGGATTTTATACCGATATGAATTTATTTTTCAAATTAGTTTGAATGTGACTCGAAATTTCGGGATTAAAAATAGTTCGAACCGCACCAAATATGCAAAATTTCATATAATGCTTTAACCGTGGCCACAATATGGGTTGTAATGCTAAGAAAAAGAATATGGGCTCCAAAAAAGTTCTTAAGAATTAGCAAATGGGCTGTAAATTATTTGAAATAATGGCAGATGGGTTGTATGCTAATTTGCACAGATTTGAGGCTGATTTGTGCGCCTACTATAGGTTGACGTGTATGCTTTCCTAAAAAAGGTTGACGCGCACGCAATGCCATGTCAACTTAGTCACCACGCGAGAGCAGTGAGTGTTGGATATCCATTCAATGGCCGTCATGCTTCTTCAATCTCTGCTCTTCCTGCTCCAGCCGCTCAAACAAGCGCCGGCGGGACTGTGTAAGAATTAGCAAATGGGCTGTAAATTATTAGAAATAATGGCAGATGGGTTGTATGCTATTTTCCACAGATTTGAGGCTGACTTGTGCCTACTATAGGTTGACGCGTACATTTTCCTAAAAAAAGATTGACGGACACGCAACGTCGTCTCAACTTAGTGAACACGCGAGAGTAGTGACTGTTGGATGTCCATCCAATGGTCCTCGTGCTTCTTCAATCTCTGCTCTTCCTGCTCCAGCCGCTCAAACAAGCGCCGGCGGGACTGCGTGCTCCCTCCTCCCACGGACAGATGTGCTGCCGCGCAGGCCTCACCACCCCACCATACTCCTATCGCTGGCCTAGACATCCCTCTACTCATCCACACCTCCTATTGTGCTCCGGCGACGGCAGCCTCACATCAGAGCCGAAGCAGTAAACCCTCGTACTCCCCTCTGTGTGGGAAACAACTGTCGAGTCTTGCTCGGCTCCTGGTCATTCCCTTCCTAGGCCTCGCCGTCGTCCCCGTTGGTTCTCTCGATGCGGCTTGCTCAACGTGGTCAAGGAATGACTTCCATCGGAAGAGGATTGTACGTGGAGAGGCTGACAGCTGGGCCACGGCCATAGCAAGGAAGTGCCTCATTATTACGTGCAAAATAATGATTCCTCCACCTGATAGCGGGATCCACCGGAAGGGCCTCTGTATTTCACGAAAAAACATTCCCGCCACTGACAGCTCGGACCCACCAGCTATATCTCTTCGCAAGCAAGTGCCTCCTTATTATGCAGAAAAAAATGAAGACCCCCGCTGCTAGGTGGGACCCACCATATTTGGAGGATGACTTGTGGGCCTTCTAAGTTGACACGGACGCAGGGCTTTGTGAACTTAGTCAATATAAATGATTATTGCTGCAACCATACAACATCCATCCAACGGTTGTCGTGCTTCTTCAACCTCTGGTCTTCTTGCTCCAGCCGCCCCAACCATCTCGGGCCGTGCCGCCTGCTCCTGCCTCCCATGGCCGGTTGTGCTACCGCACAGGCCTCACCGCCCCCTCCTACTCAACCCGCTGGCTAGGACATCCTTCTAGTCACCCACAACCCCTGTTATTCTGCGACGACAGTAGCCTCACACCGCAGCCGAACCAGCCAACCCTCATACTCCTCTCCACGTGGGCATCCACTACCGCATCTTTCTTGGCTCGCGTCGTCCCCTTCCCAGGCCTCGCCATCGTCCACCACTTTGGTGCTTTCGGCGCGGCGTGGTCAACGTGGTCAAGGAGCGACTTCCATCGGAAGAGGACTATACGTGGAGAGGCTGATAGTTGGGTCCACGGCCGCAGCAAGGAAGCACCACCTTATTACGCAAAAAATAATGATTCCTCCACCTGACAGCTGGGACCCACTGGATGGATCTTTGTATTTTGCGAAAAAATGTCCCTTCCACTGACAGCTCGGACCCACAAGCTATATCTTGCACGCAAGGAAGTGCCTCCTTATTACGCACAAAAAATGAATACTCCCCCTGGTAGCTGGGACCCACCATAGTGGGAGGCTGACTTGTGGGCCTGCTAAGTTGATGCGGATATAGGGCTTTGTCAACTTAGTCAATAGGAACAATTCTAGCTCCAGTGACCGTACGATGTCCATCCAACAGTCGTAATGCTTCTTCAACCTCTAGTCTTCTTGCTTCAGCCGCCTAAACCAGCGCCGGTCGTGTCGCCTGCTCCTGCCTCCCATGGCCAGATCTGCTGCCGCGCAGGCCTCACCTCCCCATCCTACTCCAACTCTGGCCAGGCCATCCCTCTACTCACCCACAACCCCTGTTATTTTGCGGTGATGGCAGCCTCACACCGCATCCGAACCAGTCAACCCTCATACTCCTCTCCGCGTGGGCATCCACTCCGACATCTTCCCAGCTCCGCGTTGTCCCCTTCCTAGGCCTCGCTGTCGTCCACCGCTTTGGTGCTCTCGGCGTGGCGTGGTCAATGTGGTCAAGGAACGACTTCCATCGGAAGTGTACTATACGTGGAGAGGCTGACAGCTGGGTCCACGGCCGCAGCAAGGAAGTGCCTCCTTAATATGCACAAAATAATGATTCCTCCACCTGACAACAGGACCCATCAGACGGGCAACCTATTTCGTGAAAAAACGTTTCCTCCCCGACAGCTGGGACCCACCAACTACATCTTCGCACGCAAGGAAGTGCGTCCATACTACGAAAAAAAGATTTTGCCCCTTGACAGCTGGGACCCACCAGCTATATCTTTGCACGCAAGGAACAGCTGGGACCCACCGGTCGAAGTGTACGTAGCGTTGTCTATCTGGTCGCGAACATGTGCGTACATACTGGTTGATCGGTCTCTCTGCAGCGATGAACTGTGGCCGAGTAAGGAGTGGCACGTGTCGTAGTAGAGCCGCGGACATAGATGTCACGCAATCCCGTCTATAACATGTACACATACGTACAACCACGCTGCAAAAAAGTAAATACGGGTACGTACATACATACTGACATGGTCTCGAAGGCGTACATCAATGTCGTTCTGTTCATCCGCAGCCAACCAGCTGGGTTGGAACAGAGGAAACAACGTCGTGTTCATTGGGAGGCAACCAATTGGGTCGGAATACGTCGTGTTCATCGGGAGCCAACCGGCTTGGACGGAATAGGCGAAACGAGGTCTCGTGTACCGCAGAACATAGGAAATGGGCCTTCTATTTGACCGCGTACGGTCGATACGGGGTCCTGTTCATCGGGAAGGGTCTCGCGTACCACAAAAAGGAGGAAACGGACTTCTGTTTGAGTGCCTATGGTCGAAACGGGGTCCTGTTGATCGGGAGGGGTGTGGCATACCGTAAAACGGAGGAAACAAACTTGTGTTGGAGTGCCTACGGTGAAACGGGGTCCTATTCATCCATCGTCTACTGCCTTGCTCCAACGTCCATGGGCTACAATTCATCCACCGTCGAGCTCCTCCATCCTCCACCAGCCATTGTTCATCCATGGGCTACTGTTCATCCAGCCTCCGTCGGCTACTGTTCACAGAGCCTCCACAGGGTCATGTTCATCCACCCCAACCGGCTGGGGTACGGCAGCCTCCTCAGGGTCCTGTTCATCGAGCCGCAACCGCCTACTACCACGGGGTCCTGTTCATCCACCCCCATCGGGAACTGTTCATCCACAGCCAACCAACCGGCTCAACTCACCATGTCTCGACTCGTTCTACGTACCGCGCACACGGTAGCAATGGTCACTGTTCATCGAGAGGCAACCCAACACCGGCTGGCTACGTCTCGCATGGGGGCTCAATCAACTTTAGTAAGCAGCAGTGATAGATCGCTCGGTTCAGTTAGCAGCAGCAGCGAAGGACTCGCTTGGGTTCAGTCAGCAGCGAATGAATCGCTCGGGTTCAGTTAACAGCCAAGGGATTGATCACTCGGGTTCAGTAACTTGCGGTCGCTCGGGTTCAGTTAGCCAACGCCTTGCACATACGGGCATACACGAGAGAAACGCAGAAACCTCCGTGCATCGCTCAGCCTCGACCACCCACAATAACCAGGAACTCTCCGATATTTTCCTCGCCCTCGCCTCTACCATGGTTTTTCCATCATGGACGGCCCAAAGAATGTCATTAAGCTGGGTCTCTGGCCCGCCCAGGATGAAAATCCCATTTTCTATCATGATTTTTCGTCATAGAAGTAGGATCCCACCACATCTATGATGATACCGGGTTTTGTCATAATTATCGTCCTGGAAGTGTCATAAGCATGACAGAAAATTATATCGTTCGGCCCAAAATGTCACGGATGTGTCTTTTTTTTGTAGTGCATGGTACGTCGACACGTGGCCAGGCCCAACAGTGGCCCATTTAGGTTAAAAAGGCCAGCCTAGTAAAAATTAGCGGGATGGCCATTAACGACCTACTTGCAAACGACCCATTCGCAGTTAAGGCCCGTACGACTAGTCCCAAATCGGCCCGTCAACGGCCCGTTCTAGACTTGTCATCATTGCGGCCCATGGTCACTTCTGGCCCATTAACAGTCCACTAAGTTTTTGGGCCGAATTATGGCCCCGCGTGTTTCCGACCTATTAAAGGTCCTGCTTCATTTTGGCCCATTTACTTGTCATTGAAACTTTCAGCCCATAAACGACCGTGAAGAAATTGGGTCATATTCGGCCATGTCTGGCATTCAGCCTGTTAGAGGCCCACTTTAGATTTGGGCCACTTCCAGCCTGTTGTGTTTTTCAGCCCGTTAACATCGGACGAAATCCATGGGCCGTATGTGGCCCAAGGTCACATCGGGCCTATTAATGGCCCATATAAAACTGATACTAATCAAGCCCGACTGCAATTCCGGCCTGGTAAAGGCCCATGTAGAAGGTTGGCGCATTTATGACCCATCTAAATTTCAGCCTGTGAACGATCTGCATTGTAAATGGGCCACCAGGAGCTGAGATACATTTCGGCCTAGTAATGACCAGTTGGTTTGGCACAATCAAGGCCCAATCTCAAATTCAGCATATTAAAGGCTCATGTTATTTATGGGCTCGAGATATTTACACATGTTAACAGTCTGTTGTTACTAAGAGCCCAAATTATGTTTAGGCCTGTTAAAGGCCCACTATGGGCACATGCATTTCAAAAATAACAAAGCTTATGATGATTTAGGCCTAGATATTTTTAGTGGGCTACATGCAAATTACGGCCTAAAATCGTTTTTAGCCCAATTGGAATTGTGGACCCGACGAATGTTGGCACGTTGGGCTCCTACGAAGCTTTCGACCGAACACATTACTAAGATAAACCTACACTATATAAAAGTAGTATCGTAATTTCTACAGCCTCTGGCAGCATGATAAATGTTGTATCACAATAAAAAAAATCCAGCGATACCACAAAAGGCCTATTGGAAAAAAGTTTACAGTCCTTGCAAATAGAAGCACCATCAGATGTATAGAAGCACAGATCATTTGACCTAAGTGCTAATGTTTCAGGCTGTAGAATCTGATGGAGCAGCATGTTCTTCCCCTTTTTTCTCCCATTGCTCTAGAACAACAAAGCAAATGTCTCATAGTATGGTTTCAAAACCATCCATATCTTGACGACATTTGTTAACCACTATTCTTGTTTCCGAAATGACCTCCATTAGGGACTGGATGTGTCTGGAGAACAGATATATCACTCCGTCTAGCCGAAAGATTTTGTTCAGTAGGCGATTTGGACGAGGTTACCTTGACAACCAACCCAGAATTACGCAGGAAGGTGCTTTTTGCACTGTTAGTGGAGAGATACTAACGCACTGCAGTAAGAGGTGACATTGTGCCTGTGGTAGCCTCGTCACCTTCAGTTGGTTGTGGATGTTCAATCATTTGTTCCATAGCTTGCTGAAAGTTTGAACTTGTAGATTAGTGTACCAAATAAGTTACTAATGAGGCAAAAACAAACAAAATAGGTTTCATGTTTATATAGAACTTATTTTGGAGAACTATTGTAATACATTAGCATGTATTGTAGTGCCAACTACATAATAAAATCACTTTCAGAACATATGTCCACATAGCATGCCTACTGTATTGTCTATTTCCTCACATCCCTTGACATCTAAGGATAAAGAGACATAGTTTAAAGTAGGATGAACATAGTATGACATCATTCATATCATGGGCAAACAGATATCAAACAAACAGGCTATAGTATCATTGTGTGGGCACGTGAACATCACAACTAGATTACAGATCGAGACCAAAAGAATACCCTTCCTCTCTTTTAAACCATGTAAGGTGAAATGATACATTAAGACAACTGTGTATAAAAGAAAACAAAGTAACTGACATTGGTTGCAAACCAAGCAGTAAAATGAACACGTCACAGTAATAGGTAGTTCAAAGGCAGGAGGAGTAAGGACTTACAACAGCGGCTTGAACTGGGGTGCTCATGCCCTTCATCTTGCTGGTGTGGCAATTCTTGAAGATTTGCACTGCATTCGGTTCAGGTTCTTTTTGGTCCACACAGGCTTTCCACTGTATTTGGAACAAGTCATATAGATACGATAATATGGCACAGAAAAAAGAAGGAAGTAGCAGTTATTTACAAGGTTCTCGCAGTGTGCAATATAGCTATGAGATCCTGTTGTCTGTTGGGATTTCACTTTAGAACGGTTGGTCTTGGTCTTCAAATAGTTAGCCTAGAAGAATATACACTTGTAAGGCACATACGTAAATACGAGTGTTTGGTAGGGTGTATGAAGGGTGCATGAGCCCAAGTGTTCTCTTCTCGACCCACTTTTGGGTGTTTGGTAGAGTGTATGAAGGGTGCATGAGTCCACACTAGCTTAACACAAATACACTAGGAGCATGCATGAAGAGAGCATGCATGAAGAGGGGTATTGAGTTGGGCATGCATGAAGAGAGAACAACTATGTTCAGATGAGAATGCAACCAAACACACATGTGATATGATGAAATACATATATTGTCGGTGCAACAGACCCGGGGCCTGTTGCCTTGACTATGCACAGGCACAAGGTCAAGATTTAAGCACCAGAACAAGGTGAACAAGAGACCAAGAGATTCAAGGCATCAACAAACAGATCAGAAGGATCCAAGGCCAAGTCAGAGGAGCTAGATATTATTGAGAGAGAAGCCTCCCTTGCCGGGTAGGCGAGCCCAGCAAGGGCGAGGCCATCACGAGAAGAAAATGGCTAAGGCATCCCAACAGGGCCTGCCGAGACTCGGGAGACCAGATCTCCTCACCGACTACTCCACCACGACCCACGTTGTCGATTGGTCCAGTGTCAAGCCACGGAGAGATTAAGTGGCAACCATTCGCCACATGGCAGCCACTTCTTACCAAGGAGACCCATAGATGACACCCATCCTATGACGTGTCAAACAAGCAGGTGTGGGGCTGGCGAGATAGCCTGGCAAGCCTTGCCGGGCAATGAACGACATGACACTAAGAGGCGCGGCTTGTCGGGCAACCAACGACATGACACTAAGCGGTGCATTAAATGTGCATTGTTAGCCTATAGAGTTAGGTATGATAGAACTATTTGCTATCATATCAGTGTCTAATGACTAAATTGCCACTATGGTGACCCCTTGATCTATAAAAGGAGGCCCATGGCAACCGCTCTGAGGGTTAGAAGGTTAGACTACCTGCACCCCCATACGTGCGTAGTCGCTGCCGCCACAAGGCAACCCCCGCCGGGTAAGTGTACTATGCACCACTACCACTTTTCCACCATCAATCCACCAAAGAAAGAGTAGGGTTTTACGCCTCACGGCTGCCCGAACCTGGGTAAAACTACGTGTGTGATCTCTGTTGCGTTGCCCCACGTTGGTCTGCTCTTTGTGCAACGCAACTCCCCCTTGTCGAACCAGCAAGGGGGCGTCCTGGTCCCATATGTGGCCATGGTTTCCCGCGACATCTTTGGCACGCCAGGTAGGGGGATCGCTTGTGCGAACCTGAAGACGTAAGCAGTGCATCATCTTCATTGCCATCTGCATCTTCGACGACGTCATCGACCATGGCACGCAAGAAGAAACCAGCTTCTTCGGTTCATCCATCCACCTCGAAGGCTCCACTACCCGCGGCCTCCAATGCTACGGGGGGCACAGAGACGCACGAGGGTGCGAACACTACTGGGGATGTGGTCGGAGCAGGGGGCACCACCACCATTTTCCCCGTAGCCGACGCAAGAGCAGGAGATACCGGAGGAGAGCAACATCAGCAACACCTCGACAGTCCCACTCCGCTCGCCGACGAGCACAGCCACAGCGATGGCACCCGGTGTGGTGCGAACCGCCATCCTCCGGCCGCCCTTGCCACAGGCACAACTGCTGCTCGTGCGCTTTCCCCAGGGCGGGTCGACCGAGCTGATGCGCCCAACAGAGCCGATGGCCCTCAAGCGCCTCCGTGTCACCACCCTACCACCCAGGTGGTTGCACCGCAAAAGCGGGGCAGCAGCGCTGCCGCCGCTAGCTCCGTCAGGAGCCGAGCGACGGCACGATCGACTTCCTGATCATTTATGCTAAGCACAGCCTCGGAGGCTGATACGTGTCCAACGTATCTATAGTTTTTTGATGTATTCATGCCATGTCTATAATATTTGTACAACATTTTGGTATGATTTGGTTAGAACTAACCGGGATTGATACTGTTTTCAGTACAACTACCATGGTGTTGTTTTTGTGCAGAAATAAAAGTTCTCGGAATGCGCTGAAAATCAACAGAGATTTTTTTTGGAAAATATAAAAAATACTAGAACGAAAAGCTATCGAAGGGGAGTCCCGTGGGCCCCATGAGGGTGGAGGATGTGCCCCCCCTAGGGCGCGCTCCTTGCCTCATGGACACCCTGTGGGCCCCCCTGACGTGAGACCAACGCCAACCTCTCCTATAAATCCCCAAACTTCCAAAACATAACCTAGATCGGGAGTTCTGCCGCCACAAGCCTTTGTAGCCACCAAAAACCAATCGGGACCCTGTTCCGGCACCCTGCCGGAGGGGGGGTCCATCACCGGTGGCCATCTTCATCACCCGGCGCTCTCCATGATGAGGAGGGAGTAGTTCACTCTCTAGGCTGAGTGTATGTACCAGTAGCTATGTGTTTGATCTCTCTCTCTCTCTCTCTCTCTCTCGTGTTCTTGATTTGGCACGATCTTGATGTACCGCGAGCTTTGCTACTATAGTTGGATCTTATGATGTTTCTCCCCCTCTATATTCTTGTATTGGATTGAGTTTTCCCTTTGAAGTTATCTTATCAGATTGAGTCTTTAAGGATTTGAGAACACTTGATGTATGGCTTGCATGTGCTTATATGTGGTGACAATGGGATATTCACGTGAACTACTTGATGTATGTTTTCGTGATCAACTTGCGAGTTCAGTGACCTTGTGAACTTATGCATAGGGGTTGGCACATGTTTTCGTCTTGACTCTCCGGTAGAAACTTTGGGCACTCTTTAAAGTTCTTTGTGTTGGTTTGAATAGATGAATCTGAGACTGTGTGATGCATATCGTATAATCAAACATTCGGATACTTGAGGTGACATTGGAGTATCTAGGTGATATTAGGATTTTGGTTGATTTGTGTCTTAAGGTGTTATTTTACTACGAACTCTAGGGCTATTTGTGATACTTATAGGAATAGCCCAATGGATTGATCGGAAAGAATAACTTTGAGGTGGTTTCGTACCCTACAATTATATCTTTGTTTGTTCTCCGCTATTAGTGACTTTCGAGTGACTCTTTGTTGCACGTTGAGGGATTGTTATATCATCTAATTATGTTATCATTGTTGAGAGAACTTGCGCTAGTGAAAGTATGAACCCTAGGCCTTGTTTCTTAGCAATGCAATACCGTTCACGCTCACTTTCACCACTTTCTACCTTGCTGTTTTTATATTTTCAGATTACAAAAACCTATATCTACCATCCATATTACACTTGTATCACCATCTCTTCGCTGAACTAGTGCACCTATACAATTTACCATTGTATTGGGTGTGTTGGGGACACAGGAGACTCTTTTTTATTTGGTTGCAGGGTTGTTTGAGAGAGACCATCTTCATCCTACACCTCCCACGGATTAATAAACCATAGGTCGTCCACTTGAGGGAAATTTGCTACTGTCCTACAAACCTCTGCACTTGGAGGCCCAACAACATCTACAAGAAGAAGGTTGTGTAGTAGACATCAAGCTCTTTTCTGGCGCCGTTGCCGGGGAGGTGAGTGCTTGAAGGTATATCTTCAGATCTTGCAATCGAATCTTTTAGTTTCTTGTTTTATCACTAGTTTAGATTATAAAAGAAAACTACAAAAAAATGGAATTGAGGGTGCCTCATATGCTTCATCTTTTTAATGTCTTTCATGAAAATAAGGATTCCGGTAATTGTGCCGAAGTGTTAGAAGAAGAACGCATTAAAATGTTTGGCACTAAATCTTTGAATGATGAGCATGATTGCAATGTTGTTAGTATGAACTCTTTGTATATCCATATTACTAATGATGATTGGACTAGTCATGATAAAAAAGTCTCTTATAAGGATGTCAACTTTTGTGGAGTGCATAGAGTATGCAAGTACACACCAAAAAGGGAAGAAAGATTTTGCAAGAGGCGTAAGTATTTAGAAACTAAATGGTTGCAAGAGAGGCTAGATGTTTGTGCTGAAAATTTAAATTTTCTTTGCCATCCTTGTGAACTTTGCAATGAACATGGTAATTTAAATACCCAATGCAAATTGTTTCATGATCAAATCGTGTCCAAAAATTGTGATGACTTGATTTTCCTTGTGCATCATAATGAACTTAGTTTACTTCTGGGCTATGAAGAAATGAAACGTATAACTAAGGATATTCCAGAATTTTCCCTTGAGGGAGTTCTTGATTTTGATCTAGTGGAAATTTATATGTATTGTGCGGTGAATTGCATTGAAAATCCTTATATTGCCAATTACATAAAGACAAGGAAACAAATAGAATATGAAGAGAATACTAATGAAAGGGAAGAGGTTTCCCAATATCCTTATATTTTTTCTTATGATGAATCAGGTAACGAGGAGGAGCTTTCTATTCAACAAATCTCACCAATAAGGAGCTCCAAAATAGGATTAAACCCACACATGATGTGAAGAAGAAAAAGAAAAGACGGAGAAGCAAAGGTAAAAAGGTATCCCTCCCAAATGATGTTGCTCCTATTATTGTTATGCCTATTACTCATTGTGATGATTATGATTGGGAAAGTAATGATACTTTTTATAATCTTGAGAATATTTTTGGCATCAAATTAGAAAATTGTGATGATAATAATTGTTATACTATTGGTGCTATCCATACTATTAATGATGTGAGTGATTAAGCCTATGATATGCAAAGGCCCAAGCTTGGGGATGCTATGTTTGATGAGAATGACATGTTTGAGAATTTATTTGCTGCAATTAATGTTTGTTCCAAGCTTGGGGATGATATGCTTAATGAAGATGATATTTTTAGTCTCCCAAGTTCTGATAAGCAAATTTATTTTGATGACAGCATGCCTCCTATTTATGATGATTATATTGATGAAAGTGGGTTTGGAAGAGTGTCAACTTTAGGAAGTAATGATCCCGCTATTTTGGAGGGTGTTGAATCTTATTTTGACAATTATGAAAGTGGATTTGGAAAGGTCATCACTTTATTTAGTAATGATTCCACTATCTTGGAAGAGGTTTCAATTGATTATGATGAGAACAAAGTTGCTACTTCTGATGATTATTGTAATGATACTTATGTTATAAAAAGTAGTGATGATTATATTTATAAAAGTTGTCACGATTATGATTACCCTTTTTCGAACATTACTCTTTGAATGTGGAAACAATTTATAGTATTCGAGTTTCTTATGATACTCCCACTATTCTGAATTAGAAGAATTTTGCTTATGTGGAGACTAGTAAAATTTCTATGCTTGTGCATCATGAAAATAATGCTTTATATGATGGTTATATTGTTGAATTCATTCATGATTCTACTGAAAATTATTATGAGGGAGGAATATATGCTTGTACGAATTGCAATAATATTAAGTTTCCTCTCTATGTGTTGAAAATCGTGAAGCTATGCTTGTTTTGCTTTCCTATGCTAGTTGATTCTTGTTCCCATAAGTTGTTTTCTCACAAAATCCCTATGCATAGGAAGTGGGTTATACTTAAATGTGCTAGTCATATGCTTCATGATGCTCCCGTTATGTTTCAATTCTTATCTTTTATGTGAGCATGATTGTCATCATCATGCCTAGCTAAAAAGGCATTAAAGAAAAGCGCTTGTTGGGAGACAACCCAATATTTAACCCTACTATTTTTATTTGTTAAAATTATTATTCTACTGTAGTAATCATGTTTTATAGATTTTGTTTCAATAAAGTGCCAAGTAAAGCCTTTTGGATAGCTTACGGTGATAGTTGTGTTGATCCTGCTGAAAATAGGAAACTTTTGCGCTTAGTAAATTAGTTTTGATAACTCACAGAAACGTTATTTTGATCTGATTATTTTTTCTCTGGATTGGTACACAAGTTTCTCAGGTTTTCCTAATTTGGTAGGATTTTTAGAGTTACAGAAGTATCCGATAGTTACAGATTACTAGTCTGTTCTGCTTTTGACAGATTCTGATTTCTATGTGTTGTTTGCTCATTTTGATGAATCTATGAGTAGTATCGGAAGGTATGAACCATAGAGAAGTTGGAATATAGTATGAACAGTGGTGATTTATTTTCTTATACTAACGGAGCTTACAAGTTTTCTGTTGAGTTTTGTGTTGTGAAGTTTTCAGTTTTGGGTAAAGATTCGATGGACTATGAAATAAGGAGTGGCAAGAGCCTAAGCTTGGGGATACCCAAGGCAGCCCAAGGTAATATTCAAGGACAACCAAGAGCCTAAGGTTGGGGATGCCCGGATGGCGTCCCCTCTTTCGTTTTTGTTCATCAGTAACTTTACTTGGAGCTATATTTTTATTCACCACATGATATGTGTTTTGCTTGGAGTGTCATTTTCTTTTATTTTGTTTTTCTTGTTGTTTGAATAATATCCCAAGATCTGAAATTCTTAAATGTTAGAGAGTCTTCACATAGTTGCACAATTATTCGACTACTCATTGATCTTCACTTATATCTTTCGGAGTAGTTTGTCGTTTTCCCTGATGCTCCACTTATATATTTTTAAAGTACAGTGGTGGTTTTATTTTGAAGAAATAGATGAATTATCATGCTTCACTTATATTATTTTGAGAGTCTTAAACAGCATGTTAATTTGCTTAGGTTATGAATTTATCCTAATATGATGGGCATCCAAGAGGGATATAATAAAAACTTTCATATAAAGTGCATTGAATACTATGAGAAGTTTGATTTCTTATGATTGTTTTGAGATATGAAGATGGTGATATTAGAGTCATGCTAGTGAGTAGTTGTGAATTTGAGAGATACTTGTGTTAAAGTTTGTGATTCCCGTAGCATGCACGTATGGTGAACCGTTATGTGACGAAGTCGGAGCATGATTTATTTTTTGATTGTCTTCCTTATGCGTGGCGGTCGGGGACGAGCGATAGTCTTCCTACCAATCTATCCCCCTAGGAGGATGTGCGTAGTACTTTGTTTTGATAACTAATAGATTTTTGTAATAAGTATGTGAGTTCTTTAAGACTAATGTTGAGTCCATAGATTATACGCACTCTCACCCTTCCACCATTGCTAGCCTCTCTTGTGTCGCGCAATTTTCGCCGACACCATACACCCACCACATACCATCCTCAAAACAACCACCATACCTACCTATTATGGCATTTCCATGGCCATTCTGAGATATATTTGCATGCAACTTTCCAATGTTCCGTTTATTATGACACGCTCCATCATTGTCATATTGCTTTTCATGATAATGTAGTTGACATTGTATTTGTGGCAAAGCCACCGTTCATAATTCTTTCATACATGTCACTCTTGATTCATTGCACATACCGGTACACCGCCGGAGTCATTCATATAGAGTCACATTTTGTTCTAAGTATTGAGTTGTAATTCTTGAGTTGTAAGTAAATAAAAGTGTGATGATCTTCATTATTAGAGCATTGTCCCAGTGAGGAAAGGATGATGGAGACTATGATTCCCCCACAAGTCGGGATGAGACTCCGGATGAAAAAAAATAAAAATAAAAAAAGAGGCCAAAAAAAGAGAAGGCCCAAAAAAACAAAGAAACAAAAAATGAGAGAAAAAGAGAGAGGATGCAATGCTACTATCCTTTTACCACACTTGTGCTTCAAAGTAGCACTGTGATCTTCATGATAGAGAGTCTCCTATGTTGTCACTTTCATATACTAGTGGGAATTTTCATTATAGAACTTGGCTTGTATATTCCAATGAGGGATTGTTATATGATCTAATTATGTTATCATTGTTGAGAGAACTTGTGCTAGTGAAAGTATGAACCCTAGGCCTTGTTTCCTAGCTTTGCAATACCGTTTACGCTCACTTTCACCACTTGCTACCTTGCTGTTTTTTTTTCAGATTACAAAAACCTATATCTACCATCCATATTGCACTTGTATCACCATATCTTCGCCGAACTAGTGCACCTATACAATTTACCATTGTATTGGGTGTGTTGGGGACACAAGAGACTCTTTGTTATTTGGTTGCAGGGTTGTTTGAGAGAGACCATCTTCATCCTACGCCTCCCACGGATTGATAAACCTTAGGTCATGCACTTGGGGGAAATTTGCTACTGTCCTACAAACCCTCCACTTGGAGGTCCAACAATGACTACAAGAAGAAGGTTGTGCAGTAGACATCAGAGGCCATGGCGTGGGCTCAGCTGCTGCTAAGGTTTCCACCAGCGGCCAGATGGACGAATGGCGTGCCACCATCAAAAGTCTGCTCGATTTCGCCGAAACCGAGGGCTCACGACGAGCCGCCCCGCCTCGACCTCCCCAATCAACGGCAACGGCCCATGCTGCTGCCCATACGGAGGGAGCCGTCCTTACAGTGCAGTCCCAACCGTGGCAGCCGGCACGGGCGCATCTGAATCAAGACCCCGATGATGTCTCGATGGCCTCCTCTTATCCTCGAGCACATCTAGGCCAACGACGAACCCCGGAAGATAGGAGAAGAGGAAACATGTGCGTCGTCGAGCAACGCCACGACAACCTCCTCCGAGCCGACGGGCGCGACGGCCCCAACATCGACGAGCCCACTCTCGGTGTTGGCGGGCCCCTGACCTTCAAGGTTGGCTACCCTGCCTTCACCCATGAGCTGCTGCAAGTCTGTTGGCCGTCCGTTCGCACGTTCAAGCCAGAGATACCTGAGAAGTACGATAGGAGGCTGAACCCGGCAGAGTTCCTGAGCATCTACACCATCATTGTTCAGGCTGCCGGGGGAAGAGATGAGAAGGTGTTCGCCAACTACTTCCCGTTGGCCCTCAAGTCCAATGTGAGTTCTTGGCTGATGCACCTGCCGGAGAACTCTATTTCGTCATGGGCAGACCCGTGCCATGAGTTCATCAGCGCTTTCACCGGTGGCCACCAGGAGCCGAGCCGTCCCTGCGATCTGCAGCTTCTCCAACAGAAGGAAGGAGAAACCCTCCGTAAGTATTTATAGAGATTCAACAAAGTTCATAGAAATATTTCAAATATCCATCCAACAGCCGTGATAGCTGCCTTCCAGTCCAATGTGCGCAACCGCCGGATCCGTTCTAAGATGAACGTGCAGTTTCCCAAGACTGTGAAGGAGTTGTACACCCTAGTGGATAAGTGTGCATAGATGGAGGAAGGGAGGAAGTTGCTCGGAGAGGAAGATTGCATCGATGTTGATTCAAAGGATGATGATGAGTCCGCCAGTCAGAAGAAGGTTAAGAAGCATAGTAAGAAGCGGAGGGATAAGGCAATGTTGGTTGTTGAAGGGTCAGGCACCCCTAGTATCGGCAAGATCACAAAGGCTGAGGTCCCCGGCAAGGAGACTGCCATGTGCGCTGATTGCTGGGAAGCTGCGGCTGCCGAGAAGGCCGGGAAGGGCGATGGACCATACTGCAAGATCCACCAGACTAAAGGCCATGACCTTCAAGAGTGCTATCAAGTGGAGCAGTTGGTCAAGAGACATAGAGAAGAATATGAGAAGCGTGATAAGGAAAAGGGTCAGAATGTCGCTGGCATTAAGGGCTGGGGTTGTGGAGCAAATCGCCCCGGCAAGCCCTTTCGGAATAAAGGAAAACCCACCAGAGAGCAGGAGAAGGAAGTCTGTGATGATGAGAGTGATAAAGGGGATGAAGAGGAAACCAATGAGCTAGAGTTTCAGAAGGCCACGGACGCCCTATGCATTGGCGGGGGTGCATCTTTGCACACCTCCTATCGCCAACTCAAGCGGTGGGCACGAGAAGTCAATGCCGTGGAACTAGCACCAGAGGCCCAGAAGCCACTCAATGGTCCCGTACACCCATCATCTTTGATGAAGAAGACCATCCTAGTTGTACCACTACGGTAGGATTCCTGCCTTTGTTGGTTTCTCCAACAATTCACAACCTCAAGGTCAGTAAGATGCTTGTGGACGGTGGGGCCGGACTGAATCTAATTTCCCCGGTAGTTATCGGCAAGCTTCAGATAGTAGAGGAAGAACTAGAGGTTACAGGCATGTTTCAAGGAGTCAACCCCGGTAGGAGTCATCCTAAGGGAAAGATTACGTTGCTAGTAACATTTGGGGGAGAGCTTAACTACTGGACTGAGAAGATTGTGTTCGACGTAGTTGATCTCCCCCTGCCGTACAATGGAATCCTTGGATGCTTGGCCTTGGCTAAATTCATGGCAACATCCCAATATGCCTACAACACCCTGAAGATGCCTGGGCCACTAGGGGTCCTCACCATTCCATCAGATAAGAAAGATGCCATCATCTGTGTAGACAAGATGTATCGGAACGCGGTCACGGCAAAGGCGGCGACGACAAAAGTTCTTGACAAGGAAAGCACAGGGAAGAAAAAGGATTGTAGGACCTCCGGCAAAGAGTCCGGGAAGCATGCCCCCTGCGAGTGCACGACACCCATTGACGAGGTGCCGGAGTGTTCCAACGGCAAGAGATCCAAGGTTGCTGCTCCACAAGTGAAAAAGATCCCAGCAGGGCTAGCTGGAGTCAATGGTACTTTCACTATCATTACCACCCTCGATGAAAAATAGGAAAGCACGCTCATTACCTTCCTGCGGGCGAATATTGATGTGTTTGCTTGGCAACCATCTGATATCCCCGGTGTTCCCAGGGTTGTAATCGAGCACCACCTTGTTGTCTGCCCACACGCTAGACCTGTTAAGCAGAAAGTCCGGAAGCAGGCCTTGGAGAGGCAACAGTTTATTGCAGAAGAAATCAAGAAGCTTGAGGCAGCTGGTTTTGTTAGAGGAGTGCTACATCCCACTTGGCTAGCAAACCCAGTAGTGGTCCGGAAGGCAAACGGGAAGTGGAGGTTGTGCATTGATTTCATAGACCTCAGCAAGGCTTGCCCAAAGGACCCATTCCCCTTCCCGTGTATTGATAAGATTGTGGATGCCACTTCAGGTTGTGATTTTCTCTCATTTCCGGATGCCTATTCTAGGTACCACCAGATCTTCATGTCCAAAGAAGATGAGGAGAAGACATCATTTATCACTCCATGTGGTACGTACTGCTTTGTCCGCATGCCATTTGGATTAAAGAGTGCCGGGTCCACCTTTGCAAGGGCGGTCTAGATCGGTTTTAAACCTCAGCTGCATAGAAACATTGAGGCTTATATGGATAACATTGCGGTCAAAACCGAGGACCAAGCAACTCTCATCTAGGATTTGCAGGAGACGTTTGCGAATTTGCGCAAGATCAAGTTAAAGCTAAAGCTAGAGAAGTGTGTGTTTGGCATCCCCTCCGGCAAGCTGCTTGGATACTTTGTGTCCCATAGGGGGATCAAAGCTAATCCTGACAAAATCAAGGCCATTAAGCAGATCCAAGCTCCAAGGACAGTCAAAGATGTGAGGCGCCTAACGGGATGTGTTGCCACGCTAAGCAGATTTATCTCCAAGTCTGCCGAGCGTGCCCTGCAGTTCTTCAAGATTTTGAAGAAGGTAGGTCCTATGAGGTGGACCCCTGAAGCATACACATCTTTCTAAGAGTTTAAGACCTACCTGTCCTCCGTGCCTACCCTGGTTGCACCCAAACACCAGGAGCCATTGTTGCTATACTTAGCGGCAACCAACCAAGTGGTCAGTGCAGCCTTGGTAGCACAACGAGAAGCGAATGAGAAAGAGAGTGAGCACAGGCTGGGAGAGCCAGATAAGGATCAGAATAGCAGCAAGCACGACAATGATGACAACCCCAAGGACGCGGCAAGGAAGAAAGTGGTGCAGCGCCTAGTGTACTTCATCAGCTCCTTATTACAGGGGGCTTCGTCGAGGTACTCTAGCATGCAAAAGTTGACCTTTGGTCTCATCATGCCCTCAAGGAAACTGCGCCACTACTTCCAAGCCCATGAGATCAAGGTTGTTACTCATTTCCCGTTGCAACGGATACTACAAAATGCAGGCAGGAGTCGGTCTACTTGACACGGACGTGATGCCTATATTTCATAATCATTGCCTTAGATATCGTCATAACTTTGCGCCTTTCTATCAATTGCTCAATAGTAATTTTTTCACCCACCGTATTATTTGCTATCTTGAGAGAAGCCACTAGTGCAACCTATGGTCCCCAGGTCTATTTTCCATCATATAAGTTTCTGATCTAGTATTTTCCATCATATTAGTTTCAGATCTACTATTTCGCAATCTTTTACTTTCCGATCTATAAACCAAAAAACCCAAAAAAATATTTTACCTTTTGTTTATATATCTCTATTAGATCTCACTTTTGCAAGTGATCGTGAAGGGATTGACAACCCCTTTATCACGTTGGGTGCAAGTTGTTTGATTGTTTATGCAGGTATTGGTGATTTGTGAATTTTCTCCTACTAGATTGATAATTTGGTTCTCTAACTAAGGGAATTACTTATCTCAACTTTGCTGCCTCACCCTTTCCTCTTCAAGGGAAAAACCAATGCAAGCTCAAGAAGTAGCAAGAAGAATTTCTGGCGTCGTTGCCGGGGGTTCTACACCAAGTCAGGACATACCAAGTACCCATCATATAACTCTCATCTCTTGCATTACATTATTCACCATATGCCTCTCGTTTTCCTCTCCCCCACTTCCAAAACAATTTTTGAAAAGATTCACCCTTTTATTTGCCTTTTCTTCGCCCCTCTTATGTTCGTCTTCTTACTTTGCTTTTTGTTTGCCTATTTGTTAGATTTGTTTGTTGCTACCATGTATGAAATTGGGGAGTTTATCGCTGTAAAGGATAGTAGTAACAATAGGGGAAACTTTGATGCTTTTGCTAATACTAATCCTCATGAAGAATATACTATCTTGCACATTAAAAAACTTCACATACGCAGCGACAATATTATTGGAAAAGGTGTTATTCAAGATTTCTTTACTTGTGTCGGTGCGCTTCTCGCGTTAGGTGGATCAATTCTCCATAAAACTAGTAGTCTCGCGGATGCTATATCTTTGCTCGTAGTTGAACTTGAATGACGATTTTTTCATATGCATCCTTCCATACAAAGGATTTTTCTAGAGTTCTCTAATATTGAGCATTCTTCTGTTAAGCGCGTCACCACTATATTTCTATCTCATGAGTTTAGATTTATTATGAAAGAAGCTAGTGAAATTTTCGTGCATTATAAAGTAGATGGTGGTCATCCTCCCATAGAGGGAATTCTCTTTAACCAAGAGGACAAAATGCGTTTACGATCTCTACATCATGTTGCTTATAATGAAAATTTAAGAAAGAGGGTCCCAACCGATGTTTTCGTTGGTAAGATTTCTGAACTTAATGATAATTTGCTATATAAAACAAAGGATTGGGTTTCTCTCTTGGACACAAGCTCATGACTTTTTGCCAAAAGAACGTTTACAATGATGAGTTGGTCATACAATATGAGGGGCCGAAGGAGGAACAAATTCCTCCTGGGCTTGACCTTGGGGATCCTTATCCCATTAAATTTAGCACTTTTGGTTACTTTTGCTTACCACAAAGAAACTTGCTACTGAACGAAGGGAGTATGAGATGCTTTTTTGAGATTTTACTTATCATTACTATGACAATACCTACACCTATTTGTGTTTTAATGCCTCGCTAAGGGCGTTAAACAATAGCGCTTGTTGGGAGGCAACCCAATTTTATTTTTTTCTTTGTCTTTTGCTCCTGTTTTGCTTTGAATAATTCATCTATCCTCTGGTTAGATGTGAATTTTGTGTTTTATTTAGTGTTTCTGCCAAGTAAGACCTTTGGGATGGCTTACGGTGATAGTTGTTTTGATCTTGCTGAAAAACTAAAACTTTTGCGCCCAGAAAATTAATTTTCATAATTCACACAAGCGTGCTTTCGATCTGATTCTTTTTTGCGGAAGATTGGTAAATAAATTTCCCAAGTCTTCCTAATTTTTAAGAATTGTTGGAGTTACAGAAGTATTAGAAGTTTCTAGATTGCTACAGACTATTCTGTTTTTGACAAATTATGTTTTCTATGTGTTGTTTGCTTATTTTGATGAATCTATGGGTAGTATCGGGTGGTATGAACCATGGAAAAGTTGGAATACAGTAAATATTACACCAATATAAATAAATAATGAGTTCACAACAGTACTAAAAGTGGTGATTTATTTTCTTATACTAATGGAGCTTATGAGATTTTCTGTTGAGTTTTGTGTCGTGAAGTTCTCAAGTTTTGGGTAAGGATTTGATGAACTATGGAATAACGAGTGGCAAGAGCCTAAGCTTGGAGATGCCCAAGGCACCCCAAGGTAATATTCAAGGACAACCAAAAGCCTAAGCTTGGGGATGCCCTGGAAGGCATCCCCTCTTTCGCCTTCGTCTACTGGTAACTTTACTTGAGGCTATATTTTTATTCACCACATGATATGTGTTTTGCTTGGAGCATCTTGTATGATTTGAGTCTTTGAATTTTATTTTTCCACAATAATCCTTGATGTACACACCTTTTGAGAGGGGCACGCATGGATGGTGATTTATTAGAATACCCTATGTGCTTCACTTATATTTTTTGAGCTAGGCAATATTGCTCTAGTGCTTCACTTATATCTTTTTAGAGCATGCGGTGGTTTTATTTTATAGAAATTGTTGAAATCTCATGCTTCACTTATATTAATTTGAGAGTCTTAAACAGCATGGTAATTTTCTTTGGTTATAAATTTAGTCCTAATATGATAGGCATCCAAGAGGGATATAATAAAAACTTTCATATAAAGTGCATTGAATACTATGAGAAGTTTGATTCCTTGTGATTGTTTTGAGATATAAAGATGGTGATATTAGAGTCATACTAGTGAGTAATTGTGAATTGGATAAATACTTGTGTCGAGGTTTGTGATTCCCGTAGCATGCATGTATGGTGAACCGTTATGTAACGAAGTTGGAGCATGGTGTATTTATTGATTGTCTTCCTTATGAGTGGCGGTTGGGGATGGGCGATGGTATTTTCCTACCAATCTATCCCCCTAGGAGCATGCATGTAGTACTTTTTTTTGATGACTAATAGATTTTTGCAATAAGTATGTGAGTTCTTTATGACTAATGTTGAGTCCATGGATTACACGCACTCTCACCCTTCCACCATTGCTAGCCTCTCTAGTGCCGCGCAACTTTCCCCGATACCATACTGTTGGAAATATGCCCTAGAGGCAATAATAAAAGCATTATTATTATATTTCCTTGTTCATGATAATTGTCTTTATTCATGCTATAATTGTGTTATCTGGAAATCGTAATACATGTGTGAATAACAGACATCAACATGTCCCTAGTGAGCCTCTAGTTGACTAGCTCGTTGATCAACAGATAGTCATGATTTCCTGACTATGGACACTGGATGTCATTGATAACGAGATCACATCATTAGGAGAATGATGTGATGGACAAGACCCAATCCTAAACATAGCACAAGATCGTATAGTTCGTTTGCTAGAGTTTTCTAATGTCAAGTATCTTTTCCTTAGACCATGAGATCGTGTAACTCCCGGATACTGTAGGAGTGCTTTGGGTATGCCAAACGTCACAACGTAACTGGGTGACTATAAAGGTAGACTACGGGTAACTCCGAAAGTGTCTGTTGGGTGACATGGATCAAGACTGGGATTTGTCACTCCGTATGACGGAGAGGTATCACTGGGCCCACTCGGTAATGCATCATCATAATGAGCTCAGAGTGACCAAGTGTCTGGTCACGGGATCATGCATTACGGTACGAGTAAAGTGACTTGCCGGTAACGAGATTGAACGAGGTATTGGGATACCGACGATCGAATCTCGGGCAAGTAACATATCGATAGACAAAGGAATAGCGTACGGGGTTGATTGAATCCTCGACATCGTGGTTCATCCGATGAGATCATCGTGGAGCATGTGGGAGCCAACATGGGTATCCAGATCCCGCTGTTGGTTATTGACCGAAGAGTCGTCTCGGTCATGTCTGCTTGTTTCCCGAACCCGTAGGGTCTACACACTTAAGGTTCGGTTACGCTAGGGTTGTAGGGATATGTATATGCAGTAACCCGAATGTTGTTCGGAGTCCCGGATGAGATCCCGGACGTCACGAGGAGTTCCGGAATGGTCCGGAGGTAAAGATTTATATATGGGAAGTCCTGTTTCGGGCATCGGGACAAGTTTCGGGGTTATCGGTATTGTACCGGGACCACCGGAAGGGTCCCGGGGGTCCACCGGGTGGGTCCACCTGCCCCGGGGGGCCACATGGGCTGCAAGGGGGTGCGCCTTGGCCTAATGGGCCAAGGGCACCAGCCCCACATAGGCCCATGCGCCTAGGGTTCAAGGGGGCAAGAGTCCTAGGAGGGTAAGGCACCTCCTAGGTGCCTTGGGGGGGAGGGAAACCCCCCTAGGCCGCCGCACCCCCTAGGAGATTGGATCTCCTAGGGCCGGCCACCCCCCCTTGGCACCCCTATATATAGTGGGGGAGAGGAGGGACTTCATACCTTGAGTCCTTGGCCTTTGGTTGCCTCCTTCTCCCTCCCCAACACCTCCTCCACCTCCATAGTGCTTAGCGAAGCTCTGTCGGAGTACTGCAGCTCCATCAACACCACGCCGTCGTGCTGCTGCTGGTGCCATCTCCCTCAACCTCTCCTCCCTCCCTTGCTGGATCAAGAAGAGGAGACGTGGCTGTTCCGTACGTGTGTTGAACGCGGAGGTGCCATCCGTTCGGCGCTGGTCATCGGTGATTTGGATCACGTCGAGTACGACAACATCATCACCGTTCTTTTGAACGCTTCCGTGCGCGATCTAAAAAGGTATGTAGATGCATCTGATCACTCGTTGCTAGATGAACTCCTAGATGATCTTGGTGAAACGAGTAGGAAAATTTTTGTTTTCTGCAACGTTCCCCAACAGTGGCATCATGAGCTAGGTCTATGCGTAGTTCTTCTTGCGCGAGTAGAACACAATTTGTTGTGGGCGTAGATTTGTCAACTTTCTTGCCGTTACTAGTCCTTTCTTGCTTCAGCGGTATTGTGGGATGAAGCGGCCCGGACCAACCTTACACGTACGCTTACGTGAGACCGGTTCCACCGACTAACATGCACTAGTTGCATAAGGTGGCTGGCGGGTGTCTGTCTCTCCTACTTTAGTTGGAGCGGAATCGATGAACAGGGTCCTTATGAAGGGTAAATAGAAGTTGACAAATCACGTTGTGGCTTTAACGTAGGTAAGAAAACGTTCTTGCTAGAACCCTAATTCAGCCACATAAAACTTGCAACAACAATTAGAGGACGTCTAACTTGTTTTTGCAGCAAGTGGTTTGTGATATGATATGGCCAAAGTTGTGATGAATGATGAATGATCTATATGTGATGTATGAGATGTTCATGCTATTGTAATAGGATTCACGACTTGCATGTCGATGAGTATGACAACCGGCAGGAGCCATAGGAGTTGTCTTTATTCTTTTAATGACCTGCGTGTCATCGAGAAACGCCATGTAAATTACTTTACTTTATTGCTAAACGCGTTAGCCATAGTAGTAGAAGTAATAGTTGGCGAGCAACTTCATGGAGACACGATGATGGAGATCATGATGATGGAGATCATGATGTCAAGCCGGTGACAAGATGATCACGGAGCCCCAAGATGGAGATCAAAGGAGCTATGTGAAAATGGCCATATCATGTCACGTTTATTATTTGATTGCATGTGATGTTTATCATGTTTTGCATCTTGTTTACTTAGAACGACGGTAGTAAATAAGATGATCCCTCACAATAAAATTCAAGAAGTGTTTCCCCTAACTGTGCACCGTTGCGACAGTTCGCTGTTTCAAAACACCACGTGATGATCGGGTATTTTATTCAGACGTTCACATACAACGGGTGTAAGACAGATTTACACATGCAAACACTTAGGTTGACTTGACGAGCCTAGCATGTACAGACATGGCCTCGGAACACAGAAGACCGAAAGGTCGAGCATGAGTCGTATAGAAGATACGATCAACATGAAGATGTTCACCGATGTTGACTAGTCCGTCTCACGTGATGATCGGACACGGTCTAGTTTAACTCGGATCATGTAATACTTAGATGACTAGAGGGATGTCTAATCTAAGTGGGAGTTCACTAATAATTTGATTAGTTGAACTTAATTATCATGAACTTAGTCTAAAATCTTTGCAATATGTCTTGTAGATCAAATGGCCAACGTAGTCCTCAACTTCAACGCGTTCCTAGAGAAAACTAAGCTGAAAGACGATGGCAGCAACTATACGGACTGGGTCCGGAACCTGAGGATCATCCTCATAGCTGCCAAGAAAGATTATGTCCTACAAGCACCGCTTGGTGACGCACCCGTTCTCCCTGCGGAACAAGATGTTATGAACGCCTGGCAGGCACGTTTCGATGACTACTCCCTCGTTCAGTGCGGCATGCTTTACAGCCTAGAGCCGGGGCTCCAAAAGCGTTTTGAGAGACATGGAGCATATGAGATGTTCGAAGAGCTGAAAATGGTTTTTCAAGCTCATGCCCGGGTCGAGAGATATGAAGTCTCCGACAAATTCTTCAGCTGTAAGATGGAGGAAAACAGTTCTGTCAGTGAGCACATACTCACTATGTCTGGGTTGCATAACCGCTTGACTCAGCTGGGAGTTAATCTCCCGGATGATGCGGTCATTGACAGAATCCTCCAGTCGCTTCCACCAAGCTACAAGAGCTTTGTGATGAACTTCAATATGCAGGGGATGGAAAAGACCATTCCTGAAGTATTTGCTATGCTGAAATCAGCAGAGGTAGAAGTCAGGAAAGAACATCAAGTGTTGATGGTCAATAAAACCACTAAGTTCAAGAAAGGCAAGGGTAAAAAGAACTTCAAGAAGGACGGCAAGGAGGTTGCCGCGCCCGGCAAGCAAGCTGCCGGGAAGAAGCCAAAGAATGGACCCAAGCCCGAGACTGAGTGCTTTTATTGCAAGGGAAGCGGTCACTGGAAGCGGAACTGCCCTAAGTACTTAGCGGATAAGTAGGCCGGCAAAACCAAAGGTATATGTGATATACATGTAATTGATGTGTACCTTACTAGTGCCCGTAGTGGCTCCTGGGTATTTGATACCGGTGCAGTTGCTCACATTTGTAACTCAAAGCAGGGGCTGCGGAATAAGCGGAAACTGGCAAAGGACGAGGTGACGATGCGCGTCAGGAATGGTTCCAAGGTCAATGTGATCGCCGTCGGCACGCTACCTCTGCATCTCCCTTCGGGATTAGTTTTAAACCTTAATAATTGTTATTTAGTGCCAGCTTTGAGCATGAACATTGTATCGGGATCTCGTTTGATTCGAGATGGCTACTCTTTTAAATCTGAGAATAATGGTTGTTCCATTTTTATGAGAGATATGTTTTATGGTCATGCTCCTATGGTGAATGGTTTATTCTTTATGAATCTCGAACGTGATGCTACACATGTTCATAATGTGAGTACCAAAAGAAGTAAAGTTGATAATGATAGTCCCACATACTTGTGGCACTGCCGCCTTGGTCACATAGGTGTCAAACGCATGAAGAAGCTCCATGCTGATGGACTTTTAGAGTCTCTTGATTATGAATCATTTGACACGTGCGAACCATGCCTTATGGGTAAAATGACCAAGACTCCGTTCTTAGGAACAATGGAGCGAGCAACCGACTTATTGGAAATCATACATACTGATGTGTGCGGTCCAATGAGTGTTGAGGCTCGCGGTGGCTATCGTTATGTTCTCACCCTCACTGATGATTTAAGTAGGTATGGGTATATCTACTTAATGAAACACAAGTCTGAAACCTTTGAAAAGTTCAAAGAATTTCAGAGTGAGGTTGAAAATCAACGTGACAGGAAAATCAAGTTTCTGCGATCAGATCGTGGAGGAGAATACTTGAGTCACGAGTTTGGGGCACACTTAAGAAAATGTGGAATAGTTTCACAACTCACGCCGCCTGGAACACCTCAGCGTAATGGTGTGTCCGAACGTCGTAATCGCACTCTGTTAGATATGATGCGATCTATGATGTCTCTTACCGATTTACCGCTGTCTTTTTGGGGCTATGCTTTAGAGACTGCCGCATTCACTTTAAATAGGGCTCCGTCGAAATCCGTTGAGACGACACCTTATGAATTATGGTTTGGGAAGAAACCTAAGCTGTCGTTTCTAAAAGTTTGGGGATGCGATGCTTATGTCAAGAAACTTCAACCTGAAAAGCTCGAACCCAAATCGGAAAAATGCGTCTTCATAGGGTACCCAAAAGAAACTATTGGGTACACCTTCTACCTCAGATCCGAAGGCAAGATCTTTGTTGCCAAGAATGGGTCCTTTCTGGAGAAAGAGTTTCT
Organism: Triticum dicoccoides; assembly: GCF_002162155.2. NCBI lineage: Eukaryota > Viridiplantae > Streptophyta > Magnoliopsida > Poales > Poaceae > Triticum > Triticum dicoccoides. The sequence goes on along the minus strand of NC_041387.1, from coordinate 186,335,342 downwards.
CTCGAAAGAAGTAAGTGGGAGGAAAGTAGAGCTTGATGAAGTATTGCCTCTTGAACCGGAAAATGGCGCAACTCAAGAAAATGTTCCTGAGGTGCCAGCACCGACTAGAGAGGAAGTTAATGATAATGATCAAGATACTTCTGATCAAGCTCCTACTGAAATTCGAAGGTCCACAAGGACATGTTCCGCACCAGAGTGGTACGGCAACCCTGTCTTGGAAATCATGTTGTTAGACAACGGTGAACCTTCGAACTATGAAGAAGCGATGGCGGGCCCGGATTCCGACAAATGGCTAGAAGCCATGAAATCCGAGATAGGATCCATGTATGAAAACGAAGTATGGACTTTGACTGACTTGCCCGTTGAACGGCGAGCCATAGAAAATAAATGGATCTTTAAGAAGAAGACAGACGCGGATGGTAATGTGACCATCTATAAAGCTCGGCTTGTCGCTAAGGGTTATCGACAAGTTCAAGGGGTTGACTACGATGAGACTTTCTCACCGGTAGCGAAGCTGAAGTCCGTCCAAATCATGTTAGCAATTGCCGCATTCTATGATTACGATATATGGCAAATGGACGTCAAAACGGCATTCCTTAATGGTTTCCTTAAGGAAGAATTGTATATGATGCAGCCGGAAGGTTTTGTCGATCCTAAGAATGCTGACAAAGTGTGCAAGCTCCAACGCTCGATTTATGGGCTGGTGCAAGCATCTCGGAGTTGGAACATTCGCTTTGATGAGATGATCAAAGCGTTTGGGTTTACACAGACTTATGGAGAAGCCTGCGTTTACAAGAAAGTGAGTGGGAGCTCTGTAGCATTTCTCATATTATATGTAGATGACATACTTTTGATGGGAAATGATATAGAACTCTTGGACAGCATCAAGGCCTACTTGAATAAAAGTTTTTCAATGAAGGACCTTGGAGAAGCTGCTTATATATTAGGCATCAAAATCTATAGAGATAGATCAAGACGCCTCATAGGTCTTTCACAAAGCACATACCTTGATAAGATATTGAAGAAGTTCAATATGGATCAATCCAAGAAAGGGTTCTTGCCTGTGTTACAAGGTATGAAATTGAGCTCAGCTCAATGTCCGACCACGGCAGAAGATATAGAAGAGATGAGCGTCATCCCCTATGCCTCAGCCATAGGTTCTATTATGTATGCCATGCTGTGTACGAGACCTGATGTTAACCTTGCCGTCAGTTTGGTAGGAAGGTACCAAAGTAATCCCGGCAAGGAACACTGGACAGCGGTCAAGAATATCCTGAAGTACCTGAAAAGGACTAAGGAAATGTTTCTCGTTTATGGAGGTGACGAAGAGCTCGTCGTAAAAGGTTACGTCGACGCTAGCTTCGACACAGATCTGGATGACTCTAAGTCACAAACCGGATACGTGTATATTTTGAATGGTGGGGCAGTGAGCTGGTGCAGTTGCAAGCAAAGCGTCGTGGCGGGATCTACATGTGAAGCGGAGTACATGGCAGCCTCGGAGGCAGCACATGAAGCAATATGGGTGAAGGAGTTCATCACCGACCTAGGAGTCATACCCAATGCGTCGGGGCCGATCAAGCTCTTCTGTGACAACACTGGAGCTATTGCACTTGCCAAGGAGCCCAGGTTTCACAAGAAGACAAGGCACATCAAGCGTCGCTTCAACTCCATTCGTGAAAATGTTCAAGATGGAGACATAGAGATTTGTAAAGTACATACGGACCTGAATGTAGCAGATCCGTTGACTAAACCTCTCCCTAGAGCAAAACATGATCAACACCAGAATTCCATGGGTGTTCGATTCATCACAATATAACTAGATTATTGACTCTAGTGCAAGTGGGAGACTGTTGGAAATATGCCCTAGAGGCAATAATAAAAGCATTATTATTATATTTCCTTGTTCATGATAATTGTCTTTATTCATGCTATAATTGTGTTATCTGGAAATCGTAATACATGTGTGAATAACAGACATCAACATGTCCCTAGTGAGCCTCTAGTTGACTAGCTCGTTGATCAACAGATAGTCATGATTTCCTGACTATGGACACTGGATGTCATTGATAACGAGATCACATCATTAGGAGAATGATGTGATGGACAAGACCCAATCCTAAACATAGCACAAGATCGTATAGTTCGTTTGCTAGAGTTTTCTAATGTCAAGTATCTTTTCCTTAGACCATGAGATCGTGTAACTCCCGGATACTGTAGGAGTGCTTTGGGTATGCCAAACGTCACAACGTAACTGGGTGACTATAAAGGTAGACTACGGGTAACTCCGAAAGTGTCTGTTGGGTGACATGGATCAAGACTGGGATTTGTCACTCCGTATGACGGAGAGGTATCACTGGGCCCACTCGGTAATGCATCATCATAATGAGCTCAGAGTGACCAAGTGTCTGGTCACGGGATCATGCATTACGGTACGAGTAAAGTGACTTGCCGGTAACGAGATTGAACGAGGTATTGGGATACCGACGATCGAATCTCGGGCAAGTAACATATCGATAGACAAAGGAATAGCGTACGGGGTTGATTGAATCCTCGACATCGTGGTTCATCCGATGAGATCATCGTGGAGCATGTGGGAGCCAACATGGGTATCCAGATCCCGCTGTTGGTTATTGACCGAAGAGTCGTCTCGGTCATGTCTGCTTGTTTCCCGAACCCGTAGGGTCTACACACTTAAGGTTCGGTTACGCTAGGGTTGTAGGGATATGTATATGCAGTAACCCGAATGTTGTTCGGAGTCCCGGATGAGATCCCGGACGTCACGAGGAGTTCCGGAATGGTCAGGAGGTAAAGATTTATATATGGGAAGTCCTATTTCGGGCATCGGGACAAGTTTCGGGGTTATCGGTATTGTACCGGGACCACCGGAAGGGTCCCGGGGGTCCACCGGGTGGGTCCACCTGCCCCGGGGGGCCACATGGGCTGCAAGGGGGTGCGCCTTGGCCTAATGGGCCAAGGGCACCAGCCCCACATAGGCCCATGCGCCTAGGGTTCAAGGGGGCAAGAGTCCTAGGAGGGTAAGGCACCTCCTAGGTGCCTTGGGGGGGAGGGAAACCCCCCTAGGCCGCCGCACCCCCTAGGAGATTGGATCTCCTAGGGCCGGCCACCCCCCCTTGGCACCCCTATATATAGTGGGGGAGAGGAGGGACTTCATACCTTGAGTCCTTGGCCTTTGGTTGCCTCCTTCTCCCTCCCCAACACCTCCTCCACCTCCATAGTGCTTAGCGAAGCTCTGTCGGAGTACTGCAGCTCCATCAACACCACGCCGTCGTGCTGCTGCTGGTGCCATCTCCCTCAACCTCTCCTCCCTCCCTTGCTGGATCAAGAAGAGGAGACGTGGCTGTTCCGTACGTGTGTTGAACGCGGAGGTGCCGTCCGTTCGGCGCTGGTCATCGGTGATTTGGATCACGTCGAGTACGACAACATCATCACCGTTCTTTTGAACGCTTCCGTGCGCGATCTACAAAGGTATGTAGATGCATCTGATCACTCGTTGCTAGATGAACTCCTAGATGATCTTGGTGAAACGAGTAGGAAATTTTTTGTTTTCTGCAACGTTCCCCAACACATACACCCACCATATACCATCCTCAAAACAACCACCATACCTACTTATTATGGCATTTCCATGGCCATTCCGAGATATATTTCCATGCAACTTTCCACCGTTCCGTTCATTATTACACGCTTAGATCATTGTCATATTGCTTTGCATGATCATGTAGTTGACATTGTACTTGTGGCAAAGCCACCTTTCATAATTCTTTCATACATGTCACTCTTGATTCATTGCACATCCCGGTACACCGCCGGAGGCATTCATATAGAGCCAAATTTTGTTCTAGGTATCGAGTAAATAAAAGTGTGAGATCATCAAATCTAGAGCATTGTCCCATTTGAGGAAATAAAAAGAAAGGAGTGGACAAAGAAGCTAAACAAAAAAACAAAAAAATGAGAGAAAAATAGAGCAGGGGCAATGTTACTATCCTTTTTTCACACTTGTGCTTCAAAGTAGCACAATGATCTTTATGATAGATAGTCTCCTACTTTGTCACTTTCATATGCTAGTGCGAATTTTTCATTATAGAACTTGACTTCTATATTCCAATGATGGGCTTCCTCAAATCGCCCTAGGTCTTCATGAGCAAGCAAGTTTGATGCACACACACTTAGTTCTTCTTGTTGAGCTTTCAAAAAATTATAGCTCTAGTGCATCCGTTGCATGGAAATCCCTACTCACTCACATTGATGTCTATTGATGGGCATCTCCATAGCCCGTTGATACGCCTAGGTTATGTGAGACTATCTCCTTCTTTTTGTCTTCTCCACAACCACCATATTATATTCCACCTATAGTGCTATGTCCATGGCTCACGCTAATGTATTGCATGAAAGTTGAAAAAGTTTGAGAACACCAAAAGTATGAAACAATTGCTTGGCTTTTCATCGGGGTTGTGCATGATTTGAATATTTTGTGTGGTAAAGATGGAGCATAGCCAGACTATATGATTTTGTAGGGATGACTTTCTTTGGCCATGTTATTTTGAGAAGACATAATTGCCTTGTTAGTATGCTTGAAGTATTATTGTTTTTATGTCAATATTAAAGTTTTGTTTTGAATCTTATGGATCTGAACATTCATGACACAATAAAGTAAAATACATGGATAGATATGTTAGGTAGCATTCCACATCAAAAATTATGTTTTTATCATTTACCTACTCGAGGACGAGTAGGAATTAAGCTTGGGGATGCTTGATACATCTCCAATGTATCTATAATTTGATTGTTCCATGCTAGTATATTATCCGTTTTGGATGTTTTATATGCATTAAATATGATATTTTTTATTATTTTTGGGACTAACCTATTAACCTAGAGCCCAGTGCCAGTTTCTATTTTTTCCTTGTTTTTGAGCTTCGCAGAGAAGGAATACCAAACGGAGTCCAAACGGAATAAAAACTTCACGGTGATTTTTCTTGTTCCAGAAGACACCCAGGAGACGTGGAGATCAAGTCGGAAGAGCCACGAGGCGACATGAGAGGGGAGGGCGCGCCCCTGCCTTGTGGGCCCCTCCTAACTCCCCTGACCTAATTCTTCGTCCTATATATTCACATATATCCCCAAACCACCAGAAGCATCCACGAAAACACGTCTCCACCGCCACAACCTTCTATTATCGTGAGATCCCATCTAGGGGCCTGTTCCGGGATCCTGCCGGAGGGGGATTCGATCACGGACGGCTTCTACATCAACTCTATTGCCCTTCGGATGAAGTGTGAGTAGTTTATCTCAAACCTACGGGTCCATAGCTAGTAGCTAGATGGCTTCTTCTCTCTCTTTGATTCTCAATACCATGTATTGCTCGATGTTCTTGGAGATCTATTTGATGTAATCTTCTTTTGCGATGTGTTTGTCGAGATTCGATGAATTGTGGATTTATGATTAGCTTATCTATGAATATCATTTGAATCTTTTCTGAATTCTTATATGCATGATTTGATATCTTTGTAAGTCTCTTCGAACTATTGGTTTAGTTTGGCCAACTAGATTGGTTTTTCTTGCTATGGGAGAAGTACTTAGCTTTGGGTTCAATCACTACACGAATCGGGCACTTTGTCGTCAGCCATGGATGGCGGCAAAGGCATGCCAGGCAGACGGCAAAGACCTTTGTCGTCAGCCACCAGACGGCAATAGGTCCGGCTGAATAGGCTACGGCAAAGGCCTCGCCGTCTACTGGCGGACGACAAAGATGAAATGGTCTTTGCCGTCAGCTAGCGGACGACAAAGGACCTAGATGGCACACATGGCAGCTTAGGGCCATTAAGGGCTGAACGGTGTGCTTCGCCGTCTGCTGGCAAATGGCAAAGATGCAAAGTTCTTTGCCGTCGGCCAGCAGACGGCAAAGAAACCATATAGGCCGGCCCAGTGCCCCCCAAGTTGTACAGGTACCTGCCACGTGGTAGCTTTGCCGTTTGCTAGCTGATGGCAAAGCTCTTTGCCGCCTGACAACAGACGGCAAAGTGCCTGTATAGCCCCTTTTTTTCTTAAATTCATTCAATTTGACAGAATTTCATAGATATATATATATATAGACACACACACACACACATTTGAAAATAGTTTCAATAAGAATACCAACAATAAGTTTCCAACAACATAAGAAACATACAAGTTTCCAACAACATATCCAACATACAATGATTTCCAACAAGAAGTTTCCAACAACATATCCATATATATACATACATATCCAAAACAAGTTTCCAACAACATATCCATATATACATACATATCCAAAAGAAGTTTCCAACAAGTTTCCATAAACAAAAATGAAGCACAAGGAGAAGAGTACACTCCATCAAGGCAAGCTTCCTCATCTAAAGCAAATTTGCAAATTGGGAAAGGTGAAAGTTAGAAGAAGAAGAAGACTAGCTAGAAGAAAATAAGAAAAGGAAGAAGAAAAACAAGAATAAGAATTTAGCTTCTCTTTCTTTTTCTCCTCTCCTCTTCTTTATCTTCTTCTTCTAACTAAGGTAGGTAAAAATGCCATTTTTTAGCTAAGCTAGGTAAAAATGCTAAGTGTGTGGTTCATTTTAGAGCTAAGCTAGGTAAAAATGCTAAGTGTGTGGTTCATTTTAGAGCTAAGCTAGGTAAATAGGTCATTTTGGAGCTAACCTAGGTAAAATGGATCATATTGGAGCTAACCTAGGTAAACTTGGTCATTTTGGAGCTAACCTAGGTAAAATGGATCATATTGGAGCTAACCTAGGAAAAATTGGTCATTTTGGAGCTAACCTAGCTAATTATGCCATTTTTTAGTTAACTAAGCATATTATGCCATTTTTGACATAAGTAAGCTAAGTATAGGTCTTTCTTGACCTAACCCAGGTAACTAAGCATATTAAAGCTAATTTAGCATTTTGAGATAACTTAGGTCATTTTGGAGCTAACTTAGGTAACATTGATCATTTTGGAGCTAATTAGGCTTATTATGTCATTTTCGAGGAAAATAAGCTAACTATATGACATATATGAGGTTACCAAGATTGTTATGGCATTTCAAACCTAAGTAAGCTAATTATGCCATTTTTACATAAGTAAGCTAAGTTTATGTCATTATTGAGCAAACCTAGGTAACTAAGCATATTAGAGATAACTTAGCATATTAGAGCTAACTTAGGTCATTTCGGAGGAAACAAAGCTAAGTATAGATCATTTTGGAGATCTGACATACCTGGCATACTTCACTCCTTCTTCTCCTTCTCCTTCATCATCCTGATGCGCTTAGAGCGGCGAGGCAGTGGGATGTAGTCTTCTACCACAATTGGCATGGTCATGTCGCCCAGCTGTGGGATCGCGAGGTCATTGTTAGGCACCACCACCATCGCGAGGCCATCTTCAGGCAACACCATCGCTAGGTCATCGTCAGCCACCACCATCTCTTGCCCATTGTCGTGGAATTGTCACGTCAGATGTCCTTAGTGTCAGGACTTAGTCGCGAGGCCAACGCATCTATGTGGTAGCTTGAGAGGGGTTGAGTGGGACGAGAGACGCAGGGCATATCAACACACAAGACAAGGATTTAGACAGCTTCGGGCCCCGGGAAACATCATCCGGTAAAAACCCTACATGCTGTTTGTGGCTAGGTCTCATTATCATCACGAGGGAGACGCCGTAAACCGGCTCTTTGTGTCTAGCCCTAGAAATTGTTTCTTGCTTGTAGCTTCTTCCTCTTTGGGGAGCCCTGCCCCTCCTTATATATGTTGAAGGGGCGGGTTACAGGTGGAGTCCTATTAGGATTAGGACTAGTCTATTTCTAATACAAACCGGATACAAGTCCGGGTCTTCCTTGTAAGACAAATACTCCTTATACCTTTCCTCTTAAACCGGCCCACCATAGCATGATCCGGCATTCCATAAACCGCCCGTTGGGTCACTGGGTCTTGTCGCTCCTCTGACCTGCCTGCCGGATTACCAATGAATCATAAACCGCCATGTCCAAGTAGGTCGCCAGTGAATCGCCAAACTTGCCGGTTTATGATTACCACCATTGTCGGGTTATAAAACTGATAATTCCGAGTCATGATTGTTGCAGACACCGGTTCATGATTGTTGCAGACACCGGTTCATGATTGTTGCAGACACCGGTTCATGATTATTAATGACGTCGGGTTGCAGCCACAGGGTCATAATGATTGGTGACGCCGGGTCAACCTAGTTTGCTCAATCAGAGAATTTAAAAATATTTCTTTGATAATAATATAATACCTGTAGCCCCCAAGTCTTGAGTAGAACAAAGTGATGGCTTAAGACTTGTTTCAATATAAATACTGCCACTTAAGAAGAAATCCATGTTGTTCATCCAAGTCACTTAGTAAAAACTGAATACTCCATATTATGTAGCCCCCAAGTGCCGGGTCATTATGCAATAATAAGCAGGGACTTTGTAGGTATAATCATATAGATTTGAGCAATGATGTGTAGCCCCCAAGGGCCGGCTCAGTAAGATAATATTGAGCTGGGACTTGATATATACTTCAATGAAAATAACATCATATGATGTAACCCCCATCATGGGACTTGAATCCACGTCCACAAGGTTAAGAGCCTTGTGCTGTACCAATTGAGCAGTGGACCCGTCAATATAATGAATAAAAAGCTTTGTACCTTCAATTGTTGACAAGAGCAATTGTTAGCCCCCAAGGGTCGACTCATTATAATGTGAGGAGTCGGGTCTTCAATAATATGAGCAAAAAATTACTTTGCATTAGCCCCCAAGTGTCATGGTGCCTTCTTGCAGTGACATGGGACTTGCATATTTGATGTAATCTCAACTTGAATAATGTAGTCCCCAAGTGCCGGGTTGTAAGCCTGCAGCGACTTGGGACTATTCCTTCCATTGTAGAATAAATCATATCCATTGATAAAATAATAGCCGTTGCGCTAAAGCGACTTTGAAAACCTCAATCATAACACTGGTTATTGATAATCACAATAGAAATCCAGCCATGTTGGCTATTCAAGATTTGAATAATATAATCCGGTATGAAAACCTCAATCATTCAATATCATCATGAAAATCCAGCCAGGTTTGGCTATTTAAATAATATAACCCAATGATTTATAAGCGCATGATTCCAATGGCGCAATCAAAATATATACTGGCGATTTATAGTCCCAAGCCAGGCCGGTTTAATAAACATCGGATAATTTTTCATCATATACTGGCGACTTATCGTCTTAAAGCCAGGCCGGTTTAACAAACACCGAATAATTTATCATCATACTGGCGACACATAGTCGAAAGCCAGGCCGGTTTAATAAACATCAGTGATTTATAATCATGCTTTATTCAACCTGTTTCTGCATACAACAAGTTTAAAGTGTCCTGGCGGTTTACCGCCGGACAGGTCATAATGCCCAACATATAATCTGAGTTTATAACCAAGGTTGCACTTAAGAATAATCAAATATGAAATATATCATACCTGTGATATTGAATCACATTGCTGGTTTTACCAACTTTTTGTAGTAAGAGTGATAACCCCAATCTTAAGTAATGATAACTCCTTTCATACTGTGTCGGTTGATGATAAACCATACCGGGTTGTGATAAACACCGGTTTAACCATATATAATACTGGCGACTCGTAGTCAAACCAGACCGGGCTGATAGTCTCCGGATTATAACTTGATCCTGTATTGACAATTGTAATTGAAAGTCAAGCCGGGTTAATGAACGCCGGTTTACTCCATAATAGGATGGTAACATAAAATCAAACCGGGCAGATAATCTCCGGATTAGGATTTAAACGTGTTCCGCCAATTTGTAATTGACAGTTTGAACCGGATTAACAATGTCGGTTTAAAAACGTAACAAAAATCAAATAACAGTTATGAAAAAATATGGAAGAAAAGGCAATGATAAGACCATTTGCAAAAAGAGGCTTTACTGAGCCGATCAGATGGTGTTACCATGGTCGGACACGACCAAGCTCCCAATAAGGTGTAGCTATGGTTCAAGTCAGCCAGGTCCCCAACTAAAACCGTGGCATTATGCCGATCAAGTGGCGTGGCAATGGTTCGGGTTCGACCAAGCCCGCAAGTGACTCTGTGGCCTTAGGCCGATCAAGAGGCGTGACTATGGTTCAGACATGACCACAAGTCCCCAAGTGATGCATTGGCATTACGCCGATCAAGAGGGGTGACGATGGTTCGGGTTCGACCAAAGCCCCCAAGTGATTCTATGGCCTTAGGCCGACCAAGAGGCGTGACTGGTTCAGACTTGACCATGTCCCCAAATGATCTGGTGGCTTTCGCCTATCAAAAGGTGTTGCGTTGGTTCGGACACGACCAAGGCCCCAAGTGATATAACATGGTGCTTTGAAAAGCTAACCCAAGAGGTAAACCGGAGGCCGCTTTAAGACAGAACCTCCGTGTAACCACGCATGATGTAAAAAAGAACAGAGACCCCGCTTTATGAAGCAGAAGCCCCCATGTGATCAATAATATGTTAGGCCAATAAGGCAGGATACCCATGTTTGAACCGGAATTTCTTAAACCGGATATTGAGATCCTCAAAGCTTTGTAAGGGACAAATTTACCTTGATCCAGATGCTTAAACCGGTTTTGAGAGCTTCAAAGTTTTGCGGGAGAGAGATGTCTCTTGAACCGGCCTGTTAAACCGGAATTTTCATCTGTACGTAGTGTCCTTCGGAACCGGGCTATCATCCCCTCCCATGATCCGGAGTTCCCGAGTCATGTCACTGTAGCCCCCGAGTTTTAAGACTACTCGAGGAGTTGGCTTGAGACTCTCCATATTTGACCGTGATATAAACCGGTACGAGTCGTTCAACATTTTAGTGACATAACTTGTCCTGCACTGGGGAACTTCCAAGCCAGAGTAATTTCTCTTTTAAAGAAAGCAATATATAATATAAAATATACTGGATGGATTTCACCTGATGTGTTGAGCCGGAATTAATCCGTCGCAGAGTTGATGATCACTGCGGTAAAGTTGAAATCAATGACGGGTGAGTCGGCCACGGGAGCGGACAGATGCGCCGGCCGCGGTATTGTAAGCCGGTGCGGACGCATAAATCGGCCGTATGTTGATGTAGACCGGATTGCAGGGAACGGCGGCCTATGCACGCTTTATTGGGTAATTCGCACGGTCCTGACGAATTCATACGGACTGGATCGCGATATAAACCGGCATGGGTTATCCAATAGCTCAGCGATATAATAATCCCTTTTTGCAATAAACAATTTGTCCTGATATGTTAGCCGAAAAATATCCACCGCAGAGTTGATAATCACCACAGTGAAACTGAAATCAATCACGGATGAGTCGTCCATGCGAGCAAACGGATGAATCGGTCGCGGCGTTGTCCACCGGTGCGGACGAGCAAGTTGCCCTCCGTGTTGTAAACCGGCGCGGACGCATGAACCGACGGCGAGGGCGGACGGGCGAGTCGTCCGTGGAGTTGCAAGGTAGTGCGGACGGGCGAGTCGGCCGGCGCGTTGATGTAAACCGGACCGCGATACACGTGTCCGTGAAGCTGCGCGGAATAGCCGAACGTGCCTCCGCGGTATCATACCATCCCTTTTTCTTTTAATAGCCGTCCTGCATAAAAATATTATAGGCCAGAATAATTTTGCTCGGATGAATTAATATGCACTGATGAAATATATTGGAAAAATAACACCTGGTATTTTTTGCCGGATGAACCGGATACTGGCGCTGGATAATGTATAATGCTCTTTTTGATTTTGACAAAAGAATTGATTTGTTCTCTTGTCTTCAAGCACCTGAGGTCTCCACGTGACCTTCTCCTTCTGTCCTTTTTCTAATCTCACATGAAGTACCAGCGTACGCACACACTGTTCCTTGTCAACCGCATACAAACCCCGGCCTTGTGAGTGGAGCGCCTAAGATACTTGCAGCCTCTGCGCGCCGCGCTGCAATCTTCCAGTGATCATGATCCGATAGTAGCACTTAGCTTCTTCCAATTAATCGCGGAGGTGCCGGCTCTTAATAACAAATCTGAACTGTACTAGGACTAGTAGTAGGATCAGATTAGCCTGCTTCTGAGTTTGGGCTCAAACGTCCAATCAATCGAGGAATATTTCTTCTGATGTATCTCATGTGGGCTAGTAAACCCTTTTTTTTCCTTGGTCTAACTGCAATTGTTGTAGTGTGCATGCATGACCTCTTTGACAGCACTTAGTTTTCTTCTGGTGATGCTGCTGACGGAGGCGACGCTGGCCTTGGTGGCGGCCTGGAGACGGTAGCGACCTCGCGGATGCAGGGTGAAGCTGCGGCAATGACTTGGAAACAGGCCACTTGGCCATGGCAGCAGCGGCGATTTAAAATGCAGGGGCAGGGGCGACTCAGGTGAAGATGAGTTCTTCCACCGCTGAATATTGAAAACGACGGATGTATTTTTCCTCGCGTGGCTCCATTGGGAAACACAAAGACTGGTTTTTGGACGGTGCTTGTAGTACTAATCCTCAATGCTTCTTTGGATGGATGCCCATACTAGTGCTGATTTTTGGTGGCTCCCTCGTCGCTTTACCCAGCTGTCCGTACTAGCCTGCCTTGGGCACGGTTGCCGCAGTACATGCATAGTAGACCGTCTCGGTCTCCTTCAGGCAAGAATCCCCAACTGATTGTTACGTCGCTGTCGTCTCAGGACTTGAGCCAGTAGAAAGTACATGTCAGCAGATTTGGACAGGTCCCGGTTGCTTTCTGATTTGCGGTGCAAAAACAACAAATATTGATCGGCCTTCGGATCCGGCGAATCGCCGAGTCACGCGCGGGGCGGCGCACACAAAACCCTAAAATCTTTTTGTCTGATTAATCTCGTATCTGTTAGCTCCAAAGCTAATCATGTTCCCGATCGAAAAACACCAACTTGCCGGATCTTTCTCATCCGACAAAATCTCGAGCTTGTCGATCCCTTCAAGAACTCAACACCACCGTGCGCAGCCCCACGATGGGCGCCAACTGTTGTGGAATTATCACGTCAGATGTCCTTAGTGTCAGGACTTAGTCGCGAGGCCAACGCATCTATGTGGTAGCTTGAGAGGGGTTGAGTGGGACGAGAGACGCAGGGCGGATCAACACACAAGACAAGGATTTAGACAGCTTCGGGCCCCGGGAAACATCATCCGGTAAAAACCCTACATGCTGTTTGTGGCTAGGTCTCATTATCATCACGAGGGAGACGTCGTAAACCGGCTCTTTGTGTCTAGCCCTAGAAATTGTTTCTTGCTTGTAGCTTCTTCCTCTTTGGGGAGCCCTGCCCCTCCTTATATATGTTGAAGGGGCGGGTTACATGTGGAGTCCTATTAGGATTAGGACTAGTCTATCTCTAATACAAACCGGATACAAGTCTGGGTCTTTCTTGTAAGACAAATACTCCTTATACCTTTCCTCTTAAACCGACCCACCATAGCGTGATCCGGCCTTCCATAAACCGCCCGTTGGGCCACTGGGTCTTGTCGCTCCTCTGACCTGCCTGCCGGATTACCAATGAATCGTAAACCGCCATGTCCAAGTAGGTCGCCAGTGAATCGCCAAACTCTAGCCGGGTCATACATCCGGCGATTTATACCGCGGGGTATATCCCCGACACCCATCATCAGCCACCACCATCGCGAGGTCATAGTCAGCCACCACCATCGCGAGGTCATCGTCGGACAGAATAGGCTGCACCTCCTCATCCCCACTCTGCTCCTCTTCTTCCCCACTCCATTACGGATCATCCTCACTGCTGATTCTACTATAGCCAAAGTCGTTGCTGCTTTGGCTATAGCCAGAGTCGCTGCTGCTGCTCCCATTTCCTGACCAAATGCAACAAAGTTTTTTTAACAATCGACGTGAGACAAAGCCAAATGTAGAGGAAGAATAGGCAGAACGTACTGGCATCGTCGTCGTCCTCGTAGCGCATGCGGCAAATAGTCCTGTTGAACACCTTCATGGTGAGCATGGCGTCGTCGTCGTACCCGAAGACAAGGAAGTACCCGTTCCGCAGGTCGTAGGCATGGACGAATTGCTCCCAGCCACGACACAGGTACATGTGGCCGTACCTGATCACCACCTCCATGTCCCAATGCCTATGAAGCCCGCTGTTGTCCTGTCGCAGCTTCACATTCTTTGGCCGATGGCCGTCCAGCATCTTCATAGAAGTGCCAGGCAGCCTCTGCAGCGTGGGTCAAGGAGTGATGTAGCAAACAACAGAGTTATCGTAAAGAGATGCGTGAAGGGGAGATCTCTCCTTTTATATACCTGCCTCCTGGAGGAATTCTCAAGTATGATCGTGAAGAACTCGAAACCGTCCAACTCGTACTCTGGTGTGATAGAGCGCAGACTGCAGTGGAGGCCTCCCCCATCTCTGATAAGCAGCATAAGAGGCCAATTACTACCCTTACAACATTACCATACAACATTACAACAGCAGAAGTTTTGAGTACAAGATAATCAACTACACCAAGTTATCATTTCACATTCAAAAAGCAATGCACTTGTGTACATATGATGGCAACACCTAGAACCCTTCAAAACTAGGGATTTCTTACACATGAGACAAAACTGAAAACATAAACCAAATTGATGGTGATACCAATAAGAAAACATTACCACTACCAACGATATTGATGGTGATATTCAAACATAACACAAAGTTCAAGTTTAACCAATATTTTTTCATTTATTTTTGGTAGAAAAAATATTTGAAATTTGGTCAAATATAGACAACTACAATTTTGCATGACATGCCATGGACCTTATGTCTTCTACTGTCACACTTCAACCAATATCATAATTCATTTAATATTTTTTTGCCAAGTGGCAATTACGTTGCGGAATTAAAATGGACAACAATTTGCATAGGGGTAAAAAAATATCATTGAATGATTAGTTCCTCACTCCAAATCACATAAAAAATGTCGTTTTTGACCATTAAATGTTATTATAATGTTTGTATAAAACATGAAAATCAGGAGATTCAACAAACACTCCTGACAAAAACCTATACATAGGATTTTCTCCCTATTTGATAAATTAAATTGATATATATGCTGGCTAGGTATCTCGGAGGTGCCTATAATGTCTCTTATATATAGAGTGAGTATGAAAACAGCTCCCCACACAAGGTTCAAGAGTATGAAAACAGATGATCATTTAATTAAAACTATAGATGGAAGCAAAACTACTGAAACTACAAATGATCATTTAATTAACTGGAAATTTTCACTTGGTTTTTATTAAAGGAGAAGTTTCATTTAGGTCCAGCAAGCAAATGATTGAACAACAAGTTGCGATTACTTGGAGTAACATTTGGTTTTAATTTACTTGGAGTAGTGTCTAGAGCAAGAAGAGATAAGAGGGTACTCCAGTACTACAACAAGCAATCCACTAGCATTACTCCAACAACACCACATCATCTTGTCACATTAGCATTACTCCAACAGCACTACAACAAGAAGCAACACAACAGAAGACACGGTTCGAGCAAGCGGACGGGGGAGCTCACCGCGCGTCGGAGCATGTGGTCGAAGGAGCAGCGGGCGAGGTCGGGGTGGCACGGGGCAGAGGAGGGGTCACCGAGGCGGCGGGAGCGGCGCGATGACAGGGTTGGCGCGGGGCGGAGAGGGGGTTGCCGGGGCGGCGCGGTGATGTGGGTGGCGCGGGGCAGCGGCGACACGGGGGCGGGTCGGCCGGCGACAGGGGTGGCCTGGGGCGACGGCGGCTCAGGCATGGGGCAGAGAGAGAGAGAGAGGGGACAGAGGGAGAGAGGGGTGGAGCGCTCGCGTGTTCGCTTTTTAGTTAGGGCACGGTTCTTTGCCATCTGCTAGCAAACGGCAAAGACCCTAGCTAACGGACGTTAGTTTGGGCACCTTCTTTGCCATCGGCTAGTGGAAGGCAAAGAAAGTGGCCGTTAGGTGGATCTCTCTAGTGGGACACCCTCTCTCTTTGTCGTCTGCTCGCTGACGGCAATGCGTCTATGCGGTCCGCTAGCAGACGGCAAAGAGCAGGCTGATGGAAAACAAAATCTTTGTCGTCCGCTTGTTCTTTGCTGTCGGCTTTCTGTAAGCTAATGGCAAAGACCTTCTTTGCCGTCAGCTAGCAGACGACAAAGATCCTGATTTAGTAGTGAATCTTGCGGTATCCTTTCCCAGTGACAGTAGGGGTAGCAAGGCACGTATTTTATTGTTGCCATCGAGGATAAAAAGATGGGGATTACATCATATTTCTTGATTTTATTCCTCTACATCATGTCATCTTACTTAATGTGTCACTCTGTTCTTCATGAACCTAATTCTCTAGATGTAGGCAGGAGACGGTCGATGTGTGAAGTAATAGCAGTAGATGCAGGCAGGAGTCGGTCTAATTCATACGGACGTGATGCCTTTATTTCATAATCATTGCTTTAGATATCGTCATAACTTTGCGCTTTTATATCAAATGCTCGACGGTAATTTATTCACCCACCGTATTATTTGCTATCTTGTGAGAAGCCACTAGTGAAACCTATCGCCCCTGGGTCTATTTTCCATCATATAAGTTTCCGATCTACTATTTTCCATCATATTAGTTTCCGATATACTATTTTGCAATCTTTTACTTTCCGATCTATAAACCAACAAACCCAAAAATATTTTACCTTTTTGTTTATCTATCTCTATTAGGTCTCACTTTTGCAAGTGATCGTGAAGGGATTGACAACCCCTCTATCCGTTGGGTGCAAGTTGTTTGATTTTTTGTGCAGGTATTGGAGATTTGTGCATTTTCTCCTACTGGATTGATAATTTGGTTCTCTAAGTAAGGGAAATACTTAGCTCTACTTTGCTGCATCACCCTTTCCTCTTCAAGGGAAAAACGAACGCAAGCTCAAGAAGTAGCAGGAAGAATTTCTGGCGTCGTTGCCGGGGAGATCTACACCAAGTCAAGACATACCAAGTACCCATCATAAAACTCTCATCTCTTGCATTACATTATTCACCATATGCCTCTCATTTTCCTCTCCCCCACTTCTAAAACAATTTTCGAAAAGATTCACCCTTTTCTTTGCCTTTTTCTTCCCCCCTCTTCCTTTCGTCTTCTTAGTTTGCTTTTTGTTTGCCCATTTGTTAGATTCTTTTGTTGCTACCATATATGAAATTGGGGAGGTTATTGCTGGAAAGGATAGTAGTAACGATGGGGGGAACTTTTATGCTTTTGCTAATACTAATCCTCATGAAGAATCTACTATCTTGCACACTAAAAAACTTCACATAGGTAGCAGCAATATTATTGGAAAAGGGTTTATTCAAGATTTCTTTACGTGTGTCAGTGCGATTACCGCGTTAGGTGGAACTATTCTCCATAAAACTAGTAGTCTCGCGGATGCTATATCTTTGCTCGTGTTTGAACTTGAATGACAATTTGTTCATATGCATTCTTCCATACAAAGGATTCTTCTATTAAGCGCGCCACCACTATATTTCTAGCTCATGAGTTTAGATTTATTATGAAAGAAGCTAGTGAAATTTTCACGCATTATAAAGTAGATGGTGGTGGTCCTCCCATAGAGGGAATTCTCTTTAACCAAGAGGACATAATGTGCTTACGATCTCTACATCATGTTGCATATAATGAAAATTTAAGAAAGAGGGTCCCTACCGATGTTTTAGTTGGTAAGATTTTTGAACTTAAAGATAATTTTGCTATATAAAACAACGGATTGGGTTTCTCTCTTGGACACAAGCTCATGACTTTTGGCCAAAAGAACGTTTACAATGATGAGTTGGTCATACAATATGCGGGGCCGAAGGAGGAACAAATTCCTCCCGAGCTTGACCTTGGGGGTCCTTATCCCATTAAATTTAGCCCTTTTGATTACTTTTGCTTATCACAAAGAAAACTTGCTACTGAAGGGAGTATGAGATAATTTTTTGAGATTTTCCTTATCATTACTATGACAATACCTAGATCTATTTGTGTCTTTATGCCTAGCTAAGGGCGTTAAACAATAGCGCTTGTTGGGAGGCAACCCAATTTTATTTTTTTATTTGCTTTTTGCTCTTGTTTGAATAATTAATCTAGCCTCTAGTTAGATGTGATTTTGTGTTTTAATTAGTGTTTGTGCCAAGTTAGTCCTTTGGGATGGCTTACGGTGATAGTTGTTTTGATCTTGCTGAAAAACAGAAACTTTTGCGCCCAGGAAAATAATTTTCATAATTCACAGAAGCGTGCTTTTGATCTGATTCTTTTTTTGGAAGCTTCGTACACAAATTTCCGAGGCCTTCCTAATTTTTCAGAATTTATGGCGTTATAGAAGTATTAGAAGTTTCTAGGTTGCTACAGACTGTTCTGTTTTTGACAGATTATGTTTTTTATGTGTTATTTGCTTATATTGATGAATCTATGGGTAGTATCGGGGGGTATGAATCATGGAAAAGTTAGAATACAGTAGATATTACACCAATATAAATAAATAATGAGTTCACAAAAGTACTAAAAGTGGTGATTTATTTTCTTATACTAATGGAGCTTATGAGATTTTCTGTTGTGTTTTGTGTCGTGAAGTGTTCAAGTTTTGGGTAAGGATTTGATGAACTATGGAATAAGGAGTGGCAAGAGCCTAAGATTGGGTATGCCGAAGGCACCCCAATGTAATATTCAAGGACAACCAAAATCCTAAGCTTGGGGATGCCCAGGAAGGCATCCCTTCTTTCGTCTTCGTCTATCGGTAATTTTACTTGAGGCTATATTTTTATTCACCACATGATATGTGTTTTGCTTGGAGCATCTTGTATGATTTGAGTCTTTACTTTTTAGTTTACCACAATCATCCTTGATGTACACACCTTTTGAGAGGGGCACGCATGGATGGTGATTTATTAGAATGCTCTAAGTGCTTCACTTATATTTTTTGAGCTAGGCAATATTGCTCTAGTGTTTCACTTATATCCTTATAGAGCACAACGGTGGTTTTATTTTATAGAAATTGTTGAACTCTCATGCTTCACTTATATTATTTTGAGAGTCTTAAACAACATGGTAATTTCTTTGGTTATAAATTTAGTCCTAATATGATAGGCATCCAAGAGGGATATAATAAAAACTTTCATATAAAGTGCATTGAATACTATGAGAAGTTTGATTCCTTACGATTGTTTTGAGATATAAAGATGGTAATTTTAGAGTCATACTAGTGAGCAATTGTGAATTGGAGAAATACTTGTGTTGAGGTTTGTGATTCCCGTAGCCTGCACGTATGGTGAACCGTTATGTAACGAAGTTGGAGCATGATGTATTTATTGATTGTCTTCCTTATGAGTGGCGGTCGGGGACGAGCGATGGTCTTTTCCTACCAATATATCCCCCTAGGAGCATGTGCGTAGTACTTTGTTTTGATGACTAATAGATTTCTGCAATAAGTATGTGAGTTATTTATGACTAATGTTGAGTCCATGGAATATACGCACTCTCACCCTTCCACCATTGCTAGCATCTTTAGTGCCGCGCAACTTTCCTCGGTACAATACACCCACCATATAGCTTCCTCAAAACAGCCACCATACCTACCTATTATGGCATTTCCATGGCCATTCCGAGATATATTTCCATGCAACTTTCCACCATTCTGTTTATTATGACACACTTCATCATTGTCATACTGCTTTGCATGATCATGTAGTTGACATTGTATTTGTGGGAAAGCCACCTTTCATAATTCTTTCATACATGTCACTCTTGATTCATTGCACATCCCTGTACACCATCGGAGGCATTAATATAGAGTCCAATTTTGTTCTAAGTATCGAGTTGTAATTCTTCAGTTGTAAGTAAATAGAAGTGTGAGATCATCATTTCTAGAGCATTGTCCCATGTGAGGAAATTTTAAAAAAGGAGTGGCCAAAGCAGCCAAACAAAAAAGGAAAAAATAAGAGAAAAAGAGAGAAGGGGCAATGTTACTATCCTTTTTTCACACATGTGCTTGAAAGTAGCACCATGATCTTTATGATAGAGAGTCTCTTATTTTGTCACTTTCATATGCTGGTGGGAATTTTTCATTATAGAACTTGGCTTGTATATTCCAATGATGGGCTTCCTCAAATCACCCCAGGTCTTCATGAGAAAGCAAGTTTGATGCACACCCACTTAGTTTTTCTTTTTGCGCTTTCAAAAAATTATAGCTCTAGTGCATCCGTTGCATGGCAATCACTACTCACTCACATTGATGTCTATTGATGGGCATCTCTATAGCCCGTTGATACGCCTAGTTGATGTGAGACTATCTCCTTCTTTTTGTCTTCTCCACAGCCACCATATTATATTCCACCTATAGTGCTATGTCCATGACTCACGCTAATGTATTGCGTGAAAGTTGAAAAAGTTTTTGAACACCAAAAGTATGAAACAATTGCCTTACTTGTGCACGGATAGTCGCAACCACCCCTACAGCAAGGCTCGGCGAGGCATAGGAAGACATCAGAAGGCAAGACAAGAACAAAGAACATCAAGGCAAGTGCTCAGAGTAGCAAGCAGCGACAGGCAAGAAGGGCCACGCCTGGCAACAAGCCTTGCCGAGGCGACCCACGAGGCCCCCGGCAAGCCCCTTCCTAGGGCATCTTGCGAAGGGACCGGGAGGGCCATCACCCTTGGCGTTGAGAGCTCTGACACCATCGACAATGTTCAAGATCAAGACTTGAAGAGCACATGCCTGGTAGCATGCAGCTACTCACGAAGATCGACTACCCACGAGTCCACATGGGATCAAATGATGAAGACCCCCGGCAAGACCCTTGCCGGGGACGACTCCAAGGCCCCCAGCAAGCCTTGCCGGAGATGATCGTTGGGCCACGGCCAGGCTCGCGCTCGGCAGGGTTCCGCCACCTCACCACCACTCCAACACGGCGATAAGCATGCCAGCAAAGCAGGCGTCTGGATGGCGGCATGCAGATCTTCGTGGAAGCCTACCACTTTGCCAACACAGCAGCTGGTTGGCCAGCACAGCGCTGCATGCCTCGTCGACCCAGACGCGTGGCAAGGCGAGGGCAAGCGGCGAAGGACGGGATGGCCTCTATTGCCTTCCCCAATAAAGCGAGAGGACACGTATGCATCACATTAAATGCACTTGTCCTATGTTGATCGAGCGATAAGCTCGTATGACTGTAGCTTGCCACCTCTTTTGTGCCACTGTGGCAACCCCTTTATGTATAAAAGGAGGCCCGATGCGCACAAAGAGAGGATCCAGACTTTTGGACAAAGTACGCATCGTAGCTAGTTCAAAAGCTCAAGAACACTCATATAACCAGATAAAGCAGGACTAGGGTATTACGCATCTTCGCGGCCCGAACATAGATAAAAATCCTTTGTGTCCTAATGGCTCGACCTGCTCTTCGTGCACCTAATCCCCCACCGAATGTAAAAGGGATCCTCGTGACCCCATAAGTGATCGGTTTCCCCGACATCTTTGGCACACCGGGTAGGGGGCGTGTAGTTGCGAGAATCTAGTCCGTTGGTTAGGACAGCGGCGCCTTTGTCACCATGGCTCTGAAGGACCAGGCGAGTGGCAGCATCCATGGCCGCAATGGTGATCCGCACAGCAACAAAAAGCTAAGTTATCTCAACTTTGAGTAACTCTCCCTTTTTATGAGGTTATCCCCCTCGATGGTTTTGGTCCTTGTATGGAGAACCTGCACGCGAAAGGAACCCTGACACGATTGGCAATGCCCCTGTTCTGTTTCGAGTCTTCTCAACACTTCGGGTGCTGCGCTATGCTAAGAACGGTGGGGTTCCTTGCCGTAATCGACAGCGCCCCTGTTCTGCCTCGAGTCCGCTTGACAATCCAGGTACTGCACCAAGAGCGGAAGGGTAGCCCGCAGGCGTTGACGCCCTCTGCAGGTTGCTAAGGATCCGTCCTTCTAGCGCCTACGGCAAGGGGTGCACGTGCCGCCAGGCCTGTTCAACTAAGCATAGGGTGCCAAAAATACAAGGCTAGACTAGAACGGGAAGATAATATGCAGTTAGTTCAGAGTACAACAAAAGTTATATTACATCAAAAGTTGCCGCGACTCTAACTTAAGATAATATGTCTTGGGTACGGACTCGCAGCAACTATAAGGGATGAAGCGGTTAATCCCGGCGCTGACCCTCCAGCCTCGCGGCTCCACTGACATAGTTGATGATGGGCTCGATGCGCTCCTCGAGCGCCTGACGGCCGACGTCCTCTGGCAAGCTGTCGAGCGCCTGAGCAAAGTCGACGCTAGGGTTCTAGTGGGCCACCTTGGTGAGCACCTTGATCAAGGCGTCCTGGCAAAGTTGCAGGGACTCCTCGGCCAGGTAGGCCGCCCTGGTGGACTGGAGCAGCTTCAAGGCGGCAAGAACATGCTCGAAGAACTCAGACAGCCTCGCGCTCTCGGCCACTCTTGCCTCGTGGGAGAACCTGAAGTTTGGCATGCCCATGGTAGACAACTACGTGGTAATCTGCTCCGCGACATCCATAAGGTGACTGGTCTAGAGTTTTGTGCTCTCCACGAGTTTGTTGTGGGAAGTGGCGGCAGTTTGCAATAGCAGCTGCTCACCCGCGAGGTCATTGGCCAGGGTCTGCTTGCGAGCTTGGGATTCTGAGAGCATCTTCTCCAGGTTGTCCAACTTTAGCTTCAGATCATCAATGGACTCATTGGTCGTGGAGAGCAACTTGGTTTTGTCACATATGGTGGTCTGCATCTCCGCCAGGTCGTAGGGAGCTTTCTCTCTATCGTCCTTGAGCATGAAGATCTCCTTAGTAAGCTCGGTCAGGCTCGCCTCCAGCTTCTCCACCTTGCCGGCCAGCTCAGCCCTGGTGGCCTCGGCTGCTTCAGCGCGGTCGATGGCCTCTTTCAGCTTGCCGGCATGGTCGAGGGCCAGAGCATCGAGCGCCTCCTGGTGCTCCTATGACAAGTCTTGAGTCTGCTGCGTGACGAGCCGCTCGATCTCCTCTTCCTTGGCACGAAGCACGGCTGCAAGCGCCGCTTCGCGAGCGACCAAGTCCTCCTCCTGGACATCGAGTGAGATGCGGTGCTGCGTCTGGTCGGACTCGTCCTGGCCAACCTTGGCCTTGGCCACCTCCTGTGCCTTGTCGAAATCAGCCTGCCTGAAGAGGAGGTCCCGCTGGCGCTCGCTCAGCTGGGCTTGGGAGGTCCTGAGATCCTCCCAAGCCTCGTCAAACCAGGTTTTCATCTGGGCAACACGCTCCTGGAAGTCCGCCTCGGCCTTGTCCACGGCCGCCATTCTAGAGTCCGCCTTCTCCTTGCGAGCCCGGTGGAGAGCCTGGAGCTTGTGGAAATTGGCGCCTATGGCTTGAAGGAGTTGGTCCTTCTTGGAGACGCCGCTGCTGATACTCGGTTCATCAACAACCTGGAGCCCGGCAGCAATGAGGATTTCCTCATCAAAGACCTCCCCTCGATTGGCGCTCTGGTGCCTGCCTCTTCCGAAATGTTGACGAAGGGGTCGTCGCCAACCTTTATGTACCTGCTCGGGGAAGGAGCCGAGGAGGAGGAGGGTTGGTCATTGACCACCTCCTCCCTGGCAGGATCCTTGGTGGCCTCGCTAGTGTTGGCCTTGCCGGCCTCCCCGGTAGGCCCTGCAGTGGCCTCCTCAGCAGCAGCCTAGTCGGCCTCTCCGACAGGCTCCTCAGCCACCTTCTCCCCGACAGGATCCTCGCTGGCCTCCCCGGCAAGCCCCGTGGCCGCCTCTTCAGTGGGTCCCTTGGCATCCTCCTTAGCAGCAATGGTGGTGGCCTCGGCCTCGGCATCCCTGGCGGTCTCCATGATCACCTCATCAACGTCTGCCCGATCCGCCAAGGGAGAATCTGAGGCCAAGGGAAGGAAAAAGACGTAATCAAAATCAGAAAAGTTCAAAACAGAGAGAAGGGAAGAAGTTAAAACGGCGGATAGCAAGGTGCAGAAGGCGCCTACTTACCCATAGCGGGTGGGGAGGGTGTGTCCCCCTCCCCAACGACATTTGTTGCCGGGACGGGGTCACCGGCGCCAGTGCCCGCCTCCACCTCCTCTAAGCGCAAGGGCTTGTCGATGAGTGCCCTTGCCGGGGACGCCCCTCTGGCCGGCATGGTTGATGGGGGCGGCGTGTTAGGGGCGGCCCATAGGGGCTCCTCCTGCTCCTGTTCCCTTCCTACAGTTCAGGCAAGATCACCAGTAAGGAGACATGCTCCAACACCCGCCAACAAGGGATAAGTGATAAACTCACGTTGGGGGCTGCGCCGGGCTGGACTCCGGACTGGTGAAGATCACCTCCAAAGCATGAGGGCTTCTTGCCGGGGGCTCAGTACTCGTTGAGGCCCTGGCCCTTTTCACCCTCTGGGCCAGTGTCTCCGCGTCACTTCAAACAATGAAATCAGGTTAAGGTCAAGTGATTCAACTAAAGAATTAGGGAATGGATGGATGGAGCAGAGTGCATACTCGTCCTCCTCTTCTTCTGCCCTCCTCTTCTTCCTCGGGATGAATGACCCATGGTCATATTTGGCTGCAGTGACGGAGCCCACCAGGGAAGGAGATGGAGCCTTACGCGCCCAGCTGCAGGAGGAGGAAGCAGCGCCACGCCTGATCAAAGAGGCAGCAGCTACGGCCCTCTTCAATGTTGCGGCCCTCTTCGCCGCTGTGTTCGCCTCCAATGCCTACGCGGCGGCATGCCTCGTCTGGTGCATGGGCCCTGCCTAAGCCCCTTGCCGCTGTGTGGCCTTGCCGGGGCCAACTGTCTCATTGGAGCCAGTCCTTCGCAACACACGCCTCTCCTTTAAGGCCAAGGGCTTGTCCACTCCGGACGCCTCCCCGGCCGGCTCTTTGGCTGCCTCCGCGGCAGGGGGAGCCCCGGCACCAGCACTGCTGGTCTCTCCAGCAGGCTCCACCCACTTGAGGAATCTTTGTACCTCTTCGGCCTCGTCGGCCTCGTCCTCCACGGTGTCGTAGCTACCGGCCTCCGCTGCAAGGCCCGCCTCCTTCGCCCTGGCGCCAATATATGCCAGCTCTTGGTCGGTGGTAAGGTGGATGAGTTTTGGCTCGTCGCGGACGCGGCCCTCCGACAAGTTGTCGAAGAACTGCTGCACCTCCTCCGCCTTTGGCTCAACCCAAGTTGGATCTAGGCCATGGGCATTGAAGGCGAGCATCGTGGCAATAATCTCAGTATGGCGAGAGTTATTTCTCATCGGATGCACCCCTGCCGGCAACCTGAATGGGTGGCCGGTCTTGCCGGCCTTTGCGGCTTGCCGACCCACTCGGCATTGCCATCCTAATCCATCTTGAGCTAAAAGAGCCTCTGGAAGACGGATGCGTGCTGCATCACAGTGAAGTTGTGCTTTAATCTAGGGTGGAGCCTCATGATGTCTGCTGCATTCCTAATATCCCAGGCCGGCCTCCTCTTCTGGTGCAAGGGAGTGATGCGGCGACGGATGAAATCAGCCCCGACCATCTCCAACGTGAGGCCGGTGGAGACGAGGCGGAGGATCCTGGTGGTAGCGACCGTGAGCTTCGCGTCGTTGGGGTCGGAGTCGCTCCAGTTGTCACCATGTACCGGCGAGCTCTGACGGGCCTCGCGGAAGTGCTGTGGATCTTTCTCCACAATCCAGCACCACCGGCCCCGCCATTCGTCCCACCGCTTGTTCTAGAAGCCCTCAGGATATGCACCCTTGCACAGAGGCCTCGGGATCCAAGCGATGGAGCTAGAGATGGCGTCCCCTTGCTGAACCCGGGGGAAGAAGTAATGGCGAAAGAGCGTCGTGCCGGGGTAGAACCCGGCAAAGCCCTCGCAGAGATGGGCAAAAAGGGCCATGCACGCCACCGCATTCGGCGTGAAGTCCAGGAGATGGAAGCCATAGGTGTGCATGATGTTGTTGAAGAAATCTGAGAAAGGGGGCAGAGGCCGCAAGAGAAATAGTCGACGAAGAACGGGTAAGCATTCGGGCCGGCCTTAGCAAAGGGAGCAAGGATGACCTTGGTGGCAGGATGCCCCATCGTATCCTTCCCCCACAAGCACAGGAATTGGTCCTTGAGCGTGAGCACATCAATCGTCGGAGGGAAGAGGGCGTGCTCCTTCCGCATCTTCAACAGCTCACTCTCTGGCAACTCCTTCCCCCGCGGTGGCCATGGCCACTTTCTTGCCCTTGCTAGCCTTAGGCGCCATGGCGGCTATAGAGGGGAAAGGGATCGAGAGGCGATGGAGGCACGGCGGCAGTGAGCGGAGGTGCAAAGCTCTGGTTCGGATTTGGGGGAGAAAAGGGGAACCACGATTCTGAGATTGGGAGAGGCAGAGGAGGTAAATGAGTAGTGCCCCTGCGTTTTTTCCTTTTTATGGGGAAGGCGCGAGCCAGCTCTTTACCATTTACTACGGGATGACGCATGTGTGCCACGCCCATCCCACGCACGACTCCCACATCACGCACACGATGCGGGGTATGGGGAAGGGTAACTGACAGAAAAAGCATGGCGGTCCGCCTCTGCCACGCCCACCCACGCACTGCTTTGGGCCTGGCCCAACTACGTCCCGCGCCTATGTGTGGCCCAGGCCCGGGGGCTCCTATCGGTGTACAAAAGTAAGGGTGCTTCTGTACCCGTTACTTGTGCACTGACGGTCGTAGCACCCCTATAGCAAGGCTCGGCGAGGCAGCGGAGATAGCAGAAGGCAAGACAAGAACAAAGAACATCAAGGCAAGTGCTCAGAGTAGCAAGCAGCAAGAGGCAAGCAGGGCCACGCCCGGCAACAAGCCTTGCCGAGGCGACCTGCGAGGCCCCCGGCAAGCCCCTTGCTAGGGCAACTTCCGAAGGGACCGGCAGGGCCACCACCCTTGGGGTTGAGAGCTCTGACACCATCGACAATGTTCAAGATCAAGGCTTGAAGAGCACATGCCTGGTAGCATGTGGCTCCTCACAAAGATCGAAAACCCATGAGTCCACACGGAATCAAATGATGAAGACCCCCGGCAAGACCCTTGCCAGGGACGACTCCAAGGCCCTCAGCCAGGCCCGCACTCGGCAGGGTTCCGCCACCTCACCACCACTCCAACGCGACGATAAGCATGCCAGCGAAGCAGGCGCCTGCGTGGCGGCATGCAGATCTTCGTGGAAGCCTACCACTTTGCCAACACAGTAGCTGATTGGCCAGCATAGCGCTACATGCCTCGTCGGCCCAGACGCGTGGCAAGGCGAGGGGAAGCGGCGAAGGATGGGATGGCCTCTGTTGCCGTCCCCAATAAAGCGAGAGGACACGTAGGCATCACATTAAATGTGCTTGTCCTATGTTGATCGAGTGATAAACTCGTATCACTGTAGCTTGCCACCTCCAGTGTGCCACTATGGCTACCCCTTTGTGTATAAAAGGAGGCCCGATGCGCACAGAGAGAGGATTCATACTTTTGGACAAAGCACACATCGTAGCTAGTTCAAAAGCTCAAGAACACTCATATAACCAGATAAAGCAGGACTAGGGTATTACGCATCTTCGCGGCCTGAACCTGGATAAAAATCCTCTGTTTCCTAACGGCTCGACCTGCTCTTCGTGCAACTAATCCACCGGCAAACGTAGATCCTTGTGACCCCATAGGTGTTCGGTTTCCCCGGCATCGAGGTTGTGCATGATTTGAATATTTTGTGTGGTGAAGATGGAGCATAGCCAGATTATATGATTTTGTAGGGATAACTTTCTTTGGTCATGTTATTTTGAGAAGACATAATTTCCTTGTTAGTATGCTTGAAGTATTATTCTTTTTATGTAAATATTAAACTTTTGTTTTTAAGTCTTATGGATCTGAACATTCATGCCACAATAAAGAAAAAAATACATGGATAAGTACGTTAGGTAGCATTCCACATCAAAAATTCTGTTTTTATCATTTACCTACTCGAGGACGAGCAGGAATTAAGCTTGGGGATGCTTGATACCTCTCCAACGTATCTATAATTTTTTATTGTTCCATGCTATTATATTAGCTGTTTTGGATGTTTTATATGCATTAAATATGCTATTATATTACCTTTCCTTTATCTATCTCTATTATATCTCACTTTTGCAAGTGATCGTGAAGGGATTGACAACCCCTTTATCGCGTTGGGTGCAAGTTGTTTGATTGTTTGTGCAGGTATTGGTGATTTGTGGGCTGTCTCCTACTGGATTGATACCTCGGTTCTCTAACTGAGGGAAATACTTATCTCTACTTTGTTGCATGACCCTTTCCTCATCAAGGGAAAAACCAACGCAAGCTCAAGGATTAGCATCAATCTTTTACTTTATGTATTTACTTATATGCAAGAGTCAATATTGTTCTTTTCCATTCTGTTTTTAGTTTTCTTTTGGCAAGCATCATGTGGCAGGGAATGATCCAGACACATATATCTAGTTGAATATAGGTGCTCATGAGTTATTATTGTTGACATTATCCCTGAGATAAATAAGTTGGGAGGTGAAACATTAATCCCCGGTCTTCCTATGTGTTTGACTGAAATGGTTGGTTCTAAAAAATATGCTTTCAGTGTCAGCAATCATGGAAGACTAAATGATAGTTGAGTATTTGGAATTTGCTAAAACAAAGCTCTTACATAGACCCTTCCTGAAAATAAAATGAATTGTAATTGTTTGATGACTAAAAACATAGTTTGTTAGTTTCCAAGAAAGTTTATGGTCTATACTTTAACATGTGAATAGCTTGCTACTTAATCATGAGAAGTTTTATGAGATGAGCTAGTGCTTATGATATATAATGATGCTAGAAAAAGTGTTTGGAATTATCATTGATCAAAATGCACTATGCTAGCATTCACACTTCATAAATTATTTATTCTATCATTTACGTACTCGAGGACGAATAGGAATTAAACTTGGGGATGTTGATATGTCTCCAACGTATCTATAATTTATGAAGTATTCATGCCATGTTCACAACAATTTTATATGGTTTTGGTGCAATAAAAACGGTCTGGAAAACCATGCTCATGGTATTTATTATTTTTTCATGCCTTTTACAAGGAATGGACGGATAGTTCAAGGATATGTGTGGCAAGAGTCAACCACAAACGTGTCATTTATTGGTTTTTCAACTACAGAAAAATGAAAAACATGCTTAAAAACATGATGCATGGCATGGTTCCATGGTATGGCATCACCATGCCCTGGTAACAAATTGAGAAGTTTTGGCTTATGTCGTCACACACGCTATTCATAAATCGAACCAGCACCAAGGAAGTTTCATGGTTTCGAGAGGGAAACCACCAAGATTGAAGGGGAATCCAAATTTCCTTCGCCATTTGTCCTTCAGTTTTTTTCTATGATCAACATACCCCCTCCAATGCACCGTGTTCAAATTTGGCACTTTTCCACACTCATTAATCTTTAGTCCATTATGTGCATTTTCTAGGCATTAATGCACATAATTCTAATTCAGACAATCAGTGCATGAAAAAGTGCACAAAAATGGTCTAGAAAATCATGCTTGTGGTATCTAGTAATTTTTCATGCCTTCTACAAGGAATGGACAGAGATTCAAGGAATATGTGTGGCAATAGTCAACCACAAACATGTCATTTATTGGTTTTTCAAATATAGGAAAATGAAATACATGCTTAAAAAACTTGACGCCTGGCATGGTGCCATGGTATGGCCTCACCATGCCCTGGTAAAAATTTGAGAAGGTTTGGCTAATATCGTCATGCACGCTCTTCATAAATCGAACCATCGCCAAGGAAGTTTCATTGTTTCATGAGGGAAATCACCAAGATTGAAGGGGAATCCAAATTTCCTTCCTCGTGTGTCCTTCAGTTTATTTCTGCGATCAATATACACCCTCCAATGCAGCATGTTCAAATTTGGCTCTTTTTCGGGCTCATTTACTATATTTAGTCCATTATGCACATTCTCTAGACATTAATGCATATAATTTAAATTCAGACAATCGATGCATGAAAAAGTGCACAAAACAGTCTAGAAAATCATGCTCGTGGTATTTAGTAATTTTTCATGCCTTTTACATGGAATGGGCAAGGATTTCAAGGATATGTGTGGCAAGATTCAACCACAAACATGTCGTTTATTGGTTTTTCAACTATAGAAAAAATAAAAAAACATGCTTGAAAAACATGATGCCTGGCATGGTGCCATGCTATGGCCTCACCATACCTGGTAAAAAATTAAGCAGGTTTGGCTTGTGTTGCCATGCACGCTCTTCATAAATCGAACCATCACCGAGGAAGTTTTGTGGTTTTGGGAGGGAAATCACCAAGATTGAAGGGGAATCCAAATTTCCTTCGTCCTTTGTCCTTGAGTTTTTTTCTACGATCACCATACACCCTACAAATCGACGTGTTCAGATTTGGCACTTTTTGGGGCTCATTTACCACATTTAGTCGATTGTGTGCATTTTCTAGACATTTAGCAGAGGTACATCAAATCCCAGCTACAACTACATGGGTGTCATGAGAGGGGTGTGGATTTCCATTTGCCGTGGTGCATCCTACAGTGCACACGCATGATCTAGGTGGCTGGGTTTCTGACCAATCAGAATGCAACCCGCAATAGGGTGAGCACACACGGTTTCCAAAGGCGATGGAAATGAGATGTGTGAGATAATAAATGACCAAGGTTGTAGGGGAATCCAAATTTCCTTTGTCATTTGTCCTCGATCTCTAAAGAACCACCGCACTGTATGATTGTCCGGCCACTTCTTCCCAGAGCTCTCTCCAAGCGTTGTTCATGCCACCACACCGCACACTAACTGGTAAGGAAGTGATGGCATCCCGCCACACTGAGTTCCTCGCCGCCTACGGCCGCACACTAAATGGTAAGGAAATGATGGCATCCCGTCGCGCTGAGTTCATTGCCGCCCATGGCCGCACATCTATGTGGGCGGACTTTGAAGCTACCAAGGTCAAATGGGTGGTGAAGCAAGAGGCGGCCAAATCCGCATAGAAGGAGCGGAAAATGTAGAAACTACTCAAGAAAAGAGAGTCCTACTGCTGCAAGAAAGAAGAGGACGCACATGCTGCTGGGGGCAGCTTGGCGAAGATCCAAGCATGGTGGGATGCCGCTGACAAGGCCTGGAAGGACAACGCCGATGTCTAGCCAGCATGCCCCGATGCCTCCACCTGCCAGGATCACGGCGGTAGCTACCGCGACGCTGATGAGAACTATGTAGAGATCCATGCACGGCGAGTTTTCACTGACAAGGCGGGAGGAGAACGATTATGTCTGGCTTGCATGTGAGAAGTAGTTAGTGTGTGTGCGTGTCACCCATAAGTTTCTTTAATTAGTTACGAGCATCTACCAATACTACTTACTAGTTTTAGAGCAAATTACCAATATCTAGGAATCTAAGTTGGTATCCATTACTAACATACAATGTCGATAAGCGACAACCTTTTAGGGCTTTGAGCGTTGCTTAGCATGTGTTCACTAAAGTTTTGTAGCCGTACCTCAGCCCTAAATCCTCCCAAAACATCCGCTCGGTCAAGAAAAGTTGATCCAACCGGGTCATAGCGGCCCACACGAAGCTCCTTCCTATCCCATCTCTGCACAACGTGCATGCGCCAGAGACGAGCTGGTCGCAGCTGGCTTTCAGTCCCATCTCACCGTGCTAGTTTGTCGCACACCAGCTAAAATAGTTGTGCCAGGGGATGGCTGCAAGCTTCTCTTTTGTTGCCTAGGTCAATTAATTTTGGCTATTTGAGCAAGGCAGGTTGACACTTGATTGCATTTCATAAACAGATGATTGGTCATCAAGTGTCACCTTTGCCTCATTCATGAACATTCAATAACCCTGCTACAATGAAAGATATTTTTAAATTTACGGGTGCAGATGTAGATGCTGAAAGATATAAGAATTATTAGAAGATCACAAAACAGATGGTTTCTATGGCATACCATGTGCGTTATTTGCGTTAATGATTCATTAGTCAGTTGCATGTGCGATGTTTTCTAATAACCCAAGCGTACCATCACGACCACCCTTGACCAATTTAACCAACTACACGTGTAGACTTTTTTGGAGACGGGATCCGCCAATTTTTTCTTTTCTCGCACGAGAGTATTTTATGCGCTTCCTCTGTGTTGTGTGTTTCCCCTACCAAAGTTTCAAGTTTCACAGCAAAATTTTCAATAGGCGCACGATTTTAGAATTTATTCCTCCCACCACATCCCCATCCATCACATTTCCATAGTATCTCCCCACCCTTCACCCCTCCCGGCAGCTCAAACCATCACCGCCGCAAGCATAGCTTCAACCACTGCCCGAGCCTCGTCGATCCAGTCAAGTAACTCACTGATCTTTATCACAACCCCGGCCTGATTTCTCAAATGGAGCCTACAAAACATCCTAGTGCCTCCAAATCTGCACCGCCCCTACTCCAGAGCATCGCCGCATAAGCCCAACCACATATCACATAGATGTCGAGGAGCTTATGGCGGTCGATGGCGCGGTGGCCGCTATGTGTGCCAACCCAGAGGAACACCTCGCCTTCGACACCGCTGACTTGGGGCGTGCTTTGTCCTAGATGAAGTGCCCCAGCAACTACCCATCAAGATTTACCAACTATGAACTGACCAGTTCAATTTTACCAATACCAGTTGCAATGGCTATGTTTTGTATGGTTGGTGTATTAAGCATATTGTAGTAAACACGTCTAATCCTTATTAGCTATTTTCCCTACCTTTTTATAGACGACTGTGCCATTCTCTGCTCTAGCAGCACTTGCCTTACAATGTTTAACTCTGTCAATTTCAGTTTTATCAGTACTAGTTTCAATGGCTATACTAGGTTTTCTGTAGTTAAACGTGTCTTGTTTATTTCAGTAATGCACATTGTGTGATGTTCAAGTATGAACTGTCCAGCTCAATTTCACCAATACTAGCTACAAACTTACAATACATGACTTAGGCTACTTTTAAGCATGTTGTAATTAAATGTTCTATCCATTTTTTAATATGTCTTTGCTACCGTGCTACTCTTCACAATGAAGATATCAGTAGAGATGTTGTTGTTTTATTACCTTTTACTATTTTTCGTGGATGTTAACCCTGTTGTAGTTAACATGCCTTTCCATGTACTTATGCAGGGCCACAATGGGTGATGTTGTTTGCCGTCGAGGTTAGCTCCATCCCATGTCTTATAGTATTTTACATATTTTGTGCAATTATAGTTTATCTTGTAACATTTACTTGCTTGTTGTAGGTACACACATCAGGGGCACTGATCCACGCTTCGTCCCGGAGAAACACCTCGCCTCCGCCTCCACCGACTTGGGGCGGCCTCGGCCCAGATAAAGTGCCCCCGCAACTACCCCTCAGGATTTACCAACTATGAACTGGCCAGTTCAATCTTACCAATACCAGCTACAATTGCTATGTTTTGTACATTTGATGTATTAAGCATGTTGTAGTAAACACGCCTAACCCATCTTAGCTATTTTCCCTACCTTTTTATAGACAACTGGGCATTCTCTGCTCTAGCAGTACTTGCCTTGCGATGTTTAACTCTGTCAATTTCAATTTTATCACTACCAGTTTGAATGGCTATACTAGGTTGTGTGTAGTTAAACATGCCTTCTTTATTTTAGTACTACACAATGTGTCACGTTCAAGTATGAACTGCCCAGCTCAATTGCACCAATACCAGCTACAAACTTACAATACATGAGTTCCACTGTTGTTAAGTGTTCCTCCCTTTTTGTGATGTCTTGTATCTGTGTCAGTATTTTCCCCCAAAGTGTAAGGGATGATGCAGTACAACTGAGGTAGGTAGATACCTCAGTTATGAGACCAAGGTTATCAAACCAGTAGGAGAACCAAGCAACACCATGTATACGGTACCTGTACACAAAAAACAAGTACTTGCAACCGACGCGAAAAAGGGGTTGTCAATCCCTCTCGGGTAAAAGATTGGTAAGGTGACAGATTGGTAGATGCAAATAAAATAAAGGAAAATAAAATTCAGCAAGGTATTTTTGGGTTTTTGGCAATATAGATCTGAAAATAAAAGATGCAAATAAATAAAAAGGGAAATAGTAATATAGATATGAAAATATATGATGAGAAAATGGACTCGGGGGCGTAGATTTCACTAGTGACTTCTCTCGAGAAAATTGCATATGGTGGGTGAACAAATTACTGTTGGGCAATTGATAGAACCTCAAATAATTATGATGATATCCAGGCAATCATTATATAGGCATCACTTCCAAGATTAGTAGACCGACTCCTGCCTGCATTTACTACTATTACTCCACACATCGACCGCTATCCAGCATGCATGCATCTAGTGTATTAAGTTCATGGAGAAACAGAGTTGTCCAATAAGAGCGATGACTTGATGTAGACGAGATCTATTCATGTAGGAATAGCCCCCATCTTTTTATCCTTAATAGCAATGATACCTACGTGTCTTGCCGCCCCTTTTATCACTGGGAAAGAACACCGTGCGATCGAAACCATCACAAAGCACATCTTCCCATGGCAAGAAAAATTGATCTAGTCAGCCTAACTAAACCAAAGATTCGAAGAAGAAATAAGAGGCTATAAGTAATCATGCATATAAGAGATCAAAGAAACTCAAATAACTTTCATGGATATATAGATTTGATCACAAACTCAAAGTTCATCGGATCCCAACAAACACACCGCAAAAAGAGTTACATCAAATAGATCTCCAAGAGGCCATTGTATTGAGAATCAAAAATAGAGAAGAAGCCATCTAGCTATTGCCTACAAACCCGTAGGTCTACAATGAACTACTCACGCATCATCGGAGAGGCACCAATGAGGATGATGAACCCCTTCGTGATGGTGTCTAGATTGGATCTCGTGGTTCTGGAATTGCGGCGGCTGGAATTGTGTTTCGTCGACTCACCTAGGGTTTTTGGATTTTCGGGGTATTTATAGAGCAAAGAGGCGGTGCGGGACGCGGCCGAGGTGGGCACAACCCACCAGGGCGCACCTGGGCCCCCAGGCGCACCTAGGTGGGTTGTGCTCCCTGTCGGTGTCAAAACCGGCGGATCTCGGGTAGGGGGTCCCGAACTGTGCGTCTAGACGGATGGTAACAGGAGACAAGGGACACGATGTTTTACCCAGGTTCGGGCCCTCTTGATGGAGGTAAAACCCTACGTCCTGCTTGATTGATATTGATGATGTGGGTATTACAAGAGTAGATCTACCACGAGATCAAGGAGGGTAAACCCTAGAAGCTAGCCTATGGTACAATTGTTGTTCGTCCTATGGACTAAAGCCATCCGGTTTATATAGACACCGGAGAGGGCTAGGGTTACATAGAGTCGGTTACAATGGTAGGAGATCTACATATCCGTATCGCCAAGCTTGCCTTCCACGCCAAGGAAAGTCCCATCCGGACACGTGACGAAGTCTTCAATCTTGTATCTTCATAGTCTTGGAGTCCGGCCGATGATGATAGTTCGGCTATCCGGACACCCCCTAGTCCAGGACTCCCTCAGTAGCCCCTGAACCAGGCTTCAACGACGACGAGTCCGGCGCGCATATTGTCTTCGGCATTGCAAGGCGGGTTCCTCCTCCGAATAATTTATAGAAGATTGTGAACACCAGGATAGTGTCCGGCTCTGCAAAATAAATTCCACATACCACCGTAGAGAGAATAATATTTACACAAGTTCAATCTGCTGACGTATTTTGTGGCGTGATGTCACACCACCACCAAGCTTTTACTCTAATTGTTTTTATTGTACCACCTCAGCGCGTTTAGCGAAGCGGTTTCCTTGGCACGTATTGTCGAAGCAGAGATCGTGTTCCCCTTATTCCGGGATTCCCATCAATACGGACGTGGGTAACCCAACCGCGCCATTGATTGCGGCGCTTGGGAGATAAGCGAGTTTTATCAGGCCGGTGGGGACGCATGGTTTCGTCCGCCCATATAAGGGGATAAACATCCACCCTTTTACCTACGCCTTCTTCCTCCTTTGCTTATCCATCTCCGCAAACTCGAGCTCCAGCGCCCAAGTCCGCACATCTCACCTCAACCTTCTCCAACTATGTCCGGAGTGGGAGGCAAGTGGATGGCCTCCTCCGTTACGGAGGGGCACATCCAGAAGCAGCGCAGCGCCGGTTATCTTTCCAGCGACATCGCACACCGGCTCCCCGACGAGGGGGAGCTCATCCCCACCCCCAGGCCCCATGAGAGGGTAGTATTCCTTTCCCATTTCCTGTGCGGATTGGGCTTCCCACTCCATCCCTTTGTCCGGGGGCTCATGTTCTACTACTGCCTGGATTTCCATGATCTGGCCCCGAATTTCATCCTCAACATCTCGGCGTTTATCGTCGTGTGCGAGGCCTTCCTCTGCATCCAGCCCCACTTCGGCTTGTGGCTCAAGACCTTCAGTGTCAAGCCGAGTGCGGAGGCGCCATGGTGGGCAAGATGCGCAACGTTACTTGGCTCGAGGGCACCTTCGTGGAAACCATTAAGGGGTGGCAATCGGGGTGGTTCTACATCACCGAGCCGTGTGACCCTGAATGGGCAGCGGCCCCCGAATTCAGATCTGGCATGCCCATACGGCTCACCTCCTAGAAAGAGAGTGGCTGGACATGGGGTGATTCGAAGGAGCTGACCGGACTCCAAGCCTGCATCCAAAAGCTAGTGAACAAGAAGCTCAAGCTTGTCAACGTAGTCCAGGTCATGCTCATCTGCCGGATTCTCCCGTGCCAACAACGGGACTTCAATATGTGGGAGTTCGATTCGGCGCAGCACCAGACTTTGAGCGGGCTCTTCGACACTACCTACGAAGAGGCCTGGAGGGTGCTGTTTAAGGGCGCCGAGGCTCCCGCATCCACTACCGAAGATCGCAGATTCAGCTCGTAGCGTCCGGCTAGCGAGGAAAGCGATTTTACCCTTTACAGGACACTTGTTTTCCATAGTTTGACTCTATGCGGGATCTAAACTCTCTCTCTTTTGACAGTACTGGCTGAAGAAGGCCGAGTAGACTAACTGTCCGGCCCCTTTGCCAGAAGACCCAGAGGACGCCCGCTTAACGGGGTTGCTAGTTCCGGCACCCCACGTGGTTCCGGAGAAGAAGGCCGAGAAGAAGGCCACGAGCACTCGAAAGAGTTCCCGTTTTCAGGTGTCATCGGACTTATCGTCCGGTGGCTCCGAGGCGGACTCCTCCCACGAAGGCGAGGAGGAGAAGAAAGAGGCCTCTCCCCCAGCGGGGGGAGGGAAGAAAAGGAAGGCCTCCCCAACGAGGGAGGCCAAAGGGTCCAAGAAGGGAAGGACTCTTCCCCCGGACTGCTTTGCCAACATCAGCGACGACGACGAGGACTGGCCTTCAAGGGCCAAGCCCCTGGCGAGATCGTAAGTATCCGGACTCCCGAATAACTTCATGATTTTTCTTTTCGCCACATGGTGTCTTTCTAATGCCGCATACAACCCTTCAGTCCGCCCAAGGATGATCTTCCCGCTTCGTCGAGCGGGTCCTTGGGTGCGTCGGATATGGATTCCATTCCGACCGCCTCCACCCCCATGATGCGGATGATGCCGAGGTGGGATCCCGGGAAGGGACCCGCTAGGAGGAGGAGGAGGCCCCGGAGGTGCCGCAGGGCAACCTCCCGGACTTTGCACCGGACTCCGCACCAGAACCTGTAGTGGCTCCGGAGTCCGACGGGTGGCCCCTTCGTAAGAAGGGCGAGACCGTGACGCCGGCGGCCTCCGTCCAACCGGAGGCGCCGGATAGCTTGCTGGAGGCGCTCAACGGCGCTTCCATCAAAGAGGAACACCGCACCGTCATGAGTGCGGTGATTCAGAAGGTTCAGCTCGCCAAGAGCGGGCTGACCGAAGCCTGCAGCAGCCTTCTAACAAGCTTTGAGGTAAGAATTTTGATATATGTAAAATAGTACCGCATAGACAGTAGCCCCTGATGCTCGGTTCGGTGTTCGGAAAGAAAAGCCGGACTGAGGATCTAAAAAGATATACGCAGGAGTCATAAAAAATATGTCAATATGGGCTTGCAGGCTGTGCTGCTGACCTCTGCCGCACTGACTGTGGAGGTCAATACTTTGAAGCGAAGCCTCGAGCGGTCCGAGAATGAACTCGGCCGTGCCAAGAAGCAGCTCGAGGACAGGGAAGGTGAGTAACACCTTATTAAAATTGTACCTTACAGAAAAGGATTTGGTTGCAAGAAGAATGACAAGGATAACGTGGGTATTGCAGGGGCCACGAACGAGGTGGCGACCCTGAAGGAGGCGGTGTCCGCGGCCAAATGTAATGCGGTCGTGGAGCGCACCGAGCGAGAGAAGCAGGAGGCGCGGGTGGCGGAGGTACAGCAAGAGCTCCAGGCTCTCGTGGAAAAACATGAGAGTTTGGAGCGCGACTCGAAGACTCGAGAGTCCGAGCTTGCATCGGCTCTTGAGAGTGCCAAAGCCGCTAAGGCCGAAGCCTACAAGGCCCTCCAGGAAATCGAGGCGTTGAAGAAAATAGCGGCGGGTAAGGCATTTTTCATGCAAAGCAAGCATGTGAGTGTGAATTACCTATCACTTACCCGAATTCGGAGCTCTCCAGGAGCGTTTGCAGATCTGCCCCGTAGCGTGTCCGATGCTGCCACTGTCTATAGGGCCGAGGAGGGAGCTCGACGGAGAAGGTCTTCTGGTCTGAGTATGCTGAGGCCGGACATCCGCTGCCCCTTAGCGACCAGCTGAAGCAGCTGGTCGAGCTCCACAAGGTGGCCGAACAGGCCATGAAGGGCCTCATAGTTCGGCTGTGGCCCCGGGAGGCCATGCCTGGGAGATACTTCGGCCTGGTGCGGCGGCTGGTGGATGCGTGTCCATGGGTTGAAGTCATCAAGCACTCCGCCTGTATTGAAGGTGCCCATCGGGCCCTTGCCCGCGCAAAGGTGCAATGGGGGCAAGATGGATGCTGAGAAGCTTGTGACGGACGCGCCACTGCCGGGCAAGGAGTATCACACGCCCGAGATGTATTATAAGAGTGTCCTGAAGGGTGCCCGCATGATTGCGGGTGAGTGGTCCAAAGATGTAATATTTGAGTAGGCTCGCATTTTGTTATCCTGTGCGCTGAAAACTTTGTTCATATGCACTAAGCAACGCTTGTTAATTTAAAATATTACCTTCTGTGCGGACGTTTATCAAATCTAAGAGATGGCAAGTCGTCGGCTTCAGCCCCCATGCCACGAGTGCTGGGGTGTTCGGGATAAATTTGAGCACCCTTGTTCCCATTTTTGGGTCCATCTAGGGAGGCGCTCAACACAACGAACGAGGCAACCAGACTTATAATGCTTGAACACTCTCACTTAGCCATAGAATTCTATAATTTTAAATTTCGGCAAAGCCCCTAGTGTTCGGAAGGCCTAATTTGGGGCGATATCCACGCCTGGGTCGGACAAAGCCGGTTCCTCGCTCTAAGCGGCATAAGTCTTTAGGGACTCGAAAAAGACCTCTCGAACAACGACCGACTCTTGCCTCATCATGACGGTCAGTTTTAGCTTTCTCCACTGAGGCGCTCGCCCAGCTCAACTGGGGCGCAATCGCAGTGGTTCTCCCAGTGCTACTTTAGTCGATACAACGGTACCAAAACATGGGAGCCGGGCAAACCCAACTATTGACCCAAGACATGATTCGGAGCCGATGCATATAATGCTATAAGTTCGGGGTGCCGCACTTGTGAAAGTGTTCAGACTTATCACACCATGATGCGGGAAACATAAGCCCCTGGTGTATTGAGCCATACCAAAGTGTACGGATGCAACATGTCATAAATGAACATATGTATAAGAAAGAAATGCAATTATAAGCAAAAAGGTGATGCATTGTTTATTCAAGAAATATTGCCGTGAATGCAAAACGATACAAATAGTGCGGTAAGAAAGGGATGGGACTATTAAACATGTCCCCCTCCAGGGGTAGGCTGCGGAATGGTGTATAAAACAGATTTAATGCTCGTAATGGAGACCACCTGAATATTCGTCGTAGCCTTTCCTTCCTTGGCTGTTGCATCGTGAGTTCGGTAGGTCTACTGCCGTACAGGGCCTCTGATGAACGGAGTCCTGTGGGTAAAAGAAAGAAAAAGAGAAAAAAAAGAACGACACACTTGAGAGCCGCTGGTGTGGTTAAGCCGCACTCTAGGCCTATCGTGGTCGTGCCCCTCCCCCTATGCCCATGGTATCTCCAGAGCGTAATGATGTACGCAAAGGGCCAGTCTTTCAATTTTGCAGGGGCTGGGGTTGGGGCCGCATTGCTACGCGTGCTCGGAATGTGCCAGGTGGTCTTGTTGTAGGTTGCTCCGGGCGCGTTTAGCCGTGTCCGGTCGCTTAACGGCCGGACTCGAGAATTGCCTTAAGAGGCTGCATTGTACTTCTGCCACGAGAGACGCTGTATGTTCCTTCGTTCGGAGAGAGTGTTCTGTGTTTCCGTTGACCATGATGACTCCTCGAGGGCCTGGCATCTTGAGCTTGAGGTATGGGTAGTGCGGCACCGCGTTGAACTTTGCAAACGCGGTACGTCCAAGCAGAGCATGATAGCGCTGCAGAACGGAACTATGTCGAAGATTAACTCCTCGCTTCGGAAGTTATCCGGGGATCCGAAGACCACTTCCAGTGTAACTGAGCCTGTACAGTTGGCCTCTACACCTGGTATGACGCCTTTAAAGCTCGTCTTTGTGGGTTTAATCCTTGAGGGGTCTATGCCCATTTTGCACACTATATCCTAATAAAGCAGGTTCAGGCTACTACCGCCGTCCATTCGGACTCTGGCGAGGTGAAATCCATCGACAATTGGGTCTAAAACCAATGCGGGGAATCCGCCGTGGCGGATGCTGGTGGGCTGGTCCCTTCGATCAAAAGTGATCGGGCAGGAGGACCATGGGTTGAACTTCGGGGCGACTGGCTCCATCGTGTATACATCCCTGAGTGCATGCTTCCGCTCCCTTTTGGGTATGTGGGTTGCATATATCATGTTCACCGTCCGCACTTCTGGGGGGAAACCCTTCTGTCCTCTATTGTTCGGCGGTCGGGTCTCTTCCTCGTCATCACTATAAAGCCCCTTGTCGTTGTTTTCGGCAATTAGCTTGCGTGCCTGCTTGAATACCCAACAGTCCCTGTTGGTGTGGTTAGCTGGCCTTTCGGGGGTGCCGTGTATCTGGCACGAGCGATCGAGTATTCGGTCCAAATTGGACAGACCCGGAGTAGTTCTTTTGAATGGCTTTTTCCGCTGACCGAGTTTAGAACCTCTGAATCCGGCATTGACTGTCGTATCCTCATTGTTGTCGCCGTTAATGAGGCGTTTGTTCTTGTTGCGATGCGACCTGCCATTGCGGTCCTTGATATCCGGACTACGAGAATTTTTGCTGAGGTTGTTGCTGCGGGCTAGCCAGCTGTCCTCTCCCGCGCAAAAGCGGGTCATGAGTGATGTGAGGGCTGCCATGGATTTCAGCTTTTCCTGTCCCAGGTGCCGGGCAAGCCACTCGTCGTGGATGTTATGTTTGAAGGCCGCGAGGGCCTCCGCATCCGGACAGTCGATGATTTGTTTTTTCATAGTTAAGAACCATGTCCAGAATTGTCTGGCCGATTCGTCTGGCTGCTGAATCATATGGCTTAGGTCGTCAGTGTCTGGTGGTTGCACATACGTGCCCTGGAAGTTATCAAGGAATGCGGCTTCCAGGTCCTCCCAACACCCAATTGATTCTGCTGGCAAGCTGTTAAGCCAATGCCGAGCTGGTCCTTTAAGCTTGAGTGGGAGGTATTTGATGGCATGAAGATCATCACCGCGGGC
Source organism: Triticum dicoccoides (assembly GCF_002162155.2). Taxonomy (NCBI): domain Eukaryota; kingdom Viridiplantae; phylum Streptophyta; class Magnoliopsida; order Poales; family Poaceae; genus Triticum; species Triticum dicoccoides. The sequence continues at coordinate 186,293,563 of NC_041387.1, read as the reverse complement.
CATGTGGATATGAAGGAGATAGTCTTCGATCCAAACCGCGGGGTCTGTTGTGCCATCATAAGATTCAATATTAACGGGTTTAAACCCTTCGGGGATTTGATGATCCATTACTTCATCTGTGAAGCATAGTGGGTGTGCAGCGCCTCTGTATTGGGCTATATCACGACGAAGCTCAAAAGAACTTTGTCTACTGTGTTCGGCCCGGCCGGACTTGCTGTGTCCGGCGCGACGGTTGTCGTCACGTATCATGGGGCGCCCACGCGATCCGTAGGTCGATCTTGATTATCTTGCCTTATCCTCCAATATATCTCGTAAGTCCAAAGTGTTCCCCTGTGATCTTGTGCTTTTCGAGCGATGCCGGGGTACAGTTCTAGTGGAGGACCTAGAGGCCTCTCTATCGCGGCCACGGGGTGGTCGGTCAGCCGTATTGTGCGCTAGTGATGCAGGTTTATATGCCTCCTCCTCTAATCGGGGGAGCAGCTTGTGTTTGGGGTAGCTTTTGGAGGGGCGTTCGAGCTCATGCTCTTCGGCCGCAAGGACTTCAGTCCATCTGTCGGCTAGCAGATCTTGATCAGCTCTAAGCTGTTGCTGCTTTTTCTTGAGGCTGTTTGCTGTGGCCATAAGCCTGCGTTTAAAACGCTCTTGTTCGACGGGATCCTCGGGCACGACAAATTCATCGTCGTCGAGGCTTGCCTCGTCTCCGGAGGGAGGCATGTAATTATCATCCTCTACCTCTTCGTCTGCCGCTCTTTCATGAGGGTTGGCTTCTCCGTCCTCCTGTGCTGAATCTTGCTGGAGGGGGTTGTCTTCGGCACTGTCTGGGGTATTATTATCTCCGGTGCCGGAATCTCCATTCTTCCTGTGGCGGGATTAGCGGCGCCGCTGACGCCGGTGCTTGGGCTGTTTCTTGGAGGGGTCATCCTCCGTTGTTCCTTATCCATTCGCATCCTTTGGGATATCCACCATGTATATGTCATATGATGAGGTGGCTTTCCAGTGCCCAGTAGGTGCTGGTTCTTGGTTGTCTCCGGCATCGTCGTCCATACCATCGATGTCTTCGGAGTCGAAGTCTAGCATGTCGGTTAGATCGTTGACAGTGGCTACTAAGTGGGTGGTGGGTGGGCTTTGAATTTCTTCATCGTCCGCATCCCAACTGTCCTGACCGCAGTCCGGCCAGGGCTCTCCTGGTAACGAGTGATACTTTAGCGAACTCAAGATGTCGCTGAAAGGTGCATGTTGAAAGATATCTGCAGCGGTGAACTCCATGATCGGCACCCAATCAGATTCGATTGGAGGGCTCGCGGGAGGTTCGGAGTCCGGCGAGGAGTCCGGCACCTCGGAGTCACGAGCTTCACAAGGGACAAGGCCAGTATTCGGCTCCATCGCCGTAGAGGTTGCAGCCCCCGAGGCGGTGTCTAGCCTCCTCGATCTGCACAGCCGGCTCCGAATTGAGGGTCGGAGCGGACTCGTGTGCGGCCTCCAGGGCACTGTCCGGCTGCAGAGCTAAATCATGCCCATTGTGACAGTGCGGCGCGCTCGGCTGTGGCTCGAATCCATCGAAGATCAAGTCTCCGCGAATGTCAGCCGTGACGTTCAAACTTCCAAATCTGACCAGACGGCCAGGGGCGTAGCTTTCGATCTGCTCCAGATGGCCAAGCGAATTGGCCTGCAGTGCAAAGCCGCCGAATACGAAGATCTGTTCAGGGAGAAAAGTCTCACCCTGGACTGCATCGTTGTTGATGATCGAAGAAGCCATTGAGCCTATCGGTGACGACACAGAGGAACTCTCAATGAAAGCACCAATGTCGGTGTCAAAACCGGCGGATCTCGGGTAGGGGGTCCCGAACTGTGCATCTAGGCGGATGGTAACAGGAGACAAGGGACATGATGTTTTACCCAGGTTCGGGCCCTCTTGATGGAGGTAAAACCCTACGTCCTGCTTGATTGATATTGATGATGCGGGTATTACAAGAGTAGATCTACCACGAGATCAAGGAGGCTAAACCCTAGAAGCTAGCCTATGGTATGATTGTTGTTCGTCCTATGGACTAAAGCCATCCAGTTTATATAGACACCGGAGAGGGCTAGGGTTACACAGAGTCGGTTACAATGGTAGGAGATCTACATATCCGTATCGCCAAGCTTGCCTTCCACGCCAAGGAAAGTCCCATCGAGATACGGGACGAAGTGTTCAATCTTGTATCTTCATAGTCTTGGAGTCCGGCCGATGATGATAGTTCGGCTATCCGGACACCCCCTAGTCCAGGACTCCCTCACTTCCCTCGGAGCCCCCTCTCGTACTTCTTTGGCCCAACAGGTGTCTTCTGGTCCAAAAAAATTCTCCATAAAGTTTCGCTTCCTTTGGACTCCATTGGGTACTGATATTCTATGAAGTAAAAAACAAGCAAAAACAACAACTGGCACTGGGCACTATGTCATGAATTGTCTTCTATCATTTACAGACTGTTCTGTTTAGACAGATCCTCCAACATGTGGTGCTTGCTTAGGATATTTTTCTAGATAAAAATTCATACTAAGTAGATATACTACATGTGCATCCAGAAACCCTTAAACCCAGTTTCTTGCCATAAGTGTCCACCATATCTACCTATGGATTGAATAAGATCCTTCAAGTAAGTTGTCGTCAGTGCAAAAAGCAATAAAAATTGCTCCTAAATATGTATGATATTTTATTGTAAGGGAAAATAAGCATTGTATGAACTTGTGATGGTAAAGAAATAAAAGCGATGGATTGCTTAATAAAGGTTGCTATCACAAAGGGCAATATAATGTGACATTCCTTTGCATTAAGGGCTTGCACATCCAAAAATAAAAAAGCGCATGACAACCTCTGCTTCCCTCTACAAAGGGCCTATCTTTTACTTTTATGCAAGAGTCAAAAGTATTCCCTCTCATTTCAACCTCAGTTACACTATAGTGGCAAGTATCATGTTGTGGGGAAAGATTCAATCATATATGGCCATTCAAAAATATTTGATCATGAATTATTATTGTTTACAATTATCTATATGATAAATAAGTTAGGAGGCGAATTAAGCCCCTATCTTTCTCTGTGTTCGATGGATGCTATTTGTTCTAAAAATATTCTTTGAGTGTTAGCAATCATGGAAAACTATATGATAGTTGAGTATGTGGAATTTGCTAAATCCAAGATCTTACATAGACCATTCCTGAAAATAAGATGAATTGCAATTGTTTGATGACTGAGAACATAGTTTGTTAGTTTTCAAGAAAGTTTATGGTTTATACTTTAACATGTGAATAGCTTGTTACTTGATTATGAGAAGTTTATGAGATGAGCTACTGTTTATGATATGTAATGATGCTAGAAAAAGTGTATGGAACTATGATCTATCAAACTTATGCACTATGCTAGCACTCACACTTCATAAATTATTTCTTTTATCATTTACCTACTCAAGGACGAGCAAGAATTAAGCTTGGGGGTGCTCATACATTTCCAGCATATCTATAATTTGTGAAGTATGCATGCTATGTTTACAACAATTTTTTATTGTTTTGGTATGACTTGATTAAAACTAACTCGGACTGACGCTGTTTTCAGCGGAACTACCGTGGTGTCGTTTTTTGTGCAGAAATCAAAGTTCTCGGAATGGCTTCAAAATTTATCGTGGTTCTTTATGGACCAAAAGAGACCCCCGAAGCTCCGTGGGAGGACCAGAAGAACCATGAGGACATGACAAGCTCGCTAGGCGCGCCCTACTCCCTAGGTGGGGCGACCGAACTTGTTGCTGCCTCGTAGACCCCCTTGACGTGAGACCGATGCCAAAAATTCCTATAAATACCCAAACCTCCAGAAAGTACCCTAGATGAGAAGTTCCACCGCCGCAATCCTCTGTAGCCATGAAAACTCAATCGAGACCCTGTTCCGGCACCCTGCCGGAGGGGGAAATCATCACCAGATGCCATCTTCATCATCCCGGTGGCCACCATGACGAGGAGGGAGTAGTTCACCCTTGGGGCTGAGGGTATGTACTAGTAGCTATGTGTTTGATCTCTCTCTCGTGTTCTTGATTTTGGCACGATCTTGATGCACCACGAGATTTGTTAATATATTTGGATCTTATGGTGTTCTTCCCTCTCTACCTTCTTGTGATGAATTGAATCTTTTCCATTGAGGTTTTGTTATGTCAGATTGAATCTTTCGGATGTGAGAGCACTTGATGTATGTCTTGTGATGGGATATCCATAGTGGCAATGGGATGTTCTATTGATTCACTTGATGTATGTTTCAGTTATGAACTTGTGGATTCCCTTGGTGACATTGGGGTAATCTATGGGGTTGATACACATTTTTATATTCCATTCTTCAATAGAAATCTTGGGGTACTCTTGGAAGTTCTTTGTGTTGGATTGAATATTATGAATCTGAAATTGTGTGATGCACATTGTCTAACTAACCCACATATAATTTTGGTGACATTGGAGTATCTAGGTTACATTAGGGTAGATTGATGCGTGTCATATGGTTTTATTTCAGAATGAACTCTAGGGCTATTTGTGACACTTATAGGAATAGCTCAAAAGATTGATCAGAAAAAATAACTTTGAGGTGGTTTCGTACCCTACAAACAATTTCATCTTATGTTATCCGTGATCGGAACTTTGATGTGATTCTTTGTTGCACGTAGAGGGATTCTTATATGATCTAATTATGTTATGATTGTTGAGTGATTTTTGCACTAGTGAAAGTATGAACCCTAGGCCTTGTCTTCATGCCTTGCAATACCACTTTTGCTCACATTTGCTACTAGTTACCTTACTATTTTTATATTTCAGATTACAAAAATCTATATCTACTATCCATATTACACTTGTATCACCATCTCTTCGCCGAACTAGTGCACCTATACAATTTACAATTGTATTGGGTGTGTTGGGGACACAAGAGACTCTTTATTATTTGGTTGCAAGGTTGTTTGAGAGAGACCATCGTCTCCTATGCCTCCCATGGTTGATAAACCTTAGGTCATCCACTTGAGGGAAATTTGCTACTGTCCTACAAAACTCTGCGTTTGGAGGCCCAACATGAGTCTATAAGAACAAGTTGTGTAGTAGACATCAAGCTCTTTTCTGGCACCGTTGCCGAGGAGGTGAGTGGTTCCAGTTATATCTTTAGATCTTGCAATTGAGAATTTTAGTTTCTTGTTTTATCACTAGTTTGGTTTATAAAAGAAAACTACAAAAAATGGAATTGAGGTTGCCTCATACTATTCATCTTTATCATGTCTTTCTTGAAAATGATGGATCAAAAAACTGTGCTCAATTGATTGGAGAAGAATTCTATAATATGTGTCGCATGAAATCCTTCAATGATGAGCATGATTGCAATGTTGTTAATATGAATTCTATGAATATCCATGCTGCTAATGATCTGCAAAGCCACAAGCTTGGGTATGCTATGTTTGATGAAGATAAAAATTTTAGTCCCCCAAGTTTTGATGTGCAAATTTGTTATGATGATTGCATGCCTCCTATTTATGATGATTGCAATATTTATGAAAGTGGGTTTGGAAGAGTGTCAACTTTAGATAATAATTATCCCACTGGTTTGGAGGGTTTTGAATCTTATTATAATGATAAAATTGGATTTGGTGAGTTCATGACTTTATTTAGTGATGAATCCACTATTTTGGGAGAGGTTTCAATTGATTATGATAATAAAGTCGCTATTGTAAGGGCATATTTATCCCTAAGGTAGTTTGGTGATTGATGACAATGCTTTTGCGGACTAATCGTGTGCCTTGAGTATTTCAGTCGCTTTGTCACTAGGCACAAGACGGTTTGGTACCCCTCAAATACTATTGAAGATGGCGGTGTTCTATGTCTCTTTTGGTGGATTTGAGTCATAGGACAACGGTACTTTTAAGAGGGGGTCCGCGTTGGAAAGGTTTGGGTGGAATCATCACGTACACGTTTACTCCCTTTGCACCGCCTTTCTCTTTTGCGCTTTGGAGCATCCTCCATTATCTTCATATTTATGCAAAAAGAAGGATTCCTAGTGTTGTTGTTATGAGGCAAGCGGTAGTACTGCTCCTGGGAGCGGTAGTACCGTAGGCGCACACGGTAGTACCGCTCCTAAGGAGATGTAGTACCATGGCCTCAGACCAGACTCAGCCTCTCGTGGGGCTGTAGGGGTGGATGTAATTTTTTACATCCGCGCCCTACGCGGTAGTACCGCCCCATGCGCGCGGTAGTACGGTGAGTCCTGGTCTGGCACAGCAACATCAGCGGAAGTAGGGGCGGATGTAATTTTTTACATCCGCTCCCTGCGCGATAGTACCGCATGCCGGGCGCGGTAGTACCGTGTCGTATTTTCGCACTGTTCGATTGTCAGCGGAAATAGGCACGGATGTTTTTTTTTCATCCGCGCCCTTCCCTGGCTAGTCCAATCTGGCCATGCGGTAGTACTGCAAGGGGGAGAGGTAGTACCGCGTCAGCGGTAGTACTGCCCTCAGCCTTGACGGCTCTGGCCTGGACTAGCTCCTGCCGTTGCAGCGGTAGTACCGCGGTCCACTACGGTAGTACCGTGAGCCCCTGCGGTAGTACCGCTTGTCTAGAGCGGTAGTACCACAGGTCGCGGGCTGAGTAAGTGGATACCAGTTGGATTTGACTCTCCACTATATAAGGGGTGTCTTCTTCCTCTAGTTGACTACCTCTTCCATGCCCAAGCTCCATTGTTGCTCCAAGCTCCATTTTTTCCCGATCTCTCTCCCTAGCCAATCAAACTTGTTGATTTGCTCGGGATTGGTTGAGAAGGCCCCGATCTACACTTCCACCAAGAGAAATTTGATTCCCCCCACTAATCCCTAGCGGATCTTGTTACTCTTGGGTGTTTGAGCACCCTAGACAATTGAGGTCACCTCGGAGCCATAGTCCATTGTGGTGAAGCTTCGTGGTGTCGTTGGGAGACTCCAATTAAGTTGTGGAGATTGCCCCAACCTTGTTTGTAAAGGTTCGGTCACTGCATTCAAGGGCCCCAATAGTGGATTCACGGCATCTCGCATTGTGTGAGGGTGTGAGGAGAATACGGTGGCCCTAGTGGCTTCTTGGGGAGCATTGTGCCTCCACACCGCTCTAACGGAGACATACTTCCCTTCAAAGGAAGGAACTTCATAACACATCCTCGTTTGCACCAGCTCCACTCTTGGTTATCTCGTGCCTTTACTTGTGCAAGCTTATTTGTGTTGTATTCCTTGCTTGCTTGTGTACTTATTGTTGTTGCATCATATAGGTTGCTCACCTAGTTGCATATCTAGACAACCTACTTTGATGCACAGTTTAATTTGGTAAAGAAAATCTAAAAATTGTTAGTTGCCTATTCACCCCCCCCCCTCTAGTCAACTATATCGATCCTTTCAGCTATCTATGATGATTATGGTGATGATATGTGTGTTATAAAGAATAAAGATAACCATGAAACTTGTCATCGTGATTTTAATGCCCAAATTGATTATGCCAATCAAGTATCTCATGATAGTTATTTTGTTGAGTTTGTTCCCACCATCATGAATTAGAACAAATTTGCTTATGTGGAGAGTAATAAAATGTTTATGCTTGTGGATCATGAAAAGAATACTTTATGTGATATCTATATTGTTGAATTCATTCATGATGATACTGAAAATTACTTAGAGAGAGGAACATGTGCTTGTAGGTATTGCAATAATATCAAGTTTCCTCTCTATGTGTTGAAAATCATGAAGTTATGCTTGTTTTGCCTTCCTATGCTAGTTGATTCCTGGTACCACAAATTGTTTGCTCACAAGATACATATGCATAGGAAGTGGGTTAGACATAAATGTGCTAGTCATATGCTTCATGATGTCTCTTTATGTTTCAATTCTTATCTTCTATGTGAGCAGCATTGAAATCATCATGCCAAGCTAAAAAGGCATTGAAGAAAAGTGCTTGTTGGTAGACAAACCAATATTTATCCCTACAGTTTTTGTATTTTTACTTGATTAATATACTGTGCTAATCATGTTTTATAGCTTTTATTTCAATAAAGTGCCAAGTAAAGCCTTTGGGATAGTGTGGATGATAGTTGACTTGATTATGTGAGAAACAGAAACTTTTGTGCAAAGTTCTGGAATTTTGTAAATTCATAGAAATGTTATTTTTCTATGAATTTATTACACATAATTTATATACAAATTTCCTATGTTGTCCTAATTTTTCAGAATTTTTAGAGTTGCAAAAGTATGGTCATTGTCCAGATCATTACAAACTGCTCTGTTTTTGACAGATTATGTTTTCAATGCATAGTTTGCTTGTTTTCTAGTTTCTATGGCTTATATTGGTCAATATAAATTTTAGAAATGATATGGTATAGTAGGGATTGTGTGATAACAACTATGAATCTTGTCTTTGATAGTACCCAAGTGAATGATTTGCTCTTTATCATACTAACCTATCTCACGAAGTTCCGTTAAGTTTTGTGTGATTGAAGTTTTCAAGTTTTGGGTGAGATATCGATACGAGAAGAATAAGGAGTGACAAGAACCTAAGCTTGGGGATGCCGAAGGCACCCCATGGTAATATTCAAGGAATATCGAAGCAACTAAGCTTGGGGATTCCCCGGAAGGCATCCCCTCCCTCGTCCTCAACATTATCGGTAACCTCACTTGGAGCTAAATTTTTATTCGTCACATGATATGGGATTTTCTTGGAGCGTCATTTTATTTTTTTGAGATTTGTTTGATGTTATTTATAATAATGTTTTGAATCTTTATTTCAATAAAAATGTCAAGTATAGTCTTTACCATGCTTATTTTGCTAGTCTATAGGTTGTTGTTTTGAAAATAGAAAGTTTTCTATTATTGTCTGAATTCTTATGGAAAGTCGGAATGTGATAAAATCTTGAAATTTTTACACAGTAACCTATGATAAGTTTTCTACGGTGTGGTAATTTTTCAGAACTTTTGGAGTTAGAGAAGTATGAATCTTCTTGCATCCTTTACAGACTGTCCTGTTTAGACAGACTGATGTTATGATTTCATTGTTTGCATATGTTTGCTTGTTTAATGATTCTATTTGAGGATACGAGTATTAAATATGTAGAGGCATTTAGTATGCAATGTCAAATTATAATGTTAGTGATTTTCTACACAAGAGAATAATAAGGTTTTGCATTCATTTATACTAACTTATCTCATGAGTTCTTGTTGAGTTTTGTGTGGATGAAGTTTTTAGGAATTAAAGAAACCGTGATATTAGATGAATTAAGGAGACACAAGAGCTCAAGATTGGGGCCCAAGGAATCCCTAATTAATATTTCATGAAGTCTCAAGCATCTATGCTTGGGGATGCCCCGGTTGGCATCCCACCTTTCTTCTTCAACAATGATCGACCAGTTTTGGTTGAGCCTAAGTTTTTTTCTTCTTCACATGATTTGTGCTATCCTTGGAATGTAATTTTATTTTGTTTTGCTTGTTGTTTGAATAAAATTTGCTTTTGTGGTACCATCTTAAATTTACTTTTAGCATGGCAATTTTTACTTTTGTAGCATGGCATATTCTGGTCCTGTAAGACATATGAAACTCTACTTTGTCGCATGGAAAAATTTTCTTTTAATTGCCATGGCAAAAGTTCCATACTTAAGTTCTATTTTTTATGAGAGAGAGTCTTCACATAGCTACTTAATTATTTTACTACTCATTGATGTTCACTTATATCTTTTTGGAGTAGTTTGTCATTTACTCTCGTGCTTCACTTATATCCTATGAGTAAATGGTTGAATGAATTGAATATCATAAATCTGAAATTATATATGTTTCATGTGCTTATCCGATGTGGAGTAATGACTTCACATATAAGAAGTATAGGTGGTAAACTTTATTGAAACTTAGCAAACACAACATTGGTCACTTGAACAATTTTGAAAGAATATTGAAGGAAGAGAGATTTCACATATAAATATACTATCTTGGACATCTTCTATGATTGTGAGCCCCATTAATTATTTTCAAACTTGAGCAAATTAGTTGAAGTTGGACAAGGAAGACAACCTAATGAGTTATGTTTGGGTATATTTATATAGAAGTTATATTGTGATGGATCCTCCAACATGTGGTGGTTGCTTAGGATCTTTTGCTAGCCAAAAAATTGTACTAAGTAGAGATAATACTTGTGCATCAAAAAACCCTTAAACCCAGTTTCTTGCCATAAATGTCCACCATATCTACCTATGGATTGAATAAGATCCTTCAAGTAAGTTATCATCGGTGAAAAAAGCAATAAAAATTACTCCTATATATGTATGATCTTTTATTGTAAGGGAAAATAAGCGTTGTACGAACTTGTGGTAAAGAAATAAAAGTGACGGACTGCATAATAAACGTTGCCATCACAAAGGGCAATATAATGTGATGTTACTTTGTATTAAGGGCCTGCACATCCAAAAATAAAAAGTGCATGACAACCTCGGCTTCCCTCTATGAAGGGCCTATCTTTTACCTTTATGTATTTACTTTTATGCAGGAGTCAATTTCCTTCTCATTTCAACCTCAGTTATTCTCTACATGGCAAGTATCATGTGGTGGGGAAAGATCCAATCATATATTGCCATTCAAATATATTTGATCATGAATTATTATTGTTGAAAGTTATCTATATGATAAATAAGTTGGGAGGCAAAACATTAAGGCCCTATCTTTCTCTGTGTTCGATGGATGCTATTTGTTCTAAAAATATGCTTTGAGTGTTAGCAATCATGGAAGACTATGTGATAGTTGAGTATGTGGAATTTTCTAAATCCAAGCTCTTACATAGACCATTCCTGAAAATAGGATGAATTACAATTGTTTGATGACTAAGAACATAGTTTGTTAGTTTTCAAGAAAGTTTATGGTCTATACTTTAACATGTGAATAGCTTGTTACTTGATCATGAGAAGTTTATGAGATGAGCTACTGTTTATAATATATAATGATGCTAGAAAAAGTGTTTGGAACTATCATTGATCAAATTTATGCACTATGCTAGCACACACACTTCATAAATAATTTATTTTATCATTTACGTACTCGCGGACGAGCAGGAGTTAAGCTCGGGGATGCTGATACGTCTCTGATGTCTACTACACAACTTGTTCTTGTACACTCGTGTTGCGCCTCCTAGCACAGAGTTTTGCAGGACAGTAGCAAATTTCCCTCAAGTGGATGACCTAAGGTTTATCAATCTGTGGGAGTCGTAGGATGAAGATGGTCTCTCTCAAACAATCCTACAAAAAAATAACAAAGAGTCTCTTGTGTCCTCAACACACAAAATAGAATGGTAAATTGTATAGGTGCACTAGTTCAGCGAAGAGATGGTGATACAAGTGTAGTAATGATAATAGATATTGATTGTTCTAATAGGAACAATAAAAACAGCAAGGTAGCAAGTAACAAAAGTGAGCACAAACAGTATTGCAATGCTGAAAATAAGGCCAAGGGTTCATACCTTCACTAGTGCAATATCTCAATAGTGCTAACATAATTGGATCATATAACCATCCCTCAATGTGCGATAAAAAATCACTCTAAAGTTCTTATCTAGAGGAGAACATAAGAAGAAATTATTTGTAAGGTATGAAACCACCTCAAAGTTATCCTTTGTGATCGATCTATCGAGCTATCCCTATAAGTGTCAAAAACAGCCCAAGAGTCCATACTAAAATAACATCACATGATACGCATCAACCAACTCTAATGTCACCTAGATACTCCAATGTCACCACAAGTATCCGTGAGTCAATTATATGATACGCGTCAAACAAATTCAGATTCATAATATTCAATCCAACACAAAGAACTTCAAAGAGTGTCCCTAGATTTCTACGGGAGAAATGCTACCTCTTCATCTTGCGTTGGTTTTCCCTTGAAGAGGAAAGGGTGATGCAGCAAAGTAGAGTAAGTATTTCCCTCAGTTTTGAGAACCAAGGTATCAATCTAGTAGGAGACAACACACAAGTCACTGAATACCTGCACAAACAATCAACAACTTGCACCCAACGCGATAAAAGAGTTGTCAATCCCTTCACGGTCACTTGCAAAAGTGAGATCTCATAGAGATAGATAAACGACAAAGTAAATATTTTTGGTATTCTTGGTTTATAGATCGGAAAGTAAAAGATTGCAAAATAGTAGATCAAAAGCGAGTAAGATGTAAAAGAGATTCAATATAATGGAAAAGATACCCGGGGGCCATAGGTTTCACTAGTGGCTTCTCTCAAGACAACAAATATTGCAGTGGGTGAACAAATTACGTCTGTGTCAAGTAGATCGAAACGATTCTGCATCTACTACTATTCCTTTTCTGCGAAACTCTAAATAGGCAAAAAAAACAAAAACTAGCACAGGGCTATGCGTTAACGGGTTAGTCCCAAAAATAATATAGAATAGCATATAAATGCCTATTAAACATCCAAAACAGATATTATAATAGCATGGAACAATCAAAAATTATAGATACATTGGAGATGTATCAAGCATCCCCAAGCTTAATTCCTGCTTGTCCTCGAGTAGGTAAATGATAAAAACGTAATTTTTTTAAGTGGAATGCTACCTAACATATTTATACATGTAATTTTCTTTATTGTAGCATGAATGTTCAGATTCAAAAGATTCAAAACAAAAGTTTAATATTGACATAAAAACAATAATACTTCAAGCATACTAACAAAGCAATTATGTCTTCTCAAAATAACATGGCCAAAGAAAGCTTATCCCTACAAAATCATATAGTTTGGCTATGCTCCCTCTTCGTCACACAAAATATTCAAATCATGCACAACCCTGGTTTCAGCCAAGCAATTGTTTCATACTTTAGTATTCTGAAACTTTTTCAAATTTCACACAATACATGAGCGTGAGCCTTGGACATAGCACTATAGGTGGAATAGAATGGTGGTTGTGGAGAAGACAAAAGAGAGGAGATAGTCTCACATCAACTAGGCGTATCAATGGGCTATGGAGATGCCCATCAATAGAAATCAATGTGAGTGAGTAGGGATTGCCATGCAACGGATGCACTAGTGCTATAAGTGTATGAAAGCTCAAAAAAACTAAGTGGTTGTGCATCCAACTTGCTTGCTCATGAAGACCTAGGGCATTTGAGGAAGGAAACCCATTGTTGGAATATACAAGCCAAGTTCTATAATGAAAAAATTCCACTAGTATATGAAAGTGACAAAATAAGAGACTCTCTAACATGGAGATCATGGTGCTACTCCGAAGCACAAGTGCGGAAAAAGGATAGTAACATTGCCCCTTCCCTCTTTTTCTCTCAATTTTTTTGAATGGCTTCTTTGGCCTCTTTTTTTATTGACTTCTTTGGCCTCTCTTTTTTTATTTCCTCACATGGGACAATGCTCTAATAATGATGATCATCACACTTCTATTTACTTACAACTCAAAAAATTACAACTCAATGCTTAGAACAAAATATGACTCTATGTGAATGCCTCCGGCGGTGTGACGGTACGTGCAATGAATCAAGAGTGACATGTATGAAATAGTTATGAAAGGTGTCTTTGCCACAGATACGATGTCAACTACATGATCATACAAAGCAATACGACAATGATGGAGTGTGCCATAATAAACGGAACGAGGGAAAGTTGCATGGCAGTATATCTCGGAATGGCAATGGAAATGCCATAATAGGTAGGTATGGTGGCTGTTTTGAGGAAGGTAAATGGTGATTGTATGGTACCGGCGAAAGTTGCGTGGCACAAGAGAGGCTAGCAATGGTGGAAGGGTGAGAGTGCGTATAATCCATGGACTCAACATTAGTCATAAAGAACTCACATACTTATTGCAAAAATCTACAAGTCATCAAAACCAAGCACTACACGCATGCTCCTAGGGGAAGGGTTGGTAGGATTTAACCATTGCGCGATCCCGACCTCCACATAAAGGATGACAATCAAAGAGATACCTCATGCTTCAAATTTGTTACACAACGGTTACCACACGTGCATGCTACAGGACTCACAAACCTCAACACAAGTATTTCTCAAATTCACAATTACTCCACTAGCATGACTCTAATATCACCATCTTCATATATCAAAACAATCTTGAAGAATCAAACTTCTCATAGTATTCAATGCACTTTATATGAAAGTTTTTATTATATCCCTCTTGGGTGCCCATCATATTAGGACTAGTTTTATAACCCAAGCAAATTACCATGCTGTTCTAAAAGACTCCCAAAATAATATAAGTGAAGCATGAGAGTTCAATAATTTCTCTAAAATAAAGCCACTGCCGTGCTCTAAAAAGATATAAGTGAAGCGTTAGAGCAATATTGCCTAGCTTAAAAGATATAAGTGAAGCACATAGAATGTTCTAATAAATCACGATTCATGCGTGTCTCTCCCAAAAGGTGGGTACAGCAAGGATGATTGTGTTAAACTAAAATCAAAGACTCAAATCATACACGACGCTCCAAGCAAAACACATATCATGTGGTGAATAAAAATATAGCCTCAAGTGAAGTTACCGATAGACGAAGACTAAAGAGGTGATGCCTTCCGGGGCATCCCCAAGCTTAGGCTTTTGGATGTCCTTGAATAGTACCTTGGGGTGACTTGGGAATCCCCAAGCTTAGGCTATTGCCACTCCTTATTCCATAGTCCATCAAATCCTTACCCAAAACTTGAAAACTTCACAACACAAAACTCGACAGAAAATCTCATGAGCTCCGTTAGTATAAGAAAATAAATCACCACTTTAATGTGTTGTTCCAAACTCATTCTTTATTTATATTGGTGTAATATCTACTGTATTCCAACTTCTCCATGGTTCATACCCCCGATACTACCCATAGTGATGTGTATCATCCCACGATCATCCCCATGGACGTGTCTACATCTCCCACGGCACTACTGGGACCAATGACAAGAGCTCCAGCAAAGACTATCAAAGTTAAGCTGAACTCACTCCTCTCCGAACTACCTCTTCCTACTCATGAGACATGGCTACTACCTCAAGAGGAAACACTATATGTGATGAGGTATTTATAAGAAGGCCACGGAACAGCTACATCCAATGGCCAAGACGGCGAGGACACCGAGTATGAAGGACAAGAAGAAGACGTACCGAAGAAGCTCCGGCGAGCAGACGACCGCCCAGGACCGGACGTCCGACGCCTGACACTCCAGCCAGCGGAAGTCCGACCAGGACCGGACGTACGGCGCCTGAAGGCCCAGCCGACGAGTGCTACAGCGAACACTGCCCAGCAAGCGGACGACCAAATCAACCAGACGACCAGCGACCGGACGACCGACCACTTCGGACGTCCGACAACTTGATCATAGAAAAAATTAGCGGAAGACCGAGCTCTAGTGAACGTCCGGACCTCCGCGAGCGACCGAACGACCGGTAGAGACCGGAAGTCCGCTGCCTGTGTGTGTGCAGCTTCGGGCCTGAAGCCCATGCACCCCTTCATTCCACCCCCTTTTGCACTTAGACTATAAATAGATCTCATCCTCCTCCTAGTTAGGATCAGCATTGTGATAGCTCATATTTGAGATAGAGCTTTGCTCATCCACTTGGTTACTTCTCCTCGGAGCTCACGACCTCTTCAAAGAAGATCCGATAAGCGGATTCAAGACCCCTTCATGGGAAGAACCTTCAAGACCTCCTCACAGAGAAGACCCTTTGTATCGACCCTTGTTGACTTTGAATCGTGTATCACTCTTTGTGTTTTGAGGATCTAGCACATGTGTGACTATATCATGTTGGTTGAGTGATTTCTCTCGTGTTCCCCTTGTTTCCCCACTCGTGTTCTTTGTGTTCTTGGTAGGATTCCCTCCAAACGTGAAAGATCGGGCATCAAGGGTTCCACCCTACATCATCATGGTATCATGATCCATGTTGATCATGATTTTGCATCCCCTACCCCTCTTTTTTTAGCTTGATTTTGTTGTGTTCTTCCCCAATTTCGAAAATCCCAACCAAAAATAGCCCCATTTTTTTTGTGATTTGTTGCTGTGATGAAGTTTTGTTGGATTTGATCCATGGATTTGCTTTGCCACGTGTGGATCTAGCTTTCCCCCATCATCTCCACAATTTCCATCCACAAAATCGCTGGATTTTGACCAAATTCATCATCTCCACCATGAACCCGAGTTGTTCATCCCGTGCCCGATTTCACCCAGGCACCGGACGTCCACCAGCCACCGGACGTCCGATGACCGGATGACCGCTCCCCATCGGACGTCCACTGATCCCTGATGAAACTGAAAAAAATCAGTTCGGCCACTACCACCTCTCCACTTTCCTCCACCGTTTACAAACTCCGATACCACCACTGCCTTCCGCAAGCACCACCATCGTTTAACCGCTACCACCTCCGACAATTTTGATCCGTTTTGGTCTTTGAGATTTTGAGTTGTGGTTCCCGTGTCCTTTTGTGTTTCGGCTATATAGGTACAATTCGACATCAACATCACCACCGCTCATTTTCGCCAAGGACTCGTCATCGCCAACAACAGTCCGTGATTACAAACGACTACCGCGGCGGTAACCTCGATGACATCTTTGTCTATTCCATGCCATTGCATTGATAACCGCATAGCCTTACTTTTGCATTGCTTCCCCACCGAGACTAGCCTTTGAGTATTGTCGGCAACGTGACTTGTGCACATTAGTGATCATACTTCCCATAGCATACATACCATAGCATCGTTGTGCATATCTTGGTCTCATCTTTTGTGTCACAAAGTTTTCATCGCATACACAATTTCTATCTTGGGTCGTGAAGTTTTGCATGAGAAAAGAGCTCAAAAGCGAAAGAGCCAAACAAGCTTTTAAGAAAAAGGGAAAGATAAGCAAAGAGCTTATAAGCATGAACCATAGCATCATACTACATTAAGATTGTCATACCCGATCATCTTGGATCATACCATCAGAATACCACACATATAGCATACTTGGGATACAAGTTGATGCATTTTTGCCTAGTAGGTTGTGCACAAGTTCGTATCCACCTATTGTGCAATCGTGCTAGCATCTCTCTAGTGTTGTGCAACAAGAGCATTTTCGTGGTTTCCACATTTTGGCTCATTCCTTGGTTTCACGACCCCATTTATCTATTTGTGTGTGTGTTTCCGTGTACCATATCTTGCTATTGATCTACTAGTTGCATTTGCAAATTTGTGAATCTTTTCCAACATTATTGAGGCTCACTAAAAATTGCATCAATTTTGTTCCACCATCCTAACAAAGCTCCACCATAAGCTTTTACTCGTGTAGGTGTGAGAACCGACAAGACTTGGTACCAATTGTGCTACTCCCTTGTTTCACATTTGAGTGATCATTGATCCATCTTCAACATTGGTCAAGGTACATTTGGTATAAGTTCTTCTCTTTATCCCACTCACATATTTGGTTGGAATGACGGATAGGCCAAGTTCTTCTACCAACCCACTCTTCATCGTGAAAGATGACAACATGTCATCCTATGTCACCAAGAGCCACCTCTTCGGTGCACAACGAGCTTTGCATCAAGAACAACAAGCAATGAGCGACCGCATCGACAATCTCGCCACTGACTTGCGACTCTCCGAGCAACAAACAAGAGACTACTTCGACAACAAGCTCGATGCTCACAAACAAGAGAACAATGCAAGAATGGATGAGATCCGTGCCTTATTGGTGAACCGCCATTCTTCCACTTCTTCCTACTCAAGATGGAGCCGCTCGAGTCGACACACCGATGACACCCTCTCCGACGCAAGTACACCAACATCGAACACTCTACGTCGAGCCGCGCGTCAAGACCATCAAGAAACTCGCAATCCTCTACACGGCAATCATCCACAAGAGAAATTCGATGATCAACCACATCGTCATCGACAAAACAAAGTCTCTCTTGCACAAGCACAAGAAAGTCGACGTCAACGTCTCCAAGAG
Source organism: Triticum dicoccoides (assembly GCF_002162155.2). Lineage (NCBI taxonomy): Eukaryota > Viridiplantae > Streptophyta > Magnoliopsida > Poales > Poaceae > Triticum > Triticum dicoccoides. Next base: position 186,275,615 of record NC_041387.1, on the reverse strand, counting down.
GAAGAGCGAGCGCGTCAACATCAAGACGAACAAGACGCCGAGGCTCGACGTATTCAACAACAACAATGTGAAGAACAAGCTCTTGAGGCGCAACGTGCCCTTCAAGAATCAAGTCGAGCCATTGCCAGCCACAACCGAGATAGGCGCAATCAAGAGGAAGCACTTCACAAAGAAATTCAAGAATGAAACTACCACGCAAGAGTGCATCGTCAAGTTCCTCAAGCTCCTCCACAAGCTCGACAAGCTCCTCCACAACCTCCAGGTCATCAAGGACAATATGCCTATGGAAATTCTCCATGTCAAGAGCAATATGAGATTGACAATCCTCCACGTCAAGGGCGTCATCATCACCCTCGACCCCAAAAACAATGAAGAGCAACGCTATGGCAAGCTCAAATTCACCATGCCCAAGTTCAATGGAAGCAATGACCCCAAAGAGTACCTTTCATGGGCATTGAAGGTCGACAAGATCTTTTGTTTGCAGAACTATATATGAGGAAGAGAAGAAGATCGCTATGGCATCCCTTGTGTTCCAAGACTATGTGCTCATATGGTGGGAACAATTCCTTGAACACCGAGAAGCAAGAGGTGAACCACCAATCACCACATGGGAGGAAATGAAATATGTCATGCGTGCATGCTTTGTGCCAACCTACTACAACCGCGATCTCTTCAAGAAGCTCCAACTCCTCAAGCAAGGAACAAAGAGTGTTGAAGAATACTACAAGGAAATGGAGATTTCCATGATAAGAGCCAATGTGACGGAAGATGATGAGCAAACTATGGCACGTTTATTGAATGGCCTCAATCATCCCATCAAGAAGATTGCCGACTTCCAACCCTACTCCAACCTCATTGAGCTCGTGCATCAAGCTACCAAAGAGGAACATCAAGTGCAAGATGACTTCAAGTATGCCAAGTACTCGTCCAACAGCTACGGCTTCTCCAACACCCAAGCTTCAATGACTCCAACACCTTCTACCTCAACCAAGCCATCTACAAACAACGGCGACAAGTCGACTTACAAGAAAACTTCGACAACCTCAAGTCGTCCTCCTACTACAAGCAACTTCAAGCCGCATGCTTCATCATCTACTCCGACAGATGAGACCGTCAAGACAAGTTCCATCAAGTGTTTCACTTGCGGCGACCGTGGCCACAAGTCCTTTGAGTGTACCAACAAGCGTACCATGATCCTCAACGACGACGGAACATATGACTCCATGAGTGAAGAGGAAATGGAATCCCTTGAGCAAGTGGACATGCACCAGCGCATGAAGAAAGATGAAGATGATCAAGTCTTTTGTGATGAGGATTCGAGCCCCACTCTCGTTGTCTGCAAAGTCTTGACTCTTCAACATCAACAAGACGGAGACCAAAGATGCCACATCTTCCACACCAAGGCCAACATCAATGGAAGGTCTGTCAAGGTCATCATAGATGGAGGGATTTGTCACAACTTGGCAAGTGAAGAACTATGCTCCAAGATCCAATTGGTCAAGATGAAGCACCCGCACCCCTACAAGGTTCAATGGCTAAGTGATTCTGGCACTATCCAAGTCAAGCATACGGTCAAAGTTTCCTTCAAGATCGGAGCATATGAAGACACTTTGGAGTATGATGTCATCCTGATGTCCGTTTGCCACTTCCTTGGTCGACCCTGGCAATTTGACCGTGACGTCATCCACAACGGGTGTACCAATCACTATAGCTTCAAGATAAAAGGAAAGGAGTGCGTGCTACGGCCTATGTCTCCAAGTCAAGTGATAGCCGACAAGCAAGCCATCCATCATGGAGAAAAGAGTGAGAGAGTGACCCACCCAAAAGAGTGTGAGCGCCACAAGCCAAAATCGAGTTCCTCCGCGATGAGCAACAAGAAAAACTTAGTCCTATTTATCACATAAAGTGCGATGAGAGAAGTGTGTGAGAACCCACCATGTGTTATGCACTGTGTCCTTGTGTGCAAGGATGAGGCACCAAAAACTAACACCTCTCACGATCTACCTTTAGTGTTGTCTTCTCTTTTGCAGGAAATCCAAGAGGTTTTCCCCGATGAGCTACCTCCGGGTCTACCTCCACTATGAGGCATTGAGCACCGCATCGACCTCATCCTTGGAGCACCTCTACCTAACAAAGCTCCCTACCACGTCAACCCTGAGGAACTAAGGAGATCCAACGGCAAGTACAACAACTCATCGACAATGGTCAAGTACGTGAAAGCTTGAGCCCTTGTGCCGTTCCGGTCATACTTGTTCCAAAGAAAGACGGTACTTATTGCATGGTTTCTGATTGCCGTCCCATCAATGCTATGAGCATTAGATATCGTTACCCTATTCCATGCTTAGATGATATGCTTGATGAGCTTAGCGGAGCCACCATTTTCTCTAAGATTGATCTTAAGAGTGGCTACTATCAAATACGCATCCAAGAAGGTGTTGAATGGAAAACCGCATTTAAGACCAAATTTGGCTTATATGAATGGCTAGTTATGCCAATGGGTTTATCTGAAGCACCCGGTACTTTCATGCGAGTCATGCACTTTGTTCTTCGTCCCTATATTGGTGTATTTGTTGTGGTCTATTTTGATGATATTCTTGTCTTCAGCAAATCCCTCAAAGATCATGTCACCCATCTTAGAACCATGTTGCAAACCCTTAGGAAAGAGCGCCTTTATGCTAATATGTACAAATGCCATTTTGGTGTTGATAAGCTTGTTTTCTTGGGTTTTGTTGTGTCTTGTAAGGGTGTTCATGTAGATGAATCTAAGATCAATGCTATTAAAACTTGGCTCCAACCAACCAACTTGTAACAAGTGCGTAGCTTTCTTAGTTTAGCCAGTTTCTATCGTCGCTTTGTGAAGGATTTTAGCACCATTTATTCACCTTTACATTCTTTGAGTAAGAAAAATGCGCCATTTGTTTGGGGACCTTCCCAAGATACCGCATTTAATGAGCTTAAGAATTTGCTTACTCATGCTCCCGTGGTTGCATTACCCAACTTTGACAAAGCTTTTGAAATTAATTGTGATGCTAGCGGTAATGGAATATGAGGTGTGTTAACGCAAGAGAAGCGCCACATAGAATACTTTAGTGAGAAACTTTCTGGAGCGCAACTTAATTACCCCATCTATGACAAAGAGCTATATGCTTTAGTGCGAGTTTTGTGTGAATGGGAACATTATCTTTGCCCTCATGAATTTATCATTCATACCGATCATGAAAAGCTAAAGTACCTAAAGGGTCACACTAAGTTGAACAAGCGTCATGCCAAATGGAGTGAATTCACTGAGTCATTTCCTTATGTCATCAAGTAAATCAAAGGTAAGGAAAATGTTGTGGTGGATGCTCTTTCCCACATATGCACGCTTGTCACTAAACTTGAATTGAATGTCATTGGCTTTGAGCACATAAAAGACTTGTATGTGCATGATCCTACTTTTGCTATTCCTTATGCCAAGTGTTTGACGCATACATCTCGGGAACGATATTACATCAAGGATGATTATCTTATGAGAGCTAACAAACTTTGCATCCCGAGTCTTCTCTTCGTTTGGTCCTTTTGCAAGAGGCTCATGGAGGCGGATGTTGGTGTCAAAACCGGCGGATCTCGAGTAGGGGGTCCCGATCTGTGCGTCTAAGGCTAATGGTAAAAGGAGGCAAGGGACACGATGTTTTACCCAGGTTCAGGCCCTCTCGATGGAGGTAAAACCCTACTTCCTGCTTGATTGATCTTTGATGATATGAGTATTACAAGACTTGATCTACCACGAGATCGTAGAGGCTAAATCCTAGAAGCTAGCCTATGATGATTATGATTGTCCTCGTCCTACGGACTAAACCCCCTGGTTTATAGGGACATCGGAGGAGGCTAGGGTTACCCAGAGTCGGTTACAGAGAAGGAGATCTAATATTCGGATCGCCAAGCTTGTCTTCCATGCAAAGGAGAGTCCCATCCGGACACGGGACAAAGTCTTGAGTCTTGTATCTTCACGGTCCATCAGTCCGGCCAAAGTATATAGTCCGGCTATCCGGATACCCCCTAATCCAGGACTCCCTCAGTTGCCCCTAAAGTAGGCTTCAATGACGATGAGTCCGGCGCGCAGATTGTCTTCGGCATTGCAAGGCGGGTTCCATCTCCGAATACTCCAAAGTACCTGTTGTAATGAACAGTGTCTGGCTTCCTATCAATGGTGTACTCATGTGCTTCAATAATGGCCATCTCCATGTGTCGAGCGAATATGAGGAGCCGGAGCATTTTTACATTTTCCACCCCGGTCCTGCAGGCAAACCGTCTATTTGAAGAGACGGGGATCCTCATATTCAAATCTCACCTTCTTCCCTTGAGCAAGCATCCAACAGAGCGCATCCGGAAAAGACCATTCCAACATGGCCGGTCGCCGCAGCTCCCCTTCTCGCTCCCTTAGATCTAAGCCAGGTGATTGGGAAGAGTGTTTTGTTCCCCATAGTCATTTAGTAGAGTTGCAGACCCAAGGGTTTCTTCCACCGGCGTTCATGGTCCCCGTCCGAGCCGGACTAGCCACCTATAATGGCGGGGAGCAAACGGAGAGATCTCCTAACCCATCTCAGGGGGAGCGAGTATGCCTCATCCCATATTTGCTAAGAGGCGTCGGGTTTCCAATCCACCCATTCCTTCGCGGGCTCCTGGAGTTCTATGGCCTCCAGTTGCACAACTCCACCCCTGCCTCCGTGTTGCACATCGCAGGATACATTGCCCTTTGTGAATTATTTCTAGGCTGCGAGGCTCACTTTGAGTTATGGAAGAAATTATTCTGCATCGTCCCTCGCAATCAGGGGGAATCCATATGTCAAGTGGGCGGAGCCGAAATATGGCGCGTCCCCGAGACCGGATACATGTCCGGTACTCCCAAGAAGGCATCTGAAAACTGGCCCTCGGAGTGGTTTTATGTTGATGACGTTCCCCTTCTGGATCCAATCCGGATGGGCCTCCCCGAGTTTAATAACGCTTCGCTGAAGAAACACCAAAGTTGGCGCCCTCGGAGCCCCCAGGAGGAAGATACCAGAGAAGTCCACTTCCTGATGAGCAGTATAAAGGCACTGGCCAAATCAGGACTGACAATAGTCGAGGTTATATCAATATGCATAATGCGGGGGGTGCAGCCACTTCAATATCGGGGGAAGCCCATGTGGCACTTCAACGGGGAAGACGATGCCACCCGCTGTGGTTGTAAAGGTCCGGACTCCGCCACTGCTCTGGCGAGAATACTATCCGATTTGTATAAAGGAGAAGAAGAAGAATTCCTTCGTATTAAACCGCGGGATGGATTTTCCATGTACAACCCCCCAAGCTGGGTAAGTCGTCACTCTTTACCCCACTCTATCCATTCTGGCGCCCTTCATCACAATCATTTACCTTGATATTTCTGAGCAGGAACTAAGGAGGGTCGTGGAAGGTTTCAACAGCCCTTCCCCGCAGCCCGAGGACCCCGGAAGGGCCTTCGATCCAGGACTTGAAGAAGATCCGGATATATCTGTGGAGCTTGTCGACGGGACATTTTATCAGGCCAGCTACGATGGCGCCTCGGTGGCTATTATCGCCGACTATCTCGGACTGCTACCTGCGTCATTTGTAAGCAAAGCCGAAGCCTTACCCTCTGAAAAGGACTCCTTTCTTATACCACGCCTTATGCATAAAATATCGTATTTTTATAGAGATGACCATCGGAACGCGGCACCGAGCCCCTGGGGGCTCGTCGACAAAGGGCGTCCGGGGCAAGCAGGCTTAAGAGGAAGGCGGTTAGGGCCGAAACGCCATTACAGAGGTATAGTTAAAACCTGCTCTATGATTATCGTGTTTGAAATGTAACAGCATCCTTCGTGTCCTGGCAGAAAGAGTAGTCGCCGGACTATATCCGGAGATCCTGCCGGTCACGCCTCTACCAGCCGGATTCCAGAACCGGCTTCGAGAGAGGAGGCCAATGCGGGGCCGATGCCGAATTGTCCTCCGACAAAGGATGCGGATAGGCTCTCCGCCACAAATTCCGAAGTAGAGAGTGCCATGAATCACTAGCGCCGACGGGCCGTACTTCGCAATGGTGTCTTTTCCGAAGAGGCATTCAATGCTTTCAATTCGGGAGACGCATACATCTGAGCTGCCCAAGGCGGGCTCGCCCGAATGACGGACCAGTATGCGAAAGATATACGGGTAAGAAAATTTGATAAGCATGTATAGCAGTAGCCCCTGAGACTTGAAACGGTTGGAACAACTGATTTAAGGATCATTTTATGCACAGTTTCTTGTTGAGAAGAATACCCATTTGTCTCAAGAGCTAGAGGAGTGCAAGACCCAGCTGAGGGCCGCGGTTGCCAAACTAAAGGAATCCCAGAAGGCCTCACCTGGTAACATTTGTCTCAATAGAGAAATTTTAAGGGAATATACCAGTTAGTAATTGGCTTGCTTTATAAGTCTAACAGAAAATTCTGCAGACAATCTCGGGAAGAATCCGGAGATCATAAGAGATAGCGAGTCACATCTCCAAAGACAGCTAAAGGCTGGCGAGCGTGTGCTTACACAGGTTAGGCAGGAGAAAAACAATCTCCAAGATGCCAACGTCCGGCTGGGCGTCGAATTAGCAGATGTTCGAGCTCAGCTGGCGGACTCCGCGAAGGAGAACAGGAGGCTTCGTTGTGGCATTTATGGTAACTGCCTAAACGAACTGCAGTACAGTTCGGCGAGGAAGCATTTTAAAAGAGTTTATATCTGTAGGTATGCTGACGGGCCGTCCTGAAGAGGAGATGCCCGGGTGCGCAGGCGATTTACTGCAAGATCTCTCACAGCTGCACGAACGAGTTCGGCAGGTGATGCAGGGTATTGCCTAGGCCTTGTGGCCATCCACTTCCCTACCAAGAGGCATGGGGGAGCTCGTGGATATGCTCCAAGGAGCACGGCGGCGCTTCCGGTTGTGGAAGGTATCAGCCTGCCGACAAGGTGCAAGGGAAGCATGGGCCATGGTGAAGACGCACTACACCAAGCTTGACCCGAACCATATGGCCGAAGTCGGACCGGTGGGGCCAGATGGGCAAGAGATTCCCGTGAGTCCGGTCTATGACCAGGTAGCGTTAGCCGCAAAGTATTCCCAATAGGATTGCAAGCTAGATAGCCTGTTGGATGGTATAGAGGAAGAATATAGCTAGTCCAAGTGACTATGTAATTCAATGGACATATGTAGTCCCTAGCCGGATTAAAAATCTTTTGTCATGGCGGACCTTTTCGCTTCAGCCCCCGTATCCGACAGTCCGGGGTGTATCCGAATACCCGCTCAGTTATGCAAAACGGGGGTATGCATGGAAACCAGGCGTATGGGTCATAATTGCTTGAACAGACAAGTACCCAACTAGTTATGTTATATTACATGGGTAGTAAGAAACATCTTCCAGGGAGAATAGTTCCGTTAGGGGTTCCTTTCCCTAGGTACGCATGCATCGATGTACATGTCCGAACTGTGAACAAAAACGTAGGATACAAAACATCTGGGGATTCATGTTGTAATAAACAAAAGAAACATCTTTTGTTCACCGACCGAATATTCCGTTAAGAACGCTAGCTTTCGGCTTCACCCAGTCTGAGGTACACATCCAGCTGAACCGGCAGTAACAATCGCAGAGGTGCTCCCCTTATGCCCTAGCCGAATTAATGGGAACATAGGGCATAAACACAAGAGCCAGGCAACCCATCATGGCCACATCTTAAGTCATATCGATGCATATAATGGTGAAGAAAAGGCACATATGGAAAAAGAACGCATATGTGATAGGCAGGAAGCCATAAAAGTAATTATATTTAGCTTTCGTATAGGAAGCCCCCAGGTATGGTGAACACACGTAGTGTGGCCGGAGTGATCCGAGCATCCACACTATATGAATACTTTGTGTGAAGAAGGGAAAAAGGGCGAGAAAGGAAAAAAGGGGGGAACATAATTAAAAGAGCAGGGGTAAGGAGACGAACACTGAGTTTCGCACTAGGCGTAGAATCTCCGGAGTCTGGCCGCGTTCCATGGGTTCGGCTCGAGTCTGTTATCGGATGCATTACGCAGGCGGTACGCTCCTTCAGTGAGAACTTTATCAATAATGAAGGGACCCTCCCACTTAGGTTTGAGCATGTCCTTCTTCTTCTCCAGTAGGCGTAGAACGAGTTCGACAACATTATAAGTTTTGGCCCGCACTTCTCTGCTTTGATACCTTCGAGCCTGCTGCTGATAGAATGCGGAACAGGTTTTTGCGACGTCGCGCTCCTCTTCCAGGGCATCTAAGTTGTCCTGCCGATCTAACTCGGCTTCCTTCTCTTAGTACACGCGCACGCGAGGTGAGTCATGGATTATGTCGCAGGGTAGTACTGCTTCTGCGCCGTACACCATAGAAAATGGTGTGTATCCGGTGGTGCGATTCAGCGTGGCCCGCAGCCCCTAGAGTACGGAGTCGAGCTCCTCAACCTAGTGCGTGTCCGATTCTGTCAAGGATCGCATTAGTCTGGGTTTTATGCCGCTCATGATGAGACCATTTGCATGTTCGACCTGGCCGTTTGTTTGGGGATGGTAGACGGAGGCGTAATCGAGCTTAATGCCCATGTTACCGCACCAAGTTTTCACTTCATCGGCTCTGAAGTTTGAGCCATTTTTAGTGATGATGCTGTGGGGTACGCCGTAACGGTGTACAACCCCTGATATGAAGTCTATCACTGGTCTGGATTCGTCCGTTTTAACAGGTTTGGCTTCTATCCATTTGGTGAACTTTTCCACTTTGACCAATAAGTATTTTTTCTTATTGCTTCCCCCTTTAAGAGGTCCGACCATATCCAGCCCCCAGACTGTGAAGGGCCAAGTTATGGGGATAGTTTGGAGAGAGGTAGGGGGCATATGGCTCTGATTGGCGAAGAGCTGGCAACAGATGCAATGTTGGACGAGGTCCTGTGCATCTGCCCGGGCTGTCGGCCAATAAAAACTTGTACGGAAGGCTTTGCTGACAAGTGCCCGAACCGCAGCGTGGTGTCCGCCGAGTCCGGCATGGATTTCGGCCAAGAGTTTCCGCCCTTCCTCTTCGGAGATGCAACTCTAGAGCACTCCGGTGGCACTTTTCTTATAGAGTTCTCTCTCATGGACTTTGTAGGCCTTGGAACGCCGCACAATACAACGTGCTTCATTTTGGTCCTCACAGAGCACCTGCCTATTTAGGTAGGACAAGAAAGGCTAGGTCCACGGGGCGATTACAGCCATGATTTCGTGGGCCGAAGGTGTTATTTCGGTGGCGGAGCCCCCGATTACGTCAGATGGTTCGACATCTGGGGTTGTATTCGGAGCCGGACTGGTGTTGCCGAACTCCCCTTCCCATACCACGGATGGCTTGAATAGCCTTTCCAAGAATATATTAGGTGGGACGGGGTCGCGTTTAGCACAGATGCAGGCGAGGATATCCGCCGCTTGATTGTTTTCTCAGGCCACATGGTGGAATTCGAGCCCCTCGAACCGAGCTGACATTTTGAGGACGGTATTACGGTAGGCCGCCATTTTCGGATCCTTGGCATCAAAATTTAGTTTATTTGTGATATTGCGAGGTTTGAGTCCCCGCGCACTTCTAGGCGTTGAATGCCCATAGATACTGCCATCCGAAGACCATGCAACAGGGCCTCGTATTCCGCTGTGTTGTTGGACTCTGTGTATAATATTTGGAGTACGTATTGGACCATGTCTCCGGTGGGGGATGTCAGAACTACACCCGCTCCCAATCCGGCCAGCATTTTAGAGCCATCGAAGTGCATGATCCAATTGGAGTACGTGTCGTACTCTTTAGGGAGTTCGGCTTTTGTCCATTCGGCGACGAAGTCAGCCAGTACTTGCGACTTAATGGCTCGTCATGGTTTGTATGTTATGTCGAACGGAAGGAGATCGATAGCCCATTTAGCAATTCGTCCCGTGGCGTCACGGTTGTTTATTATGTCGTTGAGTGGTACCTCGGAGGACACCATAATTGAGTACTTTTGAGAGTAGTGTCGTAGCTTCTGGGATGCCATGAAGACCGCGTATGCTATCTTTTGATAGTGTGGGTATCGGATTTGCATGGAGTGAGGACAGTGGACACATAATATACTGGCTTTTGGAGCGGGAACTTGTATCTGTCTGCTTCTCGTTTGACGACGAGCACTGCGCTTACAACCTGATGTGTTGCAGCTATGTATAATAGCATAGGCTCGCCAGTATTTGGCGCGGTCAGGACTGGATTGCTGGCCAATAGGGTCTTTATTTCATCCAGTTCAGCCGCGGCTGCATCCGTCCACATGAAGTGTTCGGTGCGTCGAAGAAGGCGGTAAAGAGGTAGTGCCTTTTCTCCTAATTGGGAGATAAAGCGGCTTAAGGCAGCCACGCATCCAGCGAGTTTCTAGATATGCTTGAGGTCTGTTGGGATAACCAACTACAACAGAGCTCGGATTTTTGCCGGATTTGCTTCAAATTCGTCTATTGGAAACAATGAAGCCGAGCAACTTCCCAGAGGGTACGCCGAAAACACATTTTTCTAGGTTGAGCTTGATGTCTTATGTTCGGAGTTTGTCGAACGTAAGTCTCAAGTCATCTATTAAGGTTTCGACGTGTCTTGTTTTTATGACCACGTCGTCCACATATGCCTCCACTGTTTTGCCGATTTGCTTCTCCAAGCATGTCTGAATCATGTGTTGATAGGTTGCGCCGGCATTTTTGTGTCCGAAAGGCATAGTATTGAAGCAGAAGGGACCATATGGCGTTATGAAGGCCGTTGCGGCTTGGTCGGACTCTTCCATCTTTATTTGATGGTATCCGGAGTATGCGTCGAGGAAACATAATGAGTCGTGTCCTGCGGTAGCATCGATGATTGGGTTCATGCGGGGGAGGGGGGAGGGATCCTTGGGGCAAGCCTTGTTCAGGTCTTTGAAATCGACGCATAGGCGCCAGGATTTGTCCTTCTTTGGTACCATTACCAGATTTGCCAGCCAATCCGGATGCTTTATATCTCTGATGAATCCGGCCTCAAGTAGCTTTGCTAGCTCTTCTCCCATGGCTTGCCATTTAGGCTCTGAGAAGCGCCTGAGAGTCTGTTTGACTAGCTTGTATCCTTTCAGTATATTGAGGCTGTGTTCAGCCAGCCTGTGTCGGATGCCCGGCATGTTTGAAGGATGCTAGGTGAAAATGTCCCAATTCTCGCGTAGGAAGTCTCGTAGTGCGGCATCCATTGTGGGGCTCAACTGTGTCCCGATGGAAGCTGTCTTCTTCGTGGGGTCTGTTGGATGGACCTGAAATTTGACTATCTCGTCTGCGGGCTTGAATGAGGTGGACTTGGGTCGTTTGTCGAGTATCACGTCGTCCCTGTCCACTATGGCCCGCAGCATTGTTAGTTCTTTGGCCGCTAGGGCTTCAGATAATGCTTCCAGGGCTAGTGCAGCAGTTTTATTTTCAGCACGGAGTGCGATGTCCGGATCACTGGCTAGAGTGATGATTCCATTGGGACGGGCATTTTAAGCTTCATGTACCCGTAATGGGGTATAGTTTGAAAGCTCGTGAATGTGTCCCGCCCTAAAAGGGTGTGGTATCTGCTGCTGAACATGGCCACTTGGAATGTGATTTCTTCGGATTAATAATTCTCCGGGGTGCCGAATACCACATCGAGTGTGATTTTTCCCGCACACCATGCCTCCCGACTGGGGATGATTCCCCTGAAGGTCGTGCCGCTTTGCTCAATGCGGCTTTTATCAATTTCCATCTTGTTGAGTGTTTCTTCATAGATCAGGTTTAATCCGCTTCCGCCATCCATGAGTACTTTAGTGAGCCGAAAGCCGTCCACGATTGGGCTAAGGACCAAAGCGGCTGGTGCCTGGACTGTCTGGAATTGGGGTTCGTCCCTGGCACTGAAGGTTATAATAGTGTCGCTCCCTGGATTTATCTTTGCCACGTGGCAGATTTCAGCGAAATTTCGATGAGCTCGCTTGCGCCTATTATTTGAGGCAAAAGTCTCGAAGACTATCAGTACCGCGTTGTTTTCTTCGGTGGGATGTTGCTCTGCCTTATGGTTTACAAGAAGATCCTCACCGCTTTTTGCTACCTGCCGGAGTATCCAACATGCTCTAAGGCTATGCGTCGGTGTGGTATCCGGCGTGCTGTGAATTTTGCATGGCCCGTTGAGCCATTCTTCCAATACGGTTCCACGCCCTAGAGTGGGCTTTGGTTTTTTGGGAATTGGATTGGGTAATTTACGAGAGTTTGCCCTTTTAGCTCAGACAAAGGGTTTAGTGAGAGCCGGATTATCCCAAAATTCTGTTTGGGTTTTCCAGGCGCTTTCCATCGCATAGTACTTCTGTACTATGGCTGCTAAGTCAGAAAAGTGTACTATATATGTCACGGCGACTTATAGCATTAAGGATCCCTTTGTTCGTGCAATTTTTGCAGAAAAGTGAGATTATGTCCTCCTCACCACAGTCCTTGACCCTGTTTAGCACAAGGAGGAATCTGGCCCAGTAGCGATGTACTGTCTCTTGGGGCTCTTGTCTGATATGGGAAAGACAGCATAAGTCTGGGTGGGTGGGCGTAGTTAAGTCTGAATTCTGATCCGATTTGACATCCAGGGGCAGAGGAGCTTCTGGGCTCGGTGGCTCGGACTCTGGGATGTTACCCAATTTTTCTGGCCCGTTACCCAATTCTAAGTCCGTGGTCTAGGTCATGTCCTCCCGCGAGCAGGTATCCGGCTCAGAGACCTCGGTAATCCGGACATAGTTTGTCCTCAAAGTAGAGGGATGATCCATATGTCGCTCCTCCACTACCGCTATCTCGTGGGTGACTGGTGGGGATTTAATATCCCTTTGGTCGGGTTTAAGCCCAATCCGATCATAGTCTGTAGTGACTCCCAAAGCGGCGATGCGATCCAAGAGTTCATTAAGGGAAGAGATCTCCATTGGATCCATCTGTCCGGCGAGTTCCGAATTGACTTGGAGGCTATTTTTGATGACCCGAGAAGTCATCGTCGGCGAGGCAGGCGATCGGGCGGTCACGACGAAGCCGCCTAGTCGGAGAGTTTGGCCTACTGCCAGGAACTCTCAATGAAAGCACCAATGTCGGTGTCAAAACCGGCGGATCTCGGGTAGGGGGTCCCGATATGTGCGTCTAAGGCTAATGGTAACAGGAGGAAAGGGACATGATGTTTTACCCAGGTTTGGGCCCTCTCGATGGAGGCAAACCCTACTTCCTGCTTGATTGATCTTTGATGATATGAGTATTACAAGAGTTGATCTACCACGAGATCGTAGAGGCTAAACCCTAGAAGCTAGCTTATGATGATTATCATTGTCCTCGTCCTACGGACTAAACCCTCCGGTTTATATAGACACCGGAGGAGGCTAGGGTTACACAGAGTCGGTTACAGAGAAGGAGATCTAATATCCGGACGCCAAGCTTGTCTTCCACACAAAGGAGAGTCCCATCCGGACACGGGACGAAGTCTTGAGTCTTGTTTCTTCATGGTCCATCAGTCCGGCCAAAGTATATAGTCCGGCTGTCCGGATACTCCCTAATCCAGGACTCCCTCAGCGGACTCATGGGACACTTTGGACGCGACAAGACATTCTCCATGCTCTCCAAGAACTACTTTTGGCACAAGATGTTCCGTGACGTCTCACGCTTCACCAACCGATGCTCTACATGTCACAAAGCTAAGTCAAAAGCTCAATCCCATGGTCTTTACATGCCTCTTCCTATCCCTTATCAATCTTGGTTAGACATTAGCATGGATTTTGTACTTGGTTTGCCTAGAACTCAAAATGGAAAGGATTCCGTGTTTGTTGTTGTGGACCAATTCTCCAAAATGGCTCATTTTATCCCATGCAATAAGATAGACGATGCTTCACATATTGCAAATCTTTTTTGTAGGGAAATCTTGCGCCTCCATGGAGTGCCAAAGACAATTGTCTTGGACCGCGACATCAAGTTCTTGAGTTACTTTTGGAAGACTCTATGCGCCAAGCTCAGAATCAAGCATTTGTTCTCTTCGGCATACCATCCTCAAACCGACGGCCAAACGGAGGCGACGAACCATACACTCTCGACTCTACTTCGCGTGTTGATCAAGAGGAACATCAAGGAGTGGGAGGAGTGCATACCCATCACCAAGTACGCCTACAACCGCGCAAGACATTCGACTACCGGCAAGTCCCTCTTCGAGGTCGTCTACAGTTTCAACTCGTTGTCCCCATTGGACATTCTACATCTTCCACTAAAAGAGCGCACCAACATGGATGCGAGTGCATGAGCAAGCTACCTCAAAAAGATGCATGAAGATACAAGGCACACCATCGACCACCAAGTACAACGACTGACGACCAAGCTCAACATCAACAAGCAACCCATGATATTCAACATCGGAGATCTTGTGTGGCTACACCTTCGCAAGGACCGTTTCCCCAATGAACGCAAGTCCAAACTTCTACCCCGAGTTGATGGACCCTTCAAGGTGCCCGCACGCTACAACAACAACGCTTACAAGATCGACCTCCCAAGCGACAAGTACAACGTGAGCGGCATCTTCAATGTAAAAGACCTTTCGCCATACCATGGTGATGAAGCTTTCGATCCGAGGTCGAATCTTTCCCAAGGGGGGGAGATGATGCGGAGCATCCCACGATCATCCCCATGGATGTGTCTACATCTCCCACGACACCACTTGGACCAATGACAAGAGCTCGAGCAAAGGCTATCAAAGTTAAGGAGAACTCGCTCCTCTCCGAACTACCCATTCCTATGCATGAGACATGGCTACTACCTCAAGTGGAAACACTATGTGTGATCAGGTACTTAGAAGAAGGCTACGGAACAGCTACATCCGATGGCCAAGATGGAGAGAACACCGAGTATGAAGGACAAGAAGAAGAGCTACCGAAGAAGCTCCAGTGAGCGGACGACCGCCCAGGACTGGACGCCCGGCGCCTGACGCTCCAGCCAGCGGATGTCCGACCAGGACCGGACGTCCGGCGCCTGAAGGCTAGCCAACGAGTGCTACAGCGAACACTTCCCAGTGAGGGATGATCGAACCAATAGGACGACCAGCGACGGGATGACCGACCACCTCGGACGTCCGACAACTTGATCACAGAACAAAATTAGCGGAAGTCCGAGCTCTACCGGACGTCCGGACCTCCGCGAGCGACCGGATGACTGGTAGAGACCGGATGTCCGCTGCCTGTCTGTGTGCAGCTTTGAGCCCGAAGCCCATGTACCCCCTTCATTTCGCCCCCTTTTGCACTTAGACTATAAATAGAACTCCTCCTCCTCCTAGTTACGGTCAGCATTGTGATAGCTCATATTTGAGATAAAGCTTTGCCCATCCACTTGGTTACTTCTCCTCGGAGCTCACGACTTCTTCAGAGAAGATCCCCCAAGTGGATTCAAGACCCCTTCATGGGAAGAACCTTCAAGACCTCCTCATGGAGAAGACCCTTTGTATCGACCCTTGTTGACTTTGAATCGTGTATCACTCTTTGTGTTTCGAGGATCGAGCACATGTGTGACTATATCTTGTTGGTTGAGTGATTTCTCTCGTGTTTCCCTCATGTTCTCCTTGTTTCCCCACTCATGTTCTTCATGTTCTTGATAGGATTCCCTCCAAACATGAAAGATCGGGCATTTAGGGTTCCACCCTACATCACATAGATACATCAAAATAAGCAAACAACACGCGAAAAATAGAATCTGTCAAAAACAGAATAGTTTGTGGTAATCTCTAACTCTCGAGTACTTCTCTAACTCCAAAAATCCATCAAAATTAGGAAAGCCTGAGAAATTTGTGTCTCAATCCAGAGAAAAACGAATCAGATCAAAAGAACGTTTCTGTGAAGTTTAAAAACTAATTTACTAAGCGCAAAAGTTTCTGATTTTCAGCAGGATCAACACAATTATCACCGTAAGCTATCCTAAAGGTTCTGCTTGGCACAAACACTAACTAAAACATAAAACCACATCTAACCAGAGGCTAGATGAATTATTTATTACTCCCTCCGTCCCAAAATAAGTGTCTCAACTTTGTACTAGCTCTAGTACAAATTTGTACTAAGCTCAAGACACTTATTTTGAGACGGAGGGAGTATTAAATAGGAACAAAAAGCAAAGAACAAAAATAAAATTGGGTTGCCTCCCAACAAGCGCTATCGTTTAACGCCCTTAGCTAGGCATAAAAACACGAATAGATCTAGGTATTGACATCTTTGGTATGCAATCCATAAGTGGCTCTCATAATAGATTCATAAGGCAATTCAATTTTCTTCCTAGGAAAGTGTTCCATGCCTTTCCTTAACGGAAATTGGAATCTAATGTTTCCTTTTTTCAAATCAATAATTACACCAATCGTTCTAATGAAAGGTCTACCAAGAATAATAGGACATTTATGATTGTAATCTATAATGAAATATACGGGCACATAATTCCTATTTGCAACAATAAGAACATCATTAATCATTCCCATAGATTTCTTAATAGTGAAATCTGCAGCATGCAAATTAAAGAACAATCATCAAATTCACGGAAACCTAACACATCACACAAAGTTTTTTGAATCGTGGAAACACTAGCGCCCAAATCACACAAAGCATAGCATTCATAATCTTTGATCTTAATCTTAATAATAGGTTCCCACCCATCATAAATTTTTCTAGGGATAGAAACTTCTAATTCAAGATTTTCTTTAAAAGATTGCATCATAGCATCAACGATATGTTTAGTAAAAGCTTTGTTTTGATTATAAGCATGAGGAGAATTTAACACGGATTGCAACAAGGAAATACAATATTTTAAAGAACAATTATCATAATTAAATTCCTTGAAATCCAAAAGAGTGGGTTCATTGCTACTTAAAGTCTTGACCTCTCCAATCCCACTTTTATCAATTTTTGCATCCAGATCTAAAAACTCCGATTCATTGGGACACCTTTTAACTAAAGTTGACTCATCTACAGTCCCATCTTTATCAAGATTCATGTTGGAAAATAAAGATATAATAGGAGTCACATCAATCACTTTTAGATCTTCATCGTTATTATCATGAAAAACTAGAAGAACAAGCTTTTACAAACCAATCTTTTTTAGCACGCATCTTAGCGGTTCTTTATTTGCACTGATCAATGGAAATTCTCATGGATTTGAGAGACTCATTGATATCATGCTTAGGTGGGATAGATCTAAGTTTCAAAGAATCAACATCAAGAGAAATTCTATCCACGTTCCTAGCCAAATCATCGATCTTGAGAAATTTTTCTTCAATCAAAGCATTGAAATTCTTTTGTGAACTCATAAATTCTTTAACACTATTCTCAAAATTAGAGGGCATCTTATTAAAATTTCCATAAGAGTTGTTGTAGGAATTTCCATAATTATTAGAGGAATTACTGGGAAACAGCCTAGGATTAAAAATGCCTCTATACGCGATGTTACCAAAATTGTTCCTACCAACAAAATTCACATCCATAGATTCATTATTATTCTCAATCAAGGTGGAGAAAGGCATATCATTGGGATCAGAAGAAACACTTTTATTAGCAAATAATTTCATAAGTTCATCCATCTTTCCACTCAAAACATTAATCTCTTCAATCGCATGATCTTTTTTAATAGTGGATCTTTCGGTGTGCCATTGAGAATAATTAACCATAATATTATCTAGGAGCTTAGTAGCCTCTCCTAAAGTGATTGCCATAAAAGTGCCTCCCGCGGCCGAATCTAAAATATTTCTAGAAGCAAAATTCAATACGGCATAAAAAATTGTATAATCATCCACATATTCAAACCATGTGTAGGGAAATTATGTATCATCAATTTCATCCTCTCCCAGGATTGTGTAACATGCTCATGATCAAGTTGCTTAAAATTCATAATATTGTTCCTAAGGGAGATAATATTAGTGGGAGGAAAATACTTAGAGATGAAAGCATCTTTACACTTATTTCATGAATCAATACTATTTTTAGGCAAAGATGAAAACCAAGTTTTAGCACGATCTCTAAGCGAAAACGGAAATAGCTTCAATTTAACAATATCATTATCCACATCTTTCTTCTTTTGCATATCACGCAAATCAACCAAATTGTTTAGATGGGATGTGGCATCTTCACTAGGAAGGCCAGAAAATTGATCTTTCATAACAAGATTCAACAAAGCGGCATTAATTTCACAACATTCAGCATTAGTAGTGGGAGAAATTGGACTGCTAATAAAATCATTGTTGTTGGTATTGGAAAAGTCACACAATTTGGTATTATCTTGAGCCATCGTGACAAAGCAAGCAATCCAAGACACAAGCACACAAGAAGCAAACGAAAAGGACGAACGGAAGAGGGGCGAGGAAAAGGCAAAGGTTTTCAAAAATCGTTTTAGAAGTGGGGGAGAGGAAAATGAGAGGTGAATGGCGACTAATGCAATGCAAGGGAGAAGAGTTGATGATGGGTACTTGGTATGGCTTGACTTGACGTACATCTCCCCGCAACGGCGCCAGAAATCCTTCTTGCCACCTCTTGACCTTGCCTTGGTTTTCCCTTGAAGAGGAAAGGGTGATGCAGCAAAGTAGCGTAAGTATTTCCCTTAGTTTTGTGAACCAAGGTATCAATCCAATAGGAGACAACGCACAAGTCACCGAATACCTGCACAAACAATCAACAACTTGCACCCAACGCGATAAAGCGGTTGTCAATCCCTTCATGTTCACTTGCAAAAGTGAGATATGATAGAGATAAATAAACGGTAAAGTGAATATTTTTGGTATCTTTGGTTTATAGATCGGAAAGTAAAAGATTGCAAAATAGTAGATCAGAAGCTAGTAAGATGTAAGAGAGATTCAATATAATGGAAAGGAGACCCGGGGGCCATAGGTTTCACTAGTGTCTTCTCTCAAGATAGCAAATATTACAGTGGGTGAACAAATTACTGCCGAGCAATTGATAGAAAAGCGCATAGTTATGATGATATCTAAGGCAATGATCATGAACATAGGCATCACGTCTGTGTCAAGTAGACCGAAACGATTCTGCATCTACTACTATTACTCCACACATCGACCGACTCCTGCCTGCATCTAGAGTATTAAGTTCATAAAGAACAGAGTAACACATTAAGTAAGATGACATGATGTAGAGGAATTAACTCAAGCAATATGATGAAAACCCCATCTTTTTATCCTTGATGGCAACAATACAATACGTGCCTTGCTGCCCCTACTGTCACTGGGAAAGGACACCGCAAGATTGGACCCAAAGCTAAGCACTTCTCCCATTGCAAGAAAGATCAATCTACTAGGCCAAACTAAACCAATAATTCAAAGAGCCTTGCAAAGATATCAAATCATGCATATAAGAATTCAGAGAAGAACCAAATAATATTCATAGATAATCTGATCATAAATACACAATTCATCGAATCTTGGTAAACACACCACAAAAGAGTATTACATCGAATAGATCTCCAAGAACATCGAGGAGAACATGGTATTGAGAATCAAAGAGAGAGAAGAAGCCATCTAGCTACTAGCTATGGACCTGTAGGTCTGTGGTAAACTACTCACGCATCATCGGAGAGGCAATGGTGTTGATGAAGAAGCCCTCTGTGATCGAATCCCCCTCCGGCAGGACGCTAGAAAAGGCCCCTAGATGGGATCTCACGGGTACAGAAGGTTGCGACGGTGGAAAAGTGGTTTCATGGCTCCCCTCGATGTTTTAGGGTATACGAGTATATATAGGCGAAGGAGCTAGGTCAGGGGAGCTACGAGGGGCCCACGAGGTAGGGGGTGGGCCCTAACCCCCCCCCCCCACCCCCACCCCCCACCCCCGAGCGCGCCATCCTGCCTTGTGGCCGCCTCATTGCGTCTCCGATTTCATCTCCAAGTCTTCTGGTTTCCTTTCGGTCCAAGAAAGATCATCGCGAAACTTTCATTTCGTTTGGACTTCGTTTGGTATTCCTTTTCTGCAGAACTCTAAAATAGGCGAAAAAAATAGAAACTGGCACTAGGCTCTCGATTAATAGGTTAGTCCCAAAAATAATATAAAATAGCATATAAATGCCTATTAAACATCCAAAATAGATAATATAATAGCATGGAACAATCAAAAACTATAGATACGTTTGAGACGTATCAAGAAAGTAGGATGAAAAAGTGCATCAACCCCTATGCATAGATTACCCCAATGTCACCTCGGGAATCCGTGAGTTGAGTGACAAAACATACATCAGGTGTTCTGAAATCCATAAAAGTATTCAATCCGTTAACAACGAAATCTCAAATGTAAAACTCACTTCATCACGAGAAGATCGAGAGGAAAAAAACCATATGATCCAACTATATTAACAAAGCTCGTGGTACATCAAGATCGTGCCAAATCAAGAACACGAGAGAGAGAGAGAGAGAGGGAGGGATATTAAACACATAGCTACTAGTACAAACCCTCAGCCCCGAGGGTGGACTACTACCTCCTCATCATGGTGGCCGCCGAGATGATGAAGATGGCCTTCAGTGATGATCTCCCCCTCCGGCAGAGTGCCGGAACAGGGTCCAGATCGGTTTTTCGTGGCTACAAAGGCTTGCAACGATGAAACTTCTCATCTAGGGTTATTTCTAGGGGTTTCTGTATTTATAGGATTTTTTGGTCCTGTCTCACCCTGAGATGGGCCTCAAGGGGCCCACTACCCACCAGGGCGCGCAAGAGGAGGGTGGCGCGCCATGGTGCCTAGTGGTCAGTAGTGGACCCTCCTCCAGTGGTCTTTGCTCCAGTATTTTTCTTTAGTTCCAAAATAAAATCGTCAAAATGTTTCGTTGCATTCGGATAACTTTTATTTCTACACAAAAAACAACACCAGGGTAGTTTTGCTGAAAACAATGTCAGTCTGGGTTAGTTCCTTGCAAATCATACCAAAACCATATAAAATTGTTGTAAACATGGCATGAATACTTCATAAATTATAGATACGTTGGAGATGTATCAGCATCCCCATGCTTAATTCATGCTCGTCCTCGAGTAAGTAAGTGATAAAAGAAATAATTTATGAAGTGTGAATGCTAGCATAGTGCATAAGTTTTATCAATGATAATTTGAATCACTTTTCCTAGCATTATAACATCAACTCTTTCTCATAAAACTCATCATGATAAAGTAGCTATTGAAAACGGATTTTTTTTATGAGGAGTGCTACCTATCATATTCATCATGTACTCTTTTATTTTGTAGCATGGGCATTTGGACTTGAATCATTCAAAGCAATAGTCTATAATTTGACATGAAGACATCAACACTCAAGCATACTAACAAGCAATCATGTCTTTCAAAATATCAACGCTAAAGAAAGCTATCCCTAGCCCATTATGCTCAATCATTGATACATTCATGAAACACCCTCATATATTCACTACATCCAATGCACAAGTATGACAATAGTGTTCCCTAGTTGGTGCTTTGTAAGAGAAGATGGATACTCAAAATAAAAATAAAAAATGCATAAAAGTAAATAGATAGGCCCTTCGTAGAGGGAAGCAGAGATTTGTAGAGGTGCCAGAGCTCCAAGATTAAATTTAAAGATAAACTTATTTTGAGAGGCATGTTTTTCCTGTCAATGAAAACGATAGAGAATTCACAATATCTTCCATGCTAGATAAACCATACGTGGTGTAACATCCCTATTTTCAATTTTGGATGTTATTCATAGATCATTTATATGCATCCATGATTTATGCATTTTGTTGCACTTGTTTTAGTTCCATTTTGATCCA
Source organism: Triticum dicoccoides (assembly GCF_002162155.2). NCBI lineage: Eukaryota > Viridiplantae > Streptophyta > Magnoliopsida > Poales > Poaceae > Triticum > Triticum dicoccoides. The sequence continues at coordinate 186,253,836 of NC_041387.1, read as the reverse complement.
AGAGACCTTAAGCAACTCAAGGACCAATTTGAGAGAGTTGGAGGTTTCATAAAAATACAATTTTGATTTATCAAAATTAAGTGAACTCGATCAAATTGTTTTTTCAAAATTCTTTTCCAATTATTTCAAAATAAAGAGAGAAGATAAAAGGACTTCAAAATCAGCAAAGAAATATTGGAAATTGAATTTTGAATTTTTGGACATTTTATTTGATTTTATATGCTAGTTTATTTATTTATTTGCGGAGTAATTAGTACTATAATGTTTGTTTTTAGTTTAGGCATTTAGGCCCAGAAATTTTTTAATTAGGTCACTAATATGGCGATATTATTGTCTGAATTTTTCTGGTATTTTTAGGTAAGTAATTATATTTGTTTTTCGTGTTTTTCTCTCTCTGAAAAAAATGTTTTTTTAAAAAGAAAACTCCACAGCCGAACTGGGCTGGCCCAGCAAGCCGCCAGGCTACGGCCCCGCCCAGTTGTCGCCCCCGACCGACTCCGGGCGGAGTCCTGCCGCCGCCCGACACCGCCGCCGCGCCGTGTCCGGCTCGGACACGAGACCCACCGCTTGGTCCCTTCCCCAAGCTACCGCCCCCACGGCACCTATAAAGGTCGAGGCCCCCGGCCCTCTCCTCCTCCATATCGTGCCGCCGCCGCACTTAGCCTGCACCGCCGCCCGCAAGCCGCTGTTGCCGCGCCGCAAGCCGCCGCAGCCACCGCACTTCGCCGTCGCTGCGGAGCCCAGCCGCCACCTCCCCGCCCGAGCGGAAGCCACCGCCGCCGTCCGCTTGTCGCCGTCGACCATCGTCGCTGCCGGTAGCCCTCGATCTCATCTCGACCGTCGGATCAAGATCCGACGGGTTAGATCTCGTTTGGTTTTTTTCATTTTCGTTTATTTAGTGAAAGCTCACCGCTTAAGCTTCTATAATGAACAGTTTTCGTTCTGTTAGGTTCTATAGCGAACATTCATTCATTAGATTTTTCTTTTTATTTTAATTTTCTGCGAGAGACCAATTCGTAGTTTTCAATTACAGATTAGTCCATACGTTTGAAACTGGCACAACTTTTTGCTCGTTTGTCCAAATTCAACGAAACCAACGCCAAAATCTTCAGAGCAATCTCATCTATTGTAAACCAACTTGAACAAGTGTTTGAAAATTTAAAATTTGAGTTTAGTTCATATTTGTATTTGATCTTGTTTTGCTCGTATCTTGAGTTTCGTAGCTCCGTTTTAGTTGATTCTTTTTGCAAATCGTAGCTAATCACATGTACCTTCTGTTAAGATCTAATACACATAATTATAATACTTTTAAATTTTGTTTTTCTGTTTATCTTAGTTACTTGCTTGGTTTTGAGGTTTCTGGATCTTTTCTATGTTTTCTCTTTGCATCGTTTGCTTGAGTGCTTATGTATGCTATTGTTTGTTTTATGATAGATTTTTTTGGAGTGCGTAGCTTGTTACTACGAGTCCCTAGAGTTTTCCGATCGTCGGCAAGGCTAGTTACACTTTGATCATACTTCTCAATACCCAGTTTTACTATGCATTAGTTTTACCCCTCAAAGATTTGCATGAGTAGGATAGGGAACATGTGGTTTGGTTGTAGTTCATGAGGTAGGAACCTATTACCTTTAATCACCCCGGGGATATACGTTATGCTCATATATTGCATAGCCATGCTCGTAGACGGGGATTGGTATGTGAGATTCATGCAGGCTGTGAGAGATAATAATTTTGGACAACATTAAGGTGGCAACTTTAATACACATATGGTTGGATTGTTTGGGGCACCTGGAGGAATTAGTGCTTGCCCATGGGAATCCCGGAGTACCCATGTGATTACCCTAGGTTCGCCACCCAGGCTCAAAGGGATCATATGATATTTCATGCCTAGAAACTTCCGTGTGCAGCCACAAGCCATTATGGGCTCTGGCATAGTTGAGTAAGTTGTGTGACCTCTTTCAGTGGTAGACTAGCAGATGTATGGGGAAGTAGGTGTACTAGTCTACCCAGAGTAAAGAGTTAATGCTTCAGAAAGATTATGTCTCGATCTTCCGATCATGGATGCGGTCGAGTCTTGTGAGGAAAAGTGCGCAAACCTGTACATAGTGTACAAACTAATCATTGTTAGCCGTGTCCCTGGTTGTGGACAATTTGAGTATCTGGATGTGAATATTTTGTTGATGTCATCACTCTTTAATTAATGTATTGGGTTTAATTGTTTATTACTTGGTTAATTTTGGGATTGAGTTGGAGGAACCTTCTCAATAATGGCATAAACTTGGTAGAAAATAAAATTTATTCCTTTGTTGTAGGGAAAAATTAGCTTTATGCAAAAAATTAAACTTAGAGCCTCCACCAGCCAAATATGCATGTAGATATAGTCTCTTTCATTCAATTTCTCTAGATTGTAACTCTGCCAGCATATTCCATGTTCTGACCTACACGGCAGCAACGTCTCATGTTGCAGAGTTTTCCGACGAAGATTAAGGTGCGCTAGGTCGTTGTCATGCACTCAATTATGGTGTGGAGTTGATGGACTCTTTTATCTTTGAAGCTTCCGCCTTTACTTTATTTTAGATGCCCTTCAGCCATATTATTTTTGTAACAAATACTCTTTATGAGGACCTCAATGTAATAAGTGTGTGATTAAACTCTGTTATAATTCCTCGAGTACTACGTGTGTCAGCATACCGATCTAGGATGACACTTAAGCACAGGGACTTCGATCCATTGGGATCGGGTCGCTGCACGCGGTTACCAAATGAAAAGTAAAGTTTATTTCCTTTCCACCATTCTTTCACAATCCATGGCTAGCCGGACCCATTGGTGCCTTCCATACCAACACTTTCCAAGGAATTTATTATCATAGTATTTTTCATTTCGGGACTGGGCATCCTTATTACCTTCCACACTCTCATGCAATGACAAGTGAATAAACACTCATCGTGAGAATAAAATACCTAGCATGGAAAATATTGGCCACCCCCTACCGCTTCATGAGTGGTACGGGCACACAAAACGGATATTCATTTTGAAAATTAGAGTTGGCACATGCAAATTTACTTGGAATGGCATGGAAGTACCACATATAGGTAGGTATGGTGGACTCATATGGCACAACTTTGGGTTTTAGGAGTTGGATGCACAAGCAACATTCCCGCTTAGTACAAATTAAGGCTAGCAAATAGATTGAGAAGCGACCAACCAAAAAATGAGAACGGTCATAAACACACATTAAACATAACTAACACTGAGTAATGCACCAAAAGTAGGATATAACTTCATTGCATAACTATTAACTTTATGTTCTTGCATTGGGAATCACAAACCTTAACACCAATATTTCTACTAAAGCACAATTACTCACCAACATGACTCACATATTATTATCTCCATATCACAGAACTATTGCAAGGAATCAAACTTATCATATCCAATGATCTACATGAAAGTTTTTATTATATCCTTCTTGAATATCCATCACTTTGGGACCAATTTCAAAGCTTGTACAAATTGACATCACTATTATCAAATCTCAAAATAATATAAGTGAAGCATGAGAGCGTTCGACAAACTACTCCAAAAAGATATCAGTGAAGTTCAAAAGTGTAGTTAAGTAAATAGCTTGCTATGTGAGGACTCTCTCTTATTTAAAAATTTCATATCTTAATTATTTTATTCAAACAGCAAGCAAAACAAAATAAAATGACATCCCAAGAATAGCACATCTCATGCAAAGAAGCAAAAACGTTGGCTCAACCAATACTAACCAATAATTTTTGAGGAAAGGTGGGATGCCTACCGGGGCATCCCCAAGCTTAAATGCTTCAGAATTCTTAGAATAATAACTTGGGATGCCTTGGGCATCCCCAATCTTGAGCTCTTGTCTCTTCTTCATTCCTCTCATATCACAGTTTCCTTGAATCTTAAAAACATCATCCACACAAAACTCAACAAGAACTCGTGAGATAAGTTAGTATAAATCAATGCAAAATCTTATCATTCTATACTATAACAAATCACTAAAAGTATTACTTAACATTGCATACTAAATGCCTATGCATATCTAATACTCCTATCCTCAAATAGAAACATTAAACAAGCAAACATATGCAAACAATGCAATCATAACAGCAATCTGTCTAAACAGGACAGTCTGTAAAGTATGAAGAAGGATCCATACATATTTAACTGAAAAAATGAAAATTTACCACACTGAAAATTTATCATAGCTTATTGTGCAAAAAAATCAACATTTTATCATATTCTGATTTTTCTTAAGAATACATGTACTAGCATGCAACTTTCTGTTTTCACACAGCCACATATAGACTTGCAAAATAAGCATGGTAAAGGCTATACTTGAAATTTTTATTGAAATAAAATATGCAAAACATTATCTAAATAACAGCAAGCAAATACAAACTAATAAAATGACGCTCCAAGCAAAACACATATCATGTGACGAATGAAAATATAGCCCCAAGTGAGGTACCAATAATGTTGGGGACGAAAGAGAGGGTGCCTTCCAGGGTATCCCCAAGCTTAGTTGCTTCGTTCTTCCTTGAGTATTACCTTAGGGGTTCCTTGGGAATCCCCAAGCTTGGGTTCTTTTCACTCCTTATTCTCCTCATATCAATATCTCACCTAAAACTTGAAAACTTCAATTACACAAAACTTAATGGAACTTCGTGAGATAGGTTAGTATGATAAAGAGTAAACCATTCACTTTTGTACTGTCAAAGACAAGATACATAATTTTTATCACACAATGCCTACTATACCTTATCATTTCCACAATTTGAATTGAGAAATATAACCCATAGAAACTAGAAAACAAGCAAAGTATGCATTGAAAGAATCTGACAAAAACAGAACAATGACCATACTTCTGCTACTCCAAAAATTCTAAAAAATTAGGACAACATGGATAATTTATATATCGATCATCTGTAAAAAGTTCAGAGCAAAAGCACGTTTCTGTGAATTTACAAAATTCTAGAACTGGTCGCAAAAGTTTATGTTTTGCACAGAATCAAGTCAATTATCATCCACACCATCCCAAAGGCTTTACTTGGCACTTTATTGACACGAAAGCAATAAAACATGATTACTATATTAACCTAATCATGTGGACATCCAAAAATAGTAGGTATAAATATTAGGTTGTCTCCCAAGAAGAACTTTTCTTTAATGCGTTTTTAGCTAGGCATGATGATTTTAATGATGCTCACATAAAAGATAAAAATTGAAACACAAAGAGAGCATCATGAAGCAGACGACTAGCACATTTAAGCCGAACCCACTTCCTATGCATAGGGGTTTTGTGAGCAAACAATTTATGAGAACAATAATCAACTAGCATAAGAAGGCAAAGCAAGCAAAACTTCAAGATTTTTAACACATACAGAGGGAACTTGATATTATTGCAATACCTACAAGCATATATTCCTCTCTCAAATTAATTTTCAGTAGCATCATGAATGAATTCAACAATATAAATATCACATAAATCATTTTTTTCATGATCCACAAGCATAGAACTTTTATTACTCTCCACATAAGCAAATTTATTCTCATTCATAATAGTGGGAGTGAATTCAACAAAATAACTATCATGTGATTGAAAATTAAAATCATGACGACAAGTTTCATGCTTATAATTATTCTCTATAACATATATGTCATCACCATAATCATCATAGCAAACTTCTTCCGAAATAGTGGATTCATCACTAAATAAAGTCATGACCTCTCCAAATCCACTTTCATAATAATTATTATTATAAGATTCAACACCCTTCGAAATAGTGGGATCATTATTATCTAAAATTGACAGTCTTCCAAACCCACTTTCATCAATATAATCATCATAAATAGGAGGCATGCTATCATCATAATAATTTTTCTCATCAAAACATAGATGACTAAAAATATCATCTTCGTTAAATAAAGCAACCCCAAGCTTATGGCTGCATATCATTAGCATCATGGATATTCATAGCAAACATACTAACAACATTGCAATCATGCTCATCATTCAAAGATTTTATACCAAACATTTTATTGAATTCTTCTTCTAACAATTGAGTACAATTTTCCTTTACGTCATTTTCAAGAAACACATGATAAAGATGAATAATATGAGGCAACCTCAATTCCATTTTTTTGTAGTTTTCTTTTATAAACCAAACTAGTGATAAAACAAGAAACTAAAAGAATCAATTGCAAGATCTACAGATATACCTTCAAGCATTCACCTCCCGAGCAGCGATGCTAGAAAAGGGCATGATGCCTACTATGCAAATTTATTCTTGTAGACTCGTGTTGGGCCTCCAAGCACGGAGTTTTGTAGGACAGTAGCAATTTTCCCTCAAGTGGATGACCTAAGGTTTATCAATCCATGGGAGGCGTAGATGAAGATGGTCTCTCTCAAAAAACCCTGCAACCAAATAACAAAGAGTCTCTTGTGTCCCCAACACACCAAATACAATGGTAAATTGTATAGGTGCACTAGTTCGATGAAGATATGGTGATACAAGTGTAGTAATGATAGTAGATATTGATTTTTGTGATAGGAACAATAAAAAAATAGCAAGGTAAAAAGTAACAAAAGTGAGACGAACGGTATCGCAATGCTTAGAAACAAGGCCTAGGGTTTGTACTTTCGCTAGTGCAATCTCTTAACAGTGCTAACATAATTGGATCATATAACCATACCTCCACGTGCGATGACCAATCACCCCAAAGTTCTTATCTAGAGGAGTACATAAGATGAATTTGTTTGTAGGGTACGAAGCCCCTCAAAGTTATCCTTTTCGATCGATCTACCGAGCTATTCCTATAAGTGTCACAAACAACCCAAGAGTTAGTACAAAAATAAAACCATATGATACATGATACGTCCATTTTGCATCATGCTTTTATATCAATATTTATTGCATTACGGGCTATTAATACACATTTTAGCACAAAACTTATGCTTTTTCTATCTTATTTTACAAGGTTTACATGAAGAGGGAGAATGCCGGCAGTTGGAATTCTAGATTGGAAAAGGAGCAAATATTAGAGACCTATTCTTCACAACTCCAAAACTCCTAAAACTTCACGGAGAGTCATTTTGGAATTAATAAAAAAATATTGGGAGAAGAAAGCACCAGAGGGGGGCCACCAGTCATCCACAAGGGGGGAGGGTGCGCCCTACCCCCTGGGCGCGCCCTCCTGCCTTGTGGGCCCCTGTAAGGCCTTCGGTGCCCATCTTCTGCTATATGGTGTGTTTTGACCTGTAAAAAATCAAAGGGAAGCCTTCGGGATGAAGCGTCACCGTCTCGAGGCGGAACCTGGGCAGAACCAATCTAGAGCTCCGGCGGAGCTATTCTGCCGGTGAAACTTCCCTACAGGAGGGGGAAATCGAAGCCATTGTCATCACCAACGATCCTCTCATCGAGAGGGGTCAATCTCCATCAACATATTCACCAGCACCATCTCCTCTCAAAACTTAGTTCATCTCTTATATCCGATCTCTGTCTCAAAACCTCAGATTGGCACATGTGGGTTGCTAGTAGTGTTGATTACTCCTTGTAGTTCATGCTAGTTAGTTTATTCGGTGGAAGATCATATGTTCAGATCCTTAATGATAATTAATACTCCTCTGATTATGAACATGAATATGCTTTGTGAGTAGTTACGTTTGTTCCTGAGGACATGGGAGAAGTCTTGTTATAAGTAATCATGTGAATTTGGTATTCGTTCGATATTTTGATGAGATGTATGTCGTCTCTCCTCTAGTGGTGTTATGTGAACGTCGACTACATGACACTTCACTACTGTTTGGGCCCAGGGGAAGGTATTGGGAAGTAATAATTAGATGATGGGTTGCAAGAGTGACAGAAGCTTAAACCCTAGTTTATGTGTTGCTTCATAAGGGGATGATTTGGACCCATATGTTTCATGCTATGGTTAGATTTATCTTAATTCTTGTTTCATAGTTGCAGATGCTTGCAAGAGGGGTTAATCATAAGTGGGAGGATTTTCCAAGGAAGGACATCACCCAAGCACCGGTCAGCCCACATATCAAATTATCAAAGTAACGGACGTGAATCGTATGAGCATGATGAAAACTAGCTTGATAGTAATTCCCATGTGTCCTCAGGAGCGCTTTGCTTTATATAAGAGGTCGCCCAAGATTGTCCTTTGCTACAAAAAGTATTGGGCCACCTTGCTGCACCTTAGTTAATTTTGTTACTTGTTACCTGTTACGAATTATCTTATCACAAAACTATCTGTTACCGATAATTTCAGTGCTTGCAGATAATACCTTGCTGAAAACCACTTGTCATTTCCTCCTGCTCGTTGTTTTGTTCGACACTCTTACCTATCGAAAGGACTACGATAGATCCCCTATACTTTTGGGTCATCAAGACTCTTTTATGGCGCCGTTGCCGGGGAGTGAATTGCCTTTGGTACGGAAACATTTATATAGTGCACTGAAATTTACTGTCACTTGTTACTATGGAAAATAATCCTTTGACAGGTTTGTTCGGGGTATCTTCACCCCTATCGGAAGAGCAAAGAGTTGCCCCTCAACCTACTGAATCTACTGAAAATATTTATTATGAAATTCCTTCGGGTATGATAGAGAAACTGCTAGCTATCCTTATGCTGGAGATGGAACATTACATCCTGATATGCACATAATCTATTTGGATGAAGTTTGTGGATTATTTAAGCTTGCAGGTTTGCCCAAGGATGAATTCAGGAAGAAGGTATTCCCTTTATCTTTGAAGGGAAAGGCATTGAAATGGTATAGGCTATGTGATGATATTGGATCATGGAACTACAACTGATTGAAATTGGAATTTCATCACAAGTTTTATCCTATGCATCTGGTTCATCGTGATCAGAATTATATTTATAATTGTTGGCCTCGTGAAGGAGAAAGTATCACTCAAGCTTGGGGGAGTCTTAAGTCAATGTTATATTCATGCCCCAACCATGAGTTCCCAAGGGAAATTATTATTCAGAACTTTTATGCCTGACTTTCTCGTAATGATAAATCCATGCTTGATACTTCTTATACTATTCTTTTATGAAGAAGACTATTGAATTCAAATGGGATGTGTTGGAAAGAATTAAATGCAACTCTGAAGATTGGGAACTCGAGGAAGGTAAGGAGTCCGGTATAAACCTTAAGTTTGTTTGTGTTAAATCTTTTATGGATACCGATGCCTTTCGTGATTTTAGCACTAAATATGGACTTGACTCTGAGATAGTAGCTTATTTCTGTGAATCATTTGCTACTCATGTTGATCTCCCTAAGGAGAAGTGGTTTAAATATCATCCTCCCATTGAAGTGAAAGTAGTAGAACCTAAGAAATTTGAAGAAGAAACTATTACTTATAATGTTGATCCTATTGTTCCTACTTCTTATATTGAGAAACCACCTTTTCCTGTTAGGATAAAGGAACATGCTAAAGCTTCAATTGTGGTCCGTAAGAGTTATACTAGAACACCTACATCCCCCTAACAAATTAAAGTTGAACCTAGTATTGCTATGGTTAAAGATCTCTTGGTCGATAATATTGACGGACATGCTATTTATTTTTGTGATGAAGCTGCTAGGATTGCTAAACCCAATATTAAAGATAAACATAGACCTATTGTTGGCATGCCTATTGTTTCTATTAAAATATGAGATCATTGTTATCATGGCTTATGTGATGTGGGTGCTAGTGTGAGTGCAATTCCCTTTACCTTATATCAAGAAATTATGAATGATATTGCACCTGCTGAGATAGAAGATATTGATGTTACTATTAAGCTTGCCAATAGAGATACTATATCACCAATTGGGATAGTTCGAGATGTTGAAGTCTTGTGTGGGAAAATAAAATACCCTACTGATTTTCTTGTTCTTGGTTCCCCACAAGATGATTTCTGTTCCATTATATTTGGTAGACCTTTATTGAACACTCTTAATGTTAAGATAGACTGTGAGAAAGATATTGTCGGTTTAGGGGATATGTCTCATGATTTTAATTTTTCTCAATTTCGTAGACAACCCCTTGATAAAGAACTTCCTAGTAAGGATGAAATTATTGGTCTTGCTTCTATTGTCGTGCCTCCTACTGATCCTTTAGAACAATATTTGCTAGACTATGAAAATGATATGTTTATGAATGAAAGAAAGCAATTAGATGTAATATTCTTTAATCAAGGGCCTATTTTGAAACACAATTTGCCTGTTGAAATCCTTGGGGATCCTCCTACACCCAAGGGTGATCCCGTCTTTGAGCTCAAACAATTACCTGATACTTTGAAATATGCTTATCTTGATGAAAAGAAGATATATCCTGTTATAATTAGTGCTAACCTTTCAGAGCATGAAGAAAAGAGATTATTGAAAAACTCTGAAAAAGCACTGTGCCGCTATTGGATATACTCTTGATGATCTTAAGGGCATTAGTCCCACTCTATGTCAGCACAAGATTAATGTGGAGCCTGGTGCTAAACAAGTTGTTGATCATCAAGGACGGTTAAATCCTAAGATGAAAGAAGTGGTAAGAAATGAAATACTAAAGCTTCTGGAGGCAGGTATAATTTATCCTATTGCTGATAGTAGATGGGTAAGTCCCGTTCATTGTGTCCCTAAGAAGGGAGGTATTACTGTTGTTCCTAATGATAAGAATGAATTGATTCCACAAAGAATTGTTACAGGTTATAGAATGGTAATTGACTGTCGCAAATTAAACAAAGCTACTAGAAAAGATCATTACTCTCTACCTTTTATTAATCAACTGCTAGAAAGACTATCAAAACATACACATTTATGCTTTCTAGATGGTTATTCTGGTTTCTCTCAAATACCTGTGTCAAAAGAGGACCAAGGAAAGACCACTTTTACTTACCCTTTAGGTACCTTTGCTTATAGATGTATGCCTTTTGGTTTATGCAATGCACATGCTACCTTTCAAAGATGTATGGCTGTTATATTCTCTGACTTTTGTGAAAAGATTGTTGAGGTTTTCATGGATGATTTCTCTATTTATGAAACTTCTTTTGATGATTGCTTAAGCAACCTTGATCGAGTTTTGCAGAGATGTGAAGAAACTAATCTTGTCTTGAAATGGGAAAAGTGGCACTTTATGTTTAATGAAGGTATTGTCTTGGGGCATAAAATTTCTGAAAGAGGTATTGAAGTTGATAAAGCTAAAGTAGATGCTATTGAAAAGATGTCATGTCCTAAAGATATCAAAGGTATGAGAAGTTTCCTTGGTCATGCTAGTTTCCATAGGAGGTTTATTAAAGACTTCTCTAAAATTTATAGGCCTCTCACTAATCTCTTGCAAAAAGATGTTCCTTTTGTTTTTAATGATGATTGTGTAGAAGCATTTGAAATACTTAAGAAAGCCTTGATTTCTGCACCTATTGTTCAACCACCTAATTGGAATTTATCCTTTGAAATTATGTGTGATGCTAGTGATTATGCTGTTGGTGATGTTCTAGGGCAAAGAGTTGCTAAGAAATTGAATGTTATTCATTATGCTAGTACTGAAAAAGAATTTTTAGCAGTTGTTTTTGCTTGTGATAAGTTTAGATCTTATATTGTTGATTCCAAAGTAACTGCTCATACTGATCATGCTGCTATTAAATATCTTATGGAAAAGAAAGATGCTAAACCTAGACTTATTAGATGGGTTCTCTTGCTACAATAATTTGATTTGCATATTTGATAGAAAGGGAGCTGAGAACCCCGTTGCAGACAACTTGTCTAGGTTAGAGAATGTTCTTGATGACCCACTGCCTATTGATGATAGTTTTCGTGATGAGCAATTAGTTATCATAAATGCTTCTCGTAATACTCCATGGTATGCTGATTATGCTAATTACATTGTTCCTAAATTTATACCACCTAGTTTCACATACCAGCAAAAGAAAAAGTTTTTCTATGATTTAAGACATTACTTTTGGGATGACCCACACCTTTATAAAGAAGGATTAGATGGTGTTATTAGATGGTGTGTACCAAATCATGAATAGGAACAGATCCTACGCAAGTGCCACTCCGAGGCTTACGGAGGACACCATGCTGGAGATAGAACTGCACACAAGGTATTGCAATCTGGTTTTTATTGGCCTACTCTCTTCAAGGATGCTTGTCTTGTCTTGTGATGAATGTCAAAGAATTGTTAATATTAGTAAACATCAAGAAATGCATATGAACTATTCACTTGTTATTGAACCATTTGATGCTTGGGGCTTTGATTATATGGGACCTTTTCCTTACTCTAATGGGTATACCCGTATTTTAGTTGTTGTTGATTACGTTACTAAGTGGGTAGAAGCTATCCCAACTACTAGTGCTGATCATAACACCTCTATTAAAATGCTTAAAGAAGTTATTTTTCTGAGGTTCGGAGTCCCTATATATTTAATGACTGATGGTGGTTCACATTTTATTCATGGTTCTTTCCGTAAAATGCTTGCTAAATATGATGTCAACCATTGAATCGCATGTCCATACCATCCTCGGTCTAGTGGTCAAGTAGAATTGAGAAATAGAGAGATTAAATTGATTTTGCAAAAGACTGTTAATAGATCTAGAAAGAATTGGTCTAAAAACTTGATGATGCATTATGGGCTTATAGTACTGCTTATAAAAACCCTATGGGTATGTCTCCATATAAAATGGTTTATGGAAAGGCTTGTTACTTACCTCTTGAACTAGAACATAAAGCTTATTGGGCAATCAAAGAGCTCAACTATGATTTCAAACTTGCCGGTGAGAAGAGGTTATTTGACATAAGCTCACTTGATGAATGGAGAAACCAAGCCTATGAGAATGCCAAGTTGTTTAAAGAAATAGTTAAAAGATGGCATGACAAAAAGATACAAAAGCGTGAGTTATTTTAGGTGATCATGTTTTGCTATACAACTGTTGTTTAAGATTTTTTTGCAGGAAAGCTTCTCTATAAATGGGAAGGTCCTTACATTATCGAGGAGGTATATCGTTCTGGTGCCATCAAAATCAACAACACCGAAGGCACAAACCCGGAGGTGGTAAACGGTTAAAGAATCAAACATTATATCTCAGGCACTCCAATAAATGTTGAGACAAATATAATTAATACCATAACACTAGAGCAGTACATAAGGGATACTTCCCAGAATGTTTCAGACTCCGAAAAGGAATAGGTATGTGGTACGGTAAGTAAACTGACTCCAAAACTATTCTAATAGTAATTTTTCTCCGTTTTGGAATAGTTAAAAATTAGGAAAATTAAAAGTAGTCCGAAAGAGACATGAGGAGACCACAAGGGTGGTGGGCCTGCCCTACCCCCTGGGCACGCCCCCTTGCCTTGTGGCCACCTCGTGTGCCCTCCAGACTCCGTTTTACTGTGCAATACTTCTTTGGTCGGTAAAAATTCATTATATAATCTTCCAAAGGTTTTGACGATCGTACCATGCCAAATCCTCTGTTCTTGTTTCAAGTTGTTTTCCTGACAGATCTAGGTCACCATGACATCTCCAAGTGCCCCCAAGGACAAGTTTTTCGAGAAGGTCATCAAACCCTACCTTGCAGAGGTGTTGCGACAACCTCAAACCATTGAGATGCATGAGGGGGTGTTGCAGATCTATGATGTTGAGGGACCGAAGAAGACCGGAAGCATGGAGACAAGACTCGAGGCAATGGAGCAGCAAGTTTTCAAGTGTCCAGGGATGGTGGAACATGGACTCAATGCTAATCACTTGATGATCGCAGAGTTCACCAACAATCACAAGCTGGATGCCAAGAACATCGGGGAGGCCATGTTCTAGCTTCATGAGAAAATTGAGCATCTCCAAGCCCAGATCAATGACCTGCAAAACCAAAACTGTGAGTACGAATACAATTTTAAGAGGATGAGTTTGCCTGCAAATTTGAGGATCCCGGAGACTCGTTCATCTTTCTATGATGGTGAGCCTATGCCTTGGAAGATGGATGACAAGCCTACTACATCAACAACTCCATCATCATCACCTCCGAAGAAAGAGACATATATACATGGGTATGGGCACTCCCCTTGGCAACTGCCAAGCTTGGGGGAGGTGCCCCGGTATCGTATCACCATCACTACAAAAAAATACACTTCCGTGATGATACATGTTTGTCACAGTAGGTCGCGTTTTTTGTCATGCATGTACATCCATGACGATTTTATGTCAGAATCAAGATAGTCATACCTGTGCTGTCGTAGAAGTGTTCCATGACATTACCAAAATTATCATCACGGAAGTGTCCACTTCCATGACGATAAATCGCGCGTCATAGAAGTGCTTTCGTCAAGGGTGACCGACACGTGGCATCCACCGTAACGGAACGCCGTTAAGCTATCGGGTTAGGTTTTGGATCCGATAACCTGTTAACAGCCCCGGCCAATGGGGATTTTCCACGTGTAAAATAATCATTGGCTGGAGGAAACACGTGTCGGCTCATCGTTGGGACACATGTCATCCACTCATTGGATAGAAGGCGCCTATGATACGTCGACACGTGGCACGGCCCAATAGAGGCCCATTCCTATGAAAAGGCCGGCCCATTTGACTTGGTCAAAAGGTGGCGGGCCGGCCCATGGAAAACTTGTTAACGTCATGTTCGCATATAGCCCATTTACAGCCCGCTAACCCAAGGCTCGTTACGCCCTATCCGAATTAGGCCCAGTAGCGTCATCTGGGCCATCCAATATGATTCCAGCCCGTTTTCACTTCTGGGCCATGTATGGTCCATGACGTCTTTCGGCCCATATGAGGCCCTTTGTAACTCTTGGTCTATTAACGGCCCGTAGTGAAACTGGCCCGTAATGAACAGTGTATCACTTTACACCCATTAACGACCCATGGTGAAATTGGCCCGTAATGAATAGTGTATCACCTTAAACCCATTAACGGCCCGTTATTCCGTTGGGCCATTTCCAGCCCATGTTATCTTCCGGCCTTCTCAGAGCCCATTTATTCTTGGGCTCATCTCCAGCATTCGTTTACTTACGGCCCGTTACTGTCATTTTCTGCTTGTGGGCCAAATTCAGCCCATGGTTACAGTCGGCCCGTTTGTGGTCCGTTAATACGTTGGGCCGTTTTCATAGCGTCATCAAATATGGCCTATTAACGATGGCCCGTTATGGTCGGCCCATGAACGGACGATTCCAACTCTATCTCGTTTACGGCCATAATGCGGTATGTTTGGCCCATGTTTGGCCAATCGATCATACGGCCCGTATAAGGCCCATTGATGATATGGCCCGCAGAAGGCCCATTGTGTCTATGGCCCGTAGAAGGCCTATTGTTTCTATGGCCCGTAGAAGGCCCACTGTTTCTATGGCCAGTAGGAGGCCCAGTGTCACTACAGTAAATATTAGCCCATGGTTATTGTGGCCTAGTTTTTAAAAATAGGTTATTGCAGCCACTAGCAAACCGTCGAAAAAGAACTACAATGACTACAAGCAAACAAATAAACAAGACAACAAGGAAATAAATAAGCAAGCAACTAACGCTAGGCTATCACGACTATTACACATATTACATCCACTGGGCATCAAAGTTCGCCACCAGTGCAAATATAGGGAACAAAGCAGCATATCATATAGACTGGTTGTCAAAGTTGGCGACCAACGCAAATAAACGCCGCAGCAAAACAAATCCAGAGCTGAAACCACTTCAGAAGATCTCAAGAAACAATATCCTGGGTACCCATAATGCTGGCAAGATGCTTGGCAAGCTTATTAACTTTCTCTTGTTTGGTGCTTAAATCCTCCAGCGCTTGCTGTTGCACCAGGAAATATGCATCTGAATTCTACAGGGACTTCCTCAGTCCTTCAGCTTCCTGTCGCAGCACATCTGATCGATGTCTTTCAACTTGAAGTTGAGACTCAAGAAGACGAACTGATTCAGGCAGCGAGTTCGAAGAGCTTGTGCCAGTAGTAGTGGCCAGTAACTTGAACACTACATCAAGACAGGACTTTTGGGTTCTCTCACTGTCGTCAAGATAGTTTTTATCAGGTTTCTTGGAGACCAACAGGGATATCTCACTATCTTGAACCTTATCTGCATTACTTCCTTTACCATTGGATAACGCGGTACTGTTCTCCAATATTTTGTCTGCATTCTAAAAGAGAAACAAGCAGACACATCACATGTTTACCATGTTGTATATGAAACTCATTTTGGTAAATGAGTTCAGTAGTAAAGTGGAAAGGATAACAACATGAAACAAACATATATCTATGTACCATGGTCACTCTATGGTCTATATCATTCTAGTTTTTGTTGCCAAATCAAGATAGAGACACAGTTCAAATAATATTTGTTCAAGACAAAGCAGAATAGACAGAATATAAGTAACTATAGAGCAATAACGACACTTGTAATGTGCATGACATGAGAACATAACTGTTTATTCAATTGAAACTGAAATCAACATAGAGCAGGTTACAATAGCAAACCAGTTAAAGAAACAGGAATAAAACATACCTGTTGCGCCATTGGAGTTTCAATTCCATCCTTCAAATTTGAAAATAGTTGGTATGAGTAAATACAGTAATGCAAGAGCAAAGGAGTATGAACCATAGCTACAGAACCTGACCTGAGAAAAAATCTTCTTCTCCTTTAAGTGTTGAGTTGGGATTTGGAGTGGTGGTCCTCGTGCTTTGGGCACTGCAGTTCCCTTACTAACTGCTCATGTTTGGGTGCTCTGTGGTGGAGACGGTGCTGTGTCAACTGGAACTGGGTTACTATCTACCGGGGTTGGGGTTAGAAGGGGTGTAGCTAGTTCTCTGTCCAACTGGGTAGGGGTACAATCTGCGAGAGTCTGGGTTATGTGTGGTGGATCTGGTCCTTGGGCAAGTACAACCATGGTTCTATCTGCATCAACTGGTAGCACTATCTTTTCTGAAGACCGTGTTGTTACTCCCTTAGATACTGCCATCACGCTCTCCAATTCAAATGGCTGATAAACAAGAAAAGGAATTGAAAGTATAGACATTGTATGATAGACAGGTGCAATGGATAGTGGGGAATAAAAGAGAGCATGAAATAATTCATATTTATGTTGTCTAACCAAACAGGATAGCATGACACAATTTCACATATATGATGGCTAACTAAACAGGATAGTATGACACAATTTCACATTATGATGGCTAACTAAAAAAGATGGAAAGACATAGTTCAAAATATGAGACTATGTAAATAGGATGACATGACATAACTATATAATGTGTTTATTAAATAGGTTGGCATGCCATAATTCACATACATTCACGGATAGAATGCCATAATTCAAAATATGATGGCTGTAAATACTAAACAGGATGAGATGATATAACTATATGATGTCTTTATTAAATGGGTTGCCATGCCATAATTCAGATAGATGATGTGTATGTACTATGTAAACATGATGGCATGATATAATTTAAATATATGATTTATATAGTAAGCAAGTAAGCAGATGGAAATCCATATATGATGTAAAAACTAAAGACAACATGCATGACACGGGTAATATAACCCTGCCAAGTTTGAGCATAGACCTCAGGGCGGAAATAGGACTGGTCATCAGCCTCTGAATCCTCCTCTGAGGAGCTCTCTGTAACCAGCAAGATGTCTGCTTCAGCAGGTAACATTGTCTGCTCTGAATACCTTGTTTTCACTCCAGATACTTCCATCACCACTTCAAATGGCTGATGCACAGGAAGAGCAGTTGAATCTACAAACGTTGTCGACAAATGGAACACGTAATACAAAAAAATGATAGCATGATATAATTCACATACATGATGATTGGCTAAACAGCATGGCATTGCATAATTCACATATATAATGCCTTTGCAACAAGATAGCATTGTATAATTCACATATATAATGTCTTGCAACAAGATGGCAATGCATAATTCACATATATGGTAATTAGACACTGAACAGGTGGCATTCACACAAAGCATGTCTAAACTAATCAAATGACATAGGAATGTGAGACACCATACGCACGATATGAGCAACATAACCCTGCCAAGTTAGAGCATACACCTCGGGGGGAATAGGACTGGTCATCTGTCTCTGAATCCTCCTCTGAGGAGCTATCCGTAACCAGCAAGATATGCGCTTCGTCAGATAGCATAGCCTGCTCTAAAGACCTTGTTTTCACTCCAGAATTTGCCATCGCCATGTCAAATGGCTTATGCACACAAAGAGCAGTTGAATATACTAACATTGTTGACAAATGTAATATGTAACGGAAAAAAGGATGGCCTGATATAATTTAAATATAAGATGACTGGCTAAGCAGGATGGCATTGCAAAATTCACATATATGATGTCTGGCTAAACAAGATGGCGTTGCATAATTCACATAAACGATGAATAAACTAAACAGATGGCATTCGCACAAAGGATGTCTAAACTAAGCAGATGACATATTTGATGTATAAAGTAAGCAATGCAAGACACCATATGCATGATATAACCAACATTAGCATGCCAAGTTAGAGCAAAGACCTCAGGGGGTAAATAGGAGTTGTCTTCTCCTTCTGAATCCCCCTCAGAATAGATATCTTCCTCTCGATTACAATCCGAAATGAGTGGAGGGGGGCTGCCTTTGCGCCTACCATGGAGCGACGTCTGCATGAAATTTTATTGCCACGCAAGGCTCGTCTCTTTTGCTCTACATGTTCAGTTCCATTGTTTACAATAACTGTCATGCATAGGAATAAAACATAGTGAGATTATGTAAGGAGTGCATGCAGAAATCCAGAGTGATGGTAGCAACCTGTGGATAGACCCAAAACGAATAATAGCAGGCAGATAATGGCTTCAGTTAAAAAATATAGATAATGGCTTCTTTACTGTTTGTTTCCCACCCAACATGAAACTCATAGTAGACACCGGAGATTAACCAGATAGTAGATAGATACTATTGATAGTGGCCCCGATATATACCCCACAACCATTTAAAAACTCAAGTTTGACCATTAGTTTGGAGCTGACTCAGAGTCTAATCGGTGAACAGGACGATAAAGTAGCATGTAATATTAAGTGATGCATAACGTAAGCAGACACGAAAGAGTGCGACCTCTCTTGCTGACCCGTGAAGTCCTCGAGGTCATCTACTCGGTTGATGATGGTAATGCAGTTTTCATGGCTGCCGGCGGCGGGGAAGAAGATCTAAGGCGGCGAAAGACAGTCTGGAGGCCGGATACCTACTATGTTGGACCCTTCTGTTGTTGGAGCAGCTGAGCTGGGGTGGACGATGGCGCAGCAGGAGCGGGACAAACCACGCAAGGTTTTCTTTGACAACTATCTGTAAGAGAAGTAATTCTGTAAGGGCTCGTTTGAATTGGAGGATTCCAACAATGCAGGGATAGGAAATAGACATGAATAGGATAGGAATGCACGTGCAAAACAGGGAATTTAAAAAGACAGGATTTTTGCCAATCTGGGTGTTTGATTCACAACAATTGGAAGATCACAGGATGCAAAGAAGCATGGTGAGATTAAGTCAAACCACAAGAAAATGTATGGTTATAATGCTATTATGCTAGTATCTCTTAGTCTTGTGCTTCATGAATAGGAATTTGAAAAGGAGGACAAGTGAAAATTAAAATTCCTACATTTTTTTCTTTCAAGGAGACACTAAAGGAACAAATCCGTGTGCTTAGTGGACAATATATATAACATGTAGAGTAAAAAAGAGATGCAACAAGTGTCCAATCTCTTTGGCGAAGCCATGTCGATCTCAGCGTGATTGGGTTGCCCGGTGAGGATGCTCCGGCTGACTTTGCTGTCGGAGGAGGGGAAGAAGATCTTAGGCATATGGAGATGGAGCCCAAGGTACTGCTCCGCTGTGATGGAGGGTTTCGTTGTTGGAGCAGCTCCGGTGAGTTGTACGACGCTGAGGCTGAAGCAGGACAAGAGAGACAACGAACAATGTTAACCTGAGTGGAATTCTAATAGCATCTCCAATACATGACGTAAAATACATAACCAAAAAGTCCTAGATGTAAAATAGATCAGCCGCTCCTCTCTGAACTTAACTGTCGAAACTGAACTTAACTGTCGAAACTGAACTTAACTGTCGAAACTGAATTTTGCTGTCGAAACTGAACACACTAGCAAGGTGAGGCTACACGTCGGTCGACTGACTTTTTCATCTCTAGTCAGTCGATTTTGCAGCCATTGGATACGAAATCAAGGGCCTGCGGTTCATCTTCAACCTCTACCCCCCTGAGCCGCCAGCCACCACCGGCCAAACAGCAGCCCCCCGCCGCCTACGACCGGTGGTGCGTCGCCTCGCCCGCCCCGAAAACACTCCCCACCACTGGTCCGCCGCCGCCCCGGCCATCCCTCTAGGCCCCCCCGTGATGAGCTTTTTCTCCGGCGATCCCCACGCCACCGCCCCGCCAACGCCCCGCCACCGATGGTGACCACCGCCCCCACCCTAAACCCTAAGATAGATAGTGGGGTA
>NC_041387.1:186230361-186233089 GCF_002162155.2 Triticum dicoccoides | reverse complement strand
CAAAAGTCGATTCAGTCGACTGAAGTGTAGCTAAATCGGAGCAGCATTGAAAGCAAGAGCAAGAGCGAGAGAAGCTACGCGAGCAAGAGCAATAGCAAGAGAAGACCAGGCAGGGGACCGAGAGCAAGAGTAGAGCAGCAGCGCGAGCGAGAGCTAAAGCAGCAACCGCTCCTACTGATGTGGACGTCGTCGCCGAGGGAGCGACGCCGTGGAGGAAGTGGTCGGTGACGCTGCCGTCGATGGAGCCGCGCCGTGTCGGATCGGGACCGAGCGCTGGTAGCACCGTGAAATCGAATCAAGAAGAAAATGCGGTGATTAGTGTACAACCTCTTTGGTGGCGCCGATTAGGCCGCAGCTTCATCCGAGGAAACAGTGATGATGATGCTCTTCCGGTGGTGCAGGTGAAGACGGCGGTGTGGGAATGGAGGTGGCACGAAAGACGAGGGGGACATCGGGCAGCTCCTTGGAGGTGGAGGACAGGGTGGCTGAACCGGCGGGACGACGAGATCGACGACGGATCCTCATTCGGTATAGTGGATGAGGGACGTCGAGGTGTTGTTGTGGACGACATCGTCGGGGAAGAGGCTCCGGCTGGGTGGCGGACGGAGCAGGGTGTGGGGTTTCGTCGCGGGTTTTAACGGCCTCGGTGTACGAGTGGGTGGGCGGATGGGATAGCAGTGGGGAACCATGGCTTAGGGACGTGCTTGTCCGAAATGTGGGGTAAGTTACGAAAGTACCCCCACCGATTTGAGGCGGTTCTTTCGGTTCAGGGGTACCACGGGCATTTTGCATGTCGGGATTTCACAGGAGGTGGGAGTTTTCGCGCGCGTTGTAATTTCGGAATAGCAAGGCGCGGGTTGAGATGGAGGGAGTTGTCAGAGCACGACGAGGCAAAGATATATCTTAAATATTTCGGGCTAACAAGGCGCGGGTTGAAATTTCCGGACAAGCCTAACGTGTACTGTACCAAATCAATGAGCACTACAAATGTCATTCAAAACTTTGAATTCATGTTATGTTCAATTAAAATATTTTGCTACGTGTATAATGCATGCAACCTACTACTCAAATGAACGTTTTAGTGCATTCCAAACGTATATACTACCGCTTCAATAGGAACTAAATTTGAACTCGTTTCTCTATTTGAATAAGATACAGTAATGATTATTGTGATGTCAAAGCATTTGAATTCGTTTCACTGTTTTAATAATATCTACAATCATCATTATTGTCAAGTTAAACCATCATTTGTGTATTATCTTCACAGCACACCACATGATTAGTCTCAAGTTACATATGAACTATGTGTACTATATGAACTCGAACTCGATTTTTTGAATCTACTTTATTTGATTTCAAATCACATTACATTTCTAGCTCTAGCTAGATCTTCATAATCTAAACCATGTCTCATATGTATAATGTGTTTATCACATTATGTATGGTGCCCCGCCCCTACGCCTACAAGTATTTAGATGTGAGTTGCAAACACCACACATTACCACAAATTCGAATAAAATGTGAGAATGTTCGATATATAGTATTGTTTAGATTGTTCGATATTTAGTTGTAAGCTACAAACGCCACACATTATCACAAATTCAAATAAAATGTGAGATTGTTTGATGTATAGTACGGCTTAGATTGTTCGGCATTTAGCTGTGAGTTGCAAACGCCATGCATTATCGCATTATGGTATAACATGTGCACAGCACGTGTATCACCGCTATATTCATGCATGCAATGTTTAAAACCCTATGATCTCCTATTCAAATATATGAATCCACTTTCATATCAAATTATGATCTTTGTTAGTCTCTTACACCCACACAATCCTCTAACCTTTGTAGCTACCACTAACTTTCTCTCGTGCATGCACACGCCCTCCTCGCCCTCCCCCTCCCTCGGCATTCTATCCACCGGGCGCATTAATTTTTTTATTTAGGTCGTTCTCCCAGAGTCTCCACAACTCCTTTCCGACACACACCGATCGATAAACCTCTCCAGCGATGCCTGCCTACAACATACACACACACCTTCAATCTCCTCCTTTATGTGTCCTTGCCTCGTGTCTCTCATACGGTCACACACACATGTAAACTCTCGCCCCTCTTTTCATCGATCTCACAACCGCACACTCCTCCCCCTATCTAGATAGTAGCTGGGCCTCTCGCACCACCTCCTAGCTCCATTCTCTTTGTCTATCCATCTCGGTGGGCCTTATTTGCCTCTAACAAATGGACGTACACCGACCGATCTCTCGCTATACATATAGCTAGCTAGGTCCTTATAACTCGTTTTTACCCACGCATCGATCGATCTACCTCATTAGTTGTTTCTCTCCCTTCCTCCGACAAACAACAGTTGATCTACCGATCTAGTTAGGTTTGCTTACCAAACACATGGTTCCCCTTCATCATCCATGGATGCGTCCCGACAGATCTATCACGCACAGGCACACACAGAAACACATCCCCACTCTTATTGATAACATTGCAGTTCCACCCTCAGTTTGTCTACTAGGCCTCTCCCACCATCTCCGAGAAGCAACTCCATCACCCATCCAGCACTCTACCCCTCTCCCTCCCTCCCTCTCTCCTCTCTCTCTCTCTCTCTATCCCATCATATTCCCCGTCCTTCAGTTATGTATGGATGTTGGCCGATCTCCCTCAAGACATAGCTGGGTCTCTCCTTCTCAACACATATACGAGTCGTTCTACCTCTATAG
>NC_041387.1:186176572-186229990 GCF_002162155.2 Triticum dicoccoides | reverse complement strand
CTCTAGTCATGTCTCCCTGCCACACACAAACTTGACATGTGCCCTCTAAAGTTTCAGTAGGCCAGTCGCCCTATATCTTTGACTTGCACACACACACAATTTCGATGGCTCTCTTCATCGATCTCGCACCCACCCACTTGATCCTCTCTTCGACTGCGGGGACTCTAAGGCCTACTCGTCAAATTCTGGCAACAGCTTGCGCTTCGGGTAGCTCTTTGTCTGGTGACTAGCGCCATGTTTATCTGCATTGTTGAGTACTTTGCTCCATCTCATTCTGAGTGCGTCCTCGGCTATTTTGAGCTTCCGCTTTTGCTTCTTCAAACTTCTTGCAGTGGCGACGAGCCTTTTATGAAGATTCGTATGCTCTGGTGATGTGAGATCGTCTTCGCCGGGGATGGGTTGCTGGTCCAGTTCATGTCCGGCTGGCTGCTTGCTGACATGTGTGTCGTCCACTGCTTCGCCCTGCTCTAGGGCCGGGTCTGTGTGGGTGCCATTTTTATCAAGGTCGGTCTTCGGGCGGCGCTTGCGTCGCCGTTTTGGTTGTTTGTTGGGGGAGTTGTCCTTCGCCACATCCCGTTTTCCTCATTATCGCTTCCTTTTGGTGTATCCACCATGTATACGTCGTGAGTTGGGCTGGCTTTCCCGTGCCCGGTAGGCGCTGGTTCTTGGTCGTCTCCGGCATCATCGTCCATACCGCCGATGTCTTCGGAGTCATAGTTTAGCATGTCGGTTAGATCGTCGACAGTGGCTACTAACTGGGTGGTGGGTGGGGTTTGAATTTCTTCGTTGTCCGCATCCCAACTGTCCTGGCTGCAGTCCGGCCAGGGCTCTCCTGATAATGAGAGACGCTTTAGCGCACTCAAGATGTCGCCGAAAGGTGAGTGTTGAAAGATGTCCGCTGCGTGAACTCCATGATCGGCGCCCAATCGGATTTGATCGGAGGGGGCGCGGGAGGTTCGAAGTCCGGCGAGGAGTCCGGTACCTCGGAGTCACGAGATTTATTGGGGACAAGGTCAGTGTTCGGCTCTATCGTCGTAGAGGTTGCAGCCCCCGAGGCGGTGTCTAGCCATCCGTCCTCGATCTGTGCAGCCGGCTCCGAATTGAAGATCGGAGCAGGTTCGAGTGCGGCCTCCAGGGTACTGTCCGGCTGCAGAGCTAAATCATGCTCGCCGTGACAGTGCGGCACGCTTGGCTGTGGCTCGAATCCATCGAGGATCAAGTCCCCGCGGATGTCGGCCGTGAAGTTCAAACTTCCAAATCTGACCTAACGGCCAGGGGCGTAGCTTTCGATCTGCTCTAGATGGCCAAGCGAATTGGCCCGCAATGCAAAGCCGCCGAATTCGAAGATCTGTCCGGGGAGAAAGGTCTCACCCTGGACTGCATCGTTGATGATGGTCGAAGAAGCCATCGAGCCTATCGGTGACGACACAGAGGAACTCTCAATGAAAGCACCAATGTCGGTGTCAAAACCGGCGGATCTCGGGTAGGGGGTCCCGAACTGTGTGTCTAGGCGGATGGTAATAGGAGACAAGGGACACGATGTTTTACCCAGGTTCGGGCCCTCATGATGGAGGTAAAACCCTATGTCCTGCTTAATTAATATTGATGATGTGTGTTACAAGAGTAGATCTACCACGAGATCAAGGAGGCTAAACCCTAGAAGCTAGCCTATGGTATGATTGTTGTTCGTCCTATGGACTAAAGCCATCCGGTTTATATAGACACCGGAGAGGGCTAGGGTTACATAGAGTCGGTTACAATGGTAGGAGATCTACATATCCGTATCGCCAAGATTGCCTTCCACGCCAAGGAAATTCCCATCCGGACACGGGACGAAGTCTTCAATCTTGTATCTTCATAGTCTTGGAGTCCGGCCGATCATGATAGTTCGGCTATCCGGACACCCCCTAGTCCGGAACTCCCTCACCTACCTTAGAGGCAAGGCTCTATACACTGGAGTACTTTTGATGTGTACCGTCAACTCATAGAACGAGGAGAATCGTGCTTAGTACGCCGTCTCCCCTGCCCACGGGCACGGTGGCTCGCAGGATGAGGTGAAGCTTGCTCCGCATTACGCCCACTCCCTCACCCATGCGCGCGATGGCTCGCAGGACGAGGAGAAAAATTTACTACTCCCTCCGTTTACTCCTCGTCCCTACTACCTTGGTTATAGAGATTATATCATATTGTTTGGAATATATATGTCCTTTAGTAGAACTCAATATGAACTACTAGTACATACTCCAAACATTGATGTATATAGACGTATTTTAGAGTGTAGATTCACTCATTTTGCTCCGTATGTAGCACTCTCCCTCACCCCTCGACCCTTGCCCACGTGGTGGATGTGTAGCAATTCATTCGGTCTCATATAGCCAGAACGATATATATTGCACTACCATTATTGCTCGACTTCCCGAAGAGGCGAAGAGCCAATCGCAAGGTTAATATTTTGGAGATGCCAAGCGCAAGGTTATAGGAGAACGAGTAGTAGGTGCCACCTCATTTATAAATAAAGTTTTTTTTCTTCAGTGGCACGTACGCAATATGATAGGTTCATATGAAGAGAAAAGGAAACTGCACCTCTATATACATAGTTAGGACGGGCCAGCCTACACGGTTGCTTGCTGGGGTTGCTCTCTTCACACTCTCTCGCACAAAATGGCTGTGGCCACATCTCTAACATCCCGACGGATCACGTCCACTTGGGGAAGGGGTGGATGCTTAGTGTAGATGCGGTGGCCATCACCGACGGCGAAAACCCACTATCGGCACGTCCCGATCAGGGGTCCCCGCCGTTCTCTCTCACAAAGCCGGTGAGGTTGCCTTCGTCCCTTGCTCACTGCTGCGACATGGGTAGTTGGCGCCTCCCGCCGCCCTCCTCAAGGTTGAGCTACGTCCCTCAGGTACAACTCCATTTACAGCCGGCTTGCACCACTGCTCCAGCTTCCCACATCACTCCTTGTGGATATTTCTCTACTTCTTTGCCCCGCACATACCTCTACTGGCTTCTACATACTGTATTTGTGATGAGTTTATGTCTCATCAACTAGTCCCAGTAATCTTATTCTAATCACACTTCTTCAATTTCTTTGCCACAGGGATGCTCATCTCGATTTTGGTGAAACTGCAAAAAATGATCCGATGGTCAAAAGGTTGCAAACTTCATTTATTAGGAAGCTCGAACGTTGCCAGCAAATTGAAGCCTGGTCAGGGTTCACGGTTCAAGGGCTAGGGACTGCATGGATCGTTTTTTTCTTTAGTTGCCTCTGTTCCAAAATAAGTGTCAACTTTAGTAGTAGTACAACTTTGTACTAAAGTTTGCACAAAGTTGAGACACTTATTTTGGAACGGAGGGAGTACATATTTGCTATGATCTGTCAATCATTGAGATGCAATAGCATGCATGTTATTCTCCTTTGTATTTGATGAAATGTTGCAACGGGTAACCTTGGACGCAAGATACATGTAACAGAAGCTGGAAGCTTCATAGCATTGTACAAATTTATCTCGCTGATAAATTACAGTACGTACTATACTAGTACTTCCTCCGTTCCTAAATATAAGTCTTTGTAGAGATTTCACCATGAACCACATGCGGATGTATATAGATGCATTTTAAGTGTAGATTCATTCATTTTATTCCGTATGTAGTTCACCTAGTGGAATCTCTACAAAGACGTATCTACTAGTAATAGCTAGCCCCCACTACTAGGAATTCTCTATGCTCTCCTTGAGCCACATCATCAAAATTAATGTAGCCGTTAGATGAACTAAATCAGTCCATAATAGTCGTCTGATCTAGACGTTGAGAGGCTCCGCACTAAGCCACATGCAAGCATGCAGAAATACCGTGGCATGCATGTGAGTGGGTTTTAAATCACATCAACATGTCTGCATGCAAGCATGCACCGGTAGCATGCATGTAAGTGAGCTTTTAAGTCCCATTAACATGTCAAAAAGAAAAATATAATCCCATTATGCAGTAGGAGTTGGCTGATCTTTTTTCCTTACGTGGGATGATCTAAATGATGATGGGAGTTTATTTAGTTTGGCTACCACATTTGTCATGCGGTTATAGAGTTTTTTTAGTTCTATGAAATTGATAATTTTGCGCAAAGAGATATACGGCTGTTCCACGGCAATGCGCGGGGACTCATCGAGTAATATTTAGGAACGGAGGGAGTACTATGTAAAGATTTAGGTGTCGCACGGTGATAGTGTGAGGTGGGCCATATAATCACTGAGCCTGCGTGTTTTCACTGATCTTGCACTCCTCTGCTGTAAGAATGGAGAAAATTGTAATCTAGTAGTAGTACCTCCTTTCACCAAAAGCGTGGGACATCCAGCAGTCCTACCACCTCAGTAATAAAGACCAATGAGCCGTCAAATCACATAGGCCCAACAGTAAGTTGGACGGACGAAGCAACCATCACTCTTGCGCCAGTGAGAGGTCACGTCCACTCTGCCCGGGCATGAATGCGGCACCGATTCTTTGGAGCGGCGCTGACCGTTTCGGGCGGGAAGCGCGGGCGGGCAATGGAGGGGCTTTGGGTGGGCCAGGCTGGTCAGGAGCGGGCGTGGCAGCTGTCCACATGTCCCTACCGGACACGCCCGAAAACGAGAGGATGCACCGACTCTCGCGGCTACAATCGTACACTACACACCATCTCTCTGTAGGAATAGGTCGATCTGTCGGTCTCTCTAACACACACATGATGTTAAACACACACACGCACACGCACGCACCTTGGTCCCGTTGCACCTTCTAACGTGACTTATTACACCTAGACGGAGGGAGTAGTAAGTATATGAGATACGGTGGCACACTGACTTAAGTCGAATACAAGTGCCCAAAATTTGTGTGCATGTTATAATAAGGATTCCCTTAAAATAGTACGTGAGCGAACAGAGGGATCAATTGGACAGTGTTCCCGAGCAGTAGTGAGATGTGTGAGGTAAGATACACCGCTGGCGCTTTTAATTTTTCTTATTAATTTGTTTGTTTCACCCTCTGACTGGTAGGACCCAACGTACTACGTGGAGAGAGGTAAGGTGGCTAAGGCTGCATTATTTCTGCACCACTGTGGATAGTCTTACCACCAAAGCCACATGACACGATTATGATTGAAATCCCAATGACTCCCACACACAAAAAAAACACGGCATGCTTGTCACACGAATGCAGGAATGTATAAAAGGTTATTTTCCTCTTGTTGAACATAACGGGAGGGTTGTGTAGCTGGTTAGCCTGTTCGCTCATCAAACTTGAGGTCTCGGGTTCGATAACTACACTTGAGCATAATTTGTGCCAGGAGGATTCTTTGACTGGTCAAAATGGATGGATACGGAGCTATACGATCTCATAGTGACCGTATAATCACCTCATCACATATAAGCTGCAGCCTCGGCACTTGTTTTCTAGGGTTTGCACGCTTCACACTCTCTCTCCAGTATATATATACACGCTGGAGCCTCAACGCTTGTAGTTGCTCTCTTCACACTCTCTCGCCCTCTCTACATCTAAACAAGACTTCGTTGGCCTCTCTCTCCCCTCACTGCTGCTCAAAGAGTCGGCAGGATCCGTTCGCCGGGAAGGGAAGGAGGCTTAATGCTGTCATCATCGGTGAGGGAGGGAATCCACTACCGGCGCAGCTGTTCACTTTCACCCTGTGGTGGCGCGGGAGGGCCTCCGACCCCTTCTTCTTCGCTGCCATCCCATCACCCACTGAACCACACCCCAAGAACCTTAAGGTATAATTTACTTACTCCACATGCATTGCTCTAGCTGCATGTAGAACGTGGTTCAAAGAGGAAAGGAGTGGGGGAAAGTAGTGGGAAAAGTTGTATATAGAATGAATCTAGGACGTGGTTCAAAGAGGAAATGAAGGGGGAAAGTTGTATAGCATGAATCTAGGACGTGGTTCAAAGAGGAAAGGAATGGGGGAAAGTAGTGGGGAAAGTTGTATCGCATAACTAGGACGTGGTTCAAAGAGGAAAGGAAGGGCCGAAAGTACTAGTTCAAAAACGAAAGGAAGGGACAAGGCTGTAGAGTTTGAGCAGGACTAGATTTGCTGTGCTCACATAGGGAAAGGTGTCTAAAGATAATAAAACTGGGACCAACACAAATATGCTCCTTGGTTGTTTGTTCTTTGTTGCAACAGACTGTGCATGACCACAGTACATCGGTAGATGCACATGGTGCTGGTGCGTCCACTGTCCCGTGCAACTCATTAGCTGTTGTTAATCTAAGGCCCTGTTTGGTTAAAAACTCCCTAGTCCCTACCTGCTTGGTTCCAGGGACTAAACATGGACTAGAGGTTATTAAATGACATGCTAAAAGACCATGTTACCCCTAGTAATCAACTAATAGAGACAAGGTGTGATGTGTTGCAGGGGCAACTGTTGGAAAAATTCCCAAAAAGACTCCCTCGGGGTCTTCTTTCTTTAGTCCCAAATGCCCACTTTTAGTCCCTAAAAGTCCCTCCTGTTTGGTTTAGATGGGGTTGACACGGAGTTTTTTTAGTCCCTACACCAAAATGTCCCTGTAAACAAACACCCTCTAATAATGCTGCTGGAAAATTGATGCAATGCCACAGTTAAAAGCAAATTACATGTTTAACGAATTTTATTGTTAATATAATCTCTCTGTTAATATTAATCAATGCCACCATTTGAGAAATGCTATTGTCTTGCTTTCTTTCCCATTTAGATAAGGTAGATGCTTCTTTTTGTTGGCTTCTGTGTCATCCACCGTTATTGACCACTAATTGTTTCCTTTGCACCTCTGTGTAAACAGGGTTATCTACTTCACCTTGTTGCCATTGTGACCTTTTGTTGCATTGCACAAAACACTTTTGTTTTAAGAGTGTTTTGTGCAGTTCAACCAAAATGTCACTCCGACAATGTTGCTTGATTGCTTGATCTTAGTGGAACTGCACAAGAGGAGATCTTACTTCCTATCCGTGTTGGCAAATTTGGTTCAGATCTTCTTCTTGTGAGTTGTTTGAATTCCGCATCATGAGAGGTCAGTACTAGCCTTCTTTCACATGATTCTGCAGTGTGCTTTCATATGTTGTGCTACTTGTACGATAATGTTGCTTGATTTTAGTGAACTGCACAAATGGAGACAAGACTTCCAATCTGTATGTGCATCGTAATATCCCATTGAGGTAAGATAAGGATATTTCACAATGGTTGGCCTGTATTTTTCCACTTTCATCAGAAAATTAAGTTTAGTACTATACTTGTGCTCCCTAATTGACATGCCAAGTTTTACATTGAAGGCGAAGCTTGTCTGTTATTGAACCAAGTGATGAAGGGGAAGAACAAGCGGAAGAAAAACAGAAATCAACTCCCAGTGCTGTAATGAAGCACTGGAACTGTGATGACACAAGTAATGATATAGTTTTGCATCTTAATTTATTGCTATGGTTGGAACGAGCAATTGTTTTGCCACTGATTTGATGCCACTCTTAATGTAATACGTAATTATCTCTACTTGTGCAAACAGGGATCTTCTTTGAAGATACCATATATTTTAGTGGAATAGCACAAGAAGATGTTGGAAACATTGAACTAATCGAGGAGTATATAGTAAGCATGGCCACCATCGTAGATAGCAACAGATGGTTCCGTAGAAGTGCTTCATCCGTATGCTCTACACAATAAGCCTCCTAACAAAGGTTGGTACTCTCCCACTGATTTCATCCATATGATTGAGCTTTGTCATCTCTATTGGTGTTGTGCTACTGTTTAGATACTGTCATGAAAAAGTGGTATTGTCCTTGAGAAGTGTTTCATCTGTGCTGTTTTAAATATTTCCTTTCCTTTTTTGAGCAAACAGGGATGCTAGCATTTAGTAGTCCTCTTGTCTTTGCACAACAAGATCATCTTCCTTTGAAGAAGAATATGGAGTATGTGAAGTGACTAGTTCCGATTATGCCAGGATGAAGAAGCCATGTCTATCTTCTCATCAGAAGGAGCAGTTGAAGGATGGTTACATTACTCCCCACAAGACCAAACTAACTTTAGCACAGAAGGACTGACAAATCTCCATATTTTTGCTGTGATGCGCGAGTACAATGTTGTTCTAGGATTCTTTCTGGTGAGTTCCATTTTTCTAAAAGTGTGCTCTACATGGACCATGTAGGTGCCTGTTTAAACTGTCAATTCATAGTACAATTTGCTTTATACTAATCACTTTTTTTGTATTTGTGCAAACAGCGGTGCTCAGCTTGATTTCAATGGGAACTGCACAAAGTGTTCATCAATACATGGAATCATTCATTTCCACCACAAGAAAGGAGGTGCCGATAAGTTCAAGGAGTTGCAACATATAAGGGCGAAATAATACAAGCTACGGGCGAATTTGGTTGATTTTGGTGGAACTGCACAAAAAGAACAGCTGGTTTATTTAGCACGAGGTGCCATGTCAATGTCCAAACTGATGGCAAACCCTGCCCATTCCACAATCATAGGCATTTGATATTTTGGAATGGGACAACCTTGTCACATTTTGCTCATTGATTTTAGCAAGACATGCGTTTGATATTTTCGAATGGGACGCCCTTTGCTGTCAGCAGCGTCGTGTTGGGGAACGTTGCATAAAATAAAAAAATTCCTATGTTCACCAAGATCAATCTATGAGTTCATCTAGCAACGAGAGACAGAGATGCATCTACATACCCTTGTAGATCGCGTGCAGAAGCGTTCAAGAGAACGGGGTTGAGGGAGTCGTTCTCGTCGTGATCCAAATCACCGGAGATCCTAGCACCGAACGGACGGCACCTCCGCGTTCAACACACGTACGGTCAGCGTGACGTCTCCTCCTTCTTGATCCAGCAAGGGGGGAAGGAGAGGTTGATGAAGATCTAGCAGCACGACGGCGTGGTGGTGGATGCAGCAGGGTTCCGGCAGAGCTTCGCCGAGCTTCTACGAGAGGAGGACGTGTAGCAGGGAGGGGAGGGAGGCGCCAGGGTGTTGGGTGCGGCTGACCTCCCCCCCCCCCTCTTTATATAGGGACCCCCAGGGGGGGCGGCCCTAGAAATGGGATCTCCAGGAGGGTGGCGGCCAAGGGGGGTGGAGTGCCCCCCAAGGCAAGTGGAGGCGCCCCCTCCCCTAGGGTTCCCAACCCTATGCGCAGAGGGGGGCCCAGGGGGGGCGCACCATCCCACTAGGGGCTGGTTCCCCTCCCACTTCAGCCCATGGGGCCCTCCAAGATAGGTGGCCCCACCCGGTGGACCCCCGGAACCCTTTCGATGGTCCCGGTACAATACCGGTGGACCCCGAACCTTTCCTGATGGCCGAAACTCGACTTCCCATATATAATTATTTACCTCCGGACCATTACGGAACTCCTCGTGATGTCTAGGATCTCATCCGGGACTCTGAACAACTTTCGGTTTGCTGCATACAACCCTAGTGTCACCGAACCTTAAGTGTGTAGACCCTACGGGTTCGGGAGACATGTAGACATGACCGAGACGGCTCTCCGGTTAATAACCAACAGCGGGATCTGGATACCCATGTTGGCTCCCACATGCTCCTCGATGATCTCATCGGATGAACCACGATGTCGACGATTTAAGCAACCCTGTATACAATTCCCTTTGTCAATCGGTACGTTACTTGCCCGAGATTCGATCGTCGGTATCCCAATACCTCGTTCAATCTCGTTACCGGCCAGTCACTTTACTCGTACCGTAATGCATGATCCCGTGACCAGACACTTGGTCACTTTGAGCTCATTATGATGATGCATTACCGAGTGGGCCCAGAGATACCTCTCCGTCATACGGAGTGACAAATCCCAGTCTCAATCCGTGTCAACCCAACAGACACTTTCGAAGATACCTGTAGTGCACCTTTATAGTCACCCAGTTACGTTGTGACGTTTGGTACACCCAAAGCACTCCTACGGTATCCGGGAGTTACATGATCTCATGGTCTAAGGAAAAGATACTTGACATTGGAAAAGCTCTAGCAAAACGAACTACACGATCTTTGTGCTATGCTTAGGATTGGGTCTTGTCCATCACATCATTCTCCTAATGATGTGATCCCGTTATCAATGACATCCAATGTCCATAGTCAGGAAACCATGACTATCTGTTGATCAACGAGCTAGTCAACTAGAGGCTCACTAGGGACATGTTGTGGTCTAATTATTCACACGTGTATTACGATTTCTGGATAATACAATTATAGCATGAATAAAAGACAATTATCATGAACAAGGAAATATAATAATAATCCTTTTATTATTGCCTCTAGGGCATATTTCCAACAGTCTCCCACTTGCAATAGAGTCAATAATCTAGTTACATTGTGATGAATCGAACACCCATAGAGTTCTGGTGTTGATCATGTTTTGCTCGAGGAAGAGGTTTAGTCAACGGATCTGCGACATTCAGATCCGTATGTACTTTGCAAATATCTATGTCTCCATCTTGAACATTTTCATGGATGGAGTTGAAACGACGCTTGATGTGCCTGGTCTTCTTGTGAAACCTGGGCTCCTTGGCAAGGGCAATAGCTCTAGTGTTGTCACAGAAGAGAGTGATTGGCCCCGACGCATTGGGTATGACTCCTAGGTCGATGATGAACTCCTTCATCCATATTGCTTCATGCGCTACCTCCGAGGCTGCCATGTACTCTACTTAACATGTAGATCCCGACATGACGCTCTGCTTGCAACTGCACCAGCTTACTGCTCCACGATTCAACATATACACCTATCCGGTTTGTGACTTAGAGTCATCCAAATCTGTGTCGAAGCTAGCATCGACGTAACCCTTTACAACGAGCTCTTCGTCACCTCCATAAACGAGAAACATGTCCTTTGTCCTTTTCAGGTACTTCAGGATATTCTTGACCGCTGTCCAATGTTCCTTGTCGGGATTACTTGGTACCTTCCTACCAAACTTACGGCAAGGTTTACATCAGGTATGGTACACAACATGGCATACATAATAGATCCTATGGCTGAGGCATAGGGGATGACACTCATCTCTTCTTTATCTTTTGTCGTGGTTGGGCATTGAGCCAAGCTCAATCTCACACCTTGCAATACAGGCAAGAACCCTTTCTTGGACTGATCCATTTTGAACTTCTTCAAAATCTTATCAAGGTATGTGCTTTGTGAAAGACCTATAAGGCGTCTCGATCTATCCCTATAGATCTTGATGCCTAATATGTAAGCAGCTTCTCCAAGGTCCTTCATTGCAAAACACTTATTCAAGTAGGCCTTAATGCTGTCCAAAAGTTCTATATCATTTCCCATCAAAAGTATGTCATCTACATATAATATGAGAAATGCTACAGAGCTCCCACTCACTTTCTTGTAAACGCAGGCTTCTCCATAAGTCTGCATAAACCCAAACGCTTTGATCATCTCATCAAAGCGAATGTTCCAACTCCGAGATGCTTGCACCAGCCCATAAATGGATCGCTGGAGCTTGCATACTTTGTTAGCATTCTTAGGATCGACAAAACCCTCCGGCTGTATCATATACAGTTCTTCCTTAAGATAGCCGTTAAGGAATGTCGTTTTGACGTCCATCTGCCATATCTCATAATCATAGTATGCGGCAATCGCTAACATGATTCAGACGGATTTCAGCTTCGCTACGGGAGAGAAAGTCTCATCGTAGTCAACCCCTTGAACTTGCCGATAACCCTTAGCGACAAGTCGAGCTTTATAGATGGTAATATTACCATCCGCGTCCGTTTTCTTCTTAAAGATCCATTTGTTTTCTATCGCTCGCCGATCATCGGGCAAGTCTATCAAAGTCCATACTTTGTTTTCATACATGGATTCTATCTCGGATTGCATGGCTTCGAGCCATTTGTTGGAATTTGGGCCCGTCGTCGCTTCTTCATAGTTTGAAGGTTCACCGTTGTCTAACAACATGATTTCCAGGACAGGGTTGCCATACCACTCTGGTGTGGAACGTGTCCTTGTGGACCTATGAAGTTCAGTAGCAACTTGATCTGAAGTACCTTGATCATCATCATTGATTTCCTCTCCAGTCGGTGTAGGCACCACAGGAACATTTTCCTGAGCTGCACTACTTTCCGATTCAAGAGGTGGTACTTCATCGAGTTCTACTTTCCTCCCACTTACTCCTTTCGATAGAAACTCTTTTTCCAGAAAGGATCCATTCTTGGCAACAAAGATCTTGCCTTCAGATCTAAGGTAGAAGGTATACCCAATGGTTTCCTTAGGGTATCCTATGAAGACGCATTTTTCCGACTTGGGTTCGAGATTTTCAGGTTGAAGTTTCTTGACATAAGCATCGCATCCCCAAACTTTTAGAAACGACAGCTTAGGTTTCTTCCCAAACCATAAGTCATACGGTGTCGTCTCAACGGATTTAGACGGAGCCCTATATAAAGTGAATGTAGCTGTCTCTAGAGTGTATCCCCAAAATGATAGCGGTAAATCGGTAAGAGACATCGTAGATCGCACCATATCCAATAGAGTGCGATTACGACGTTCGGACACACCATTATGCTGAGGTGTTCCAGGCGGCGTGAGTTGTGAAACGATTCCACATTTTCTTAAGTGCGTACCAAATTCGTGACTTAAATATCCTCCTCCATGATTTGATCGTCAGAACTTTATTTTTCGATCACGTTGATTCTCTACTTCATTATGAAATTCCTTGAACTTTTCAAAGATCTCAGACTTGTGTTTCATCAAGTAGACATACCCATATCTACTTAAGTCATCAGTGAGAGTGAGAACATAACAATATCCTCCGCGAGCCTCAACGCTCATTGGACCACACACATCAGTATGTATGATTTACAATAAGTTGGTTGCTCGCTCCATTGTTCCGGAGAACAGAGTCTTGGTCATTTTTCCCATGATGCATGGTTCGCATGTGTCAAATGATTCATAATCGAGAGACTCTAAAAGTCCATCAGCATGGAGCTTCTTCATGCGCTTGACACCAATGTGACCAAGGCGGCAGTGCCACAAGTACGTGGGACTATCGTTATCAACTTTACATCTTTTGGTATTCACACTATGAATATGTGTAAAATTACGTTCGAGATTCATTAAGAATAAACCATTGACCATCGGGGCATGACCATAAAACATATCTCTCATATAAATAGAATAACCATTATTCTCAGATTTAAATGAGTAGCCATCTCGCATTAAACGAGATCCAGATACAATGTTCATGCTCAAACTTGGCACTAAATAACAATTATTGAGGTTTAAAACTAATCCCATAGGTAAATGTAGAGGTAGCGCGCCGACGGCGATCACATCGACCTTGGAACCATTCCCGACGCGCATCGTCACCTCGTCCTTCGCCAGTCTCTGCTTATTCCGCAGCTCCTGCTGTGAGTTACAAATGTGAGCAACGGCACCGGTATCAAATACCCAGGAGTTACTATGAGTACTGGTAAGGTACACATCAATTACATGTATATCAAATATACCTTTAGTGTTGCCTGCCTTCTTGTCTGCTAAGTATTTGGGGCAGTTCCGCTTCCAGTGACCCTTCCCCTTGCAATAAAAGCACTCAGTCTCAGGCTTGGGTCCATTCTTTGACTTCTTCCCGGTAACTGGCTTACCGGGCGCGGCAACATCTTTGCCGTCCTTCTTGAAGTTCTTCTTACCATTGCCCTTCTTGAACTTGGTGGTTTTATTGACCATCAACACTTGATGTTCTTTCTTGATTTCTACCTCTGCTGACTTCAGCATTGAAAATACTTCAGGAATAGTTTTCACCATCCCCTGCACATTATAGTTCATCACAAAGCTCTTGTAGCTCGGTGGGAGCGACTGAACGATTCTGTCAATGACCGCCTCGTCTGGGAGGTTAATGTCCAGCTGGGACAGGCGGTTGTGTCACCCAGACATTTTGAGTATGTGCTCACTGACAGAACTGTTTTCCTCCATCTTACAACTATAGAACTTGTCGGAGACTTCATATCTCTCAACCCGGGCATGAGCTTGGAAAACCATTTTCAGCTCCTCGAACATCTCATATGCTCCATGTTGCTCAAAACGCTTTTGGAGCCCCGGTTCTAAGCTGTAAAGCATGCCACACTGAACGAGGGAGTAATCATCAGCACGTGACTGCCAAGCGTTCATAACGTCTTGGTTCTCTGGGATGGGTGCTTCGCCTAGTGGTCCTTCTAGGACATATGCTTTCTTGGCAGCTATGAGGATGATCCTCAGGTTCCGGGCCCAGTCCGTATAATTGCTACCATCATCTTTCAGCTTGGTTTTCTCTAGGAACGCGTTGAAGTTCATGTTGACATGAGCGTTGGCCATTTGATCTACAAGACATATTTTGCAAAGATTATAGACTAAGTTCATGATAATTAAGTTCATCTAATCAAATTTATTTAATGAACTCCCACTCAGATTTGACATCCCTCTAGTCATCTAAGTGTTACATGATCCGAGTCGACTAGGCCGTGTCTGATCATCACGTGAGACGGACTAGTCATCATCGCTGAACATCTCCATGTTGATCGTATCTTCCATACAACTCATGTTTGACCTTTTGGTCTCTGTGTTCCGAGGCCATGTCTGTACATGCTAGGCTCGTCAAGTTAACCCTAAGTGTTTTTCATGTGTAAAACTGTCTTACACCCGTTGCATGTGAACGTAAGGATCTATCACACCCGATCATCACGTGGTGCTTCGAAACGACGAACTATAGCAACAGCTCACAGTTAGGGGGAACACCTTCTTGAAATTATTATAAGGGATCATCTTATTTACTACTGTCGTTCTAAGTAAACAAGATGCATAAACATAATAAACATCACATGCAATTATATAGTAGTGACATGATATGGCCAATATCATATAGCTCCTTTGATCTCCATCTTCGGGGCTCCATGGTCATCTTCGTCACCGGCATGACACCATGATCTCCATCATCATGATCTCCATCATCGTGT
Source organism: Triticum dicoccoides (assembly GCF_002162155.2). Taxonomy (NCBI): domain Eukaryota; kingdom Viridiplantae; phylum Streptophyta; class Magnoliopsida; order Poales; family Poaceae; genus Triticum; species Triticum dicoccoides. Next base: position 186,215,050 of record NC_041387.1, on the reverse strand, counting down.
CTCCATGAAGTTGCTCGCCAACTATTACTTCTACTAATATGGCTAAGGGTTTAGCAATAAAGTAAAGTAATTACATGGCGTTAAATCATTGACACGCAGGTCATACAATAATTAAGACAACTCCTATGGCTCCTGCCGGTTGTCATACTCATCGACATGCAAGTCATGATTCCTATTACAAGAACATGATCTCATACATCACAATATATCATTCATCATTCATCACAACTTTTGGCCATATCACATCACATAGCAATTGCTGCAAAAACAAGTTAGACGTCCTCTAATTGTTGTTGCATCTTTTACGTGGCTGCAATTGGGTTCTAGCAAGAACATTTTCTTACCTACGAATAACCACAACGTGATTTTGTCAACTTCTATTTACCCTTCATAAGGACCCTTTTCAACGAATCCGCTCCAACTAAAGTGGGAGTGACAGACACCCGCTAGCCACCTTATGCAACTAGTGCATGTCAGTCGGTGGAACCTGTCTCACGTAAGCGTACGTGTAAGGTCGGTCCGGGCCGCTTCATCCCACAATACCGCTGAAGCAAAATAAGACTAGTAGTGGCAAGCAAGTTGACAAGATCTTCGCCCACAACAGATTTGTGTTCTACTCGTGCAATAGAGAACTACGCATAGACCTAGCTCATGATGCCACTGTTGGGGAACGTTGCATAAAATAAAAAATTTCCTACACTCACCAAGATCAATCTATGAGTTCATCTAGCAACAAGAGAGAGATATGCATCTACATACCCTTGTAGATCGCATGCGGAAGCGTTCAAGAGAACGGGGTTGAGGGAGTCGTTCTCGCCGTGATCCAAATCACCGGAGATCCTAGCGCCAAACGGACGGCACCTCTGCATTCAACACACGTATGGTCAGCGTGACGTCTCCTCCTTCTTGATCTAGCAAGGGGGGAAGGAGAGGTTGATCAAGATCCAGCAGCACGACGGCGTGGTGGTGGATGCAGCAGGGTTCCGGCAGAGCTTCGCCGAGCTTCTGCGAGAGGAGGAGGTGTAGCAGGGAGGGGAGGGAGGCGCCAGGATGTTGGGTACGGCTGCCCTCCCACCCCCCCCTCTTTATATAGGGACCCCCAAGGGGGGCGCCGGCCCTAGAGATGGGATCTCTAGGGGGGCGGCGGCCAAGGGGTGTGGAGTGCCCCCCAAGGCAAGTGGAGGCGCCCCCTCCCCTAGGGTTCCCAACCCTAGGCGCAGAGGGGGGCCCAGGGGGGCGCACCAGCCCACTAGGGGCTGGTTCCCCTCCCACTTCAGCCCATGGGGCCCTCCGGGATAGGTGGCCCCACCCGGTGGACCCCCGGGACCCTTCCGGTGGTCCCGGTACAATACCGGTGGACCCCGAAACTTTCCCGATGGCCGAAACTCGATTTCCCATATATAATCCTTTACCTCCGGACCATTCCGGAACTCCTCGTGACGTCCGGGATCTCATCCGGGACTCCGAACAACTTTCGGTTTGCTGCATACTCATATTCATACAACCCTAGCGTCATCGAACCTTAAGTGTGTAGACCCTATGGGTTCGGGAGACATGTAGACATGACCGAGACGGCTCCTCGGTCAATAACCAACAGCAGGATCTGGATACCCATGTTGGCTCCCACATGCTCCTCGATGATCTCATCGGATGAACCACGTTGTCGAGGATTTAAGCAACCCCGTATACAATTCCCTTTGTCAATCGGTACGTTACTTGCCCGAGATTCGATCGTCGGTATCCCAATACCTCGTTCAATCTCGTTACCGGCCAGTCACTTTACTCGTACCGTAATGCATGATCCCGTGACCAGACACTTGGTCACTTTGAGCTCATTATGATGATGCATTACCGAGTGGACCCAGAGATACCTCTCCGTCATACGGAGTGACAAATCCCAGTCTCGATCTGTGTCAACCCAACAGACACTTTCAGAGATACCTGTAGTGCACCTTTATAGTCACCCAGTTACGTTGTGAAGTTTGGTACACCCAAAGCACTCCTACGGTATCCGGGAGTTACACGATCTCATGGTCTAAGGAAAAGATACTTGACATTGGAAAAGCTCTAGCAAAACGAACTACACGATCTTTGTGCTATGCTTAGGATTGGGTCTTGTCCATCACATCATTCTCCTAATGATGTGATCCCGTTGTTAATGACATCCAATGTCCATAGTCAGGAAACCATGACTATCTATTGATCAACGATCTAGTCAACTAGAGGCTCACTAGGGACATGTTGTGGTCTAATTATTCACATGTGTATTACGATTTCCGGATAATACAATTATAGCATGAATAAAAGACAATTATCATGAACAAGGAAATATAATAATAATCCTTTTATTATTGCCTCTAGGGCATATTTCCAACACGTCGATCAATTTTTTTATTTATTCTTTAGTTGTGAAGTAAATATTGCCTCTGACATGTGAGTTGCTGAGATGCATAATCATCGATTGTTTTGAATGTTCTATATGAATTGCCAGCCCTGTGTGTTTGATTGCAATGTACACAAACGCTAAAAAGCTGCTCAAACTCTTTGTACTCCTTCTGTTCCTTTTTACTTCACACATTGTGAAAGTGCATACTTTTTTGTATAAGATTGGTCAAAGTAGAGATACTTTGACTGCAGACAAAACTTGTATGCAGACTAGAAAGGACCGGAGGGAGTACATGTGAAACTGCTGCAAATAAGGTGATCACCCTGGGAATAATGCTAGTACGTATTGTTTTGCATGTTCATCCAATGCCAGTGATACCGGAATTCAAAGTAATCAAAATAAATTCATTCATACACGGTCGAATTTCATATAAACATGCCGGATTTCATTACATTTCATACATTCTTCAACTAAAAAGGGTGCGTTGGAGGTATAATTAATTAACCGAAGCTACCCACCTGTGTCCCGCTGAGCTGAACAGAAGCTCCAGTGACTTAACTGCAGGTCAAGTTGCATAACTCGCATGTGGCATGTTGGGCCCACATGTTAGTCAGCCAACTGCACCAGCAGTTAAGTAGAAGCAGCGTTCTTCTCCAGTACAGCTCTCCGACTCCACGTCGCTGCCAAGAAGCTAACCGGCCGTCAATGATCAACCCGCCTAGCTTGGCTTCAACCGGAGGGTAGCAGCGGTGGCATTACTTGGACCCGAGCGGCGGCGACCTACCGTGTTCTACTCTTCCTCGTTTTCTGTGTGGCGCGGCCTCGTTGGCAGCGGGGCAGGGCTTCGGCGGGGCCTCGGCGGAGCCGGCGATGTCCTCTGTCTCGTTGCCGGTGGGCGGCGCCTCGGCGGAGCGGTGGAAATCCTCCCCCACGTTGCCGGCAGGGTGGGGCCTCGGCTGAGCCGGCGATGTCCTCTGCCTCGTTGTTGGTGGGGCGGGGCCTTGGCGGAGCCGACGGTGTCCTCTGCCTCATTGTTGGCACCGCGGGGCCTCGGCGGAGTAGGGCCTTGTCGACGCCAGCGGAGCGGGGACTCGTCGGAGCCGGCATTGTCCTCTACCTCGTCCTCGGTCTCGCCAAACAGCGCCTCGCCCGCTTCATCGCCCTCTTTGCTAGCCTCTTTGTAGGCGGCCGCAGCCTCCGCCACCCGCATGCGGTACCACCAGCGCTCGAGGCGGCCCTTGTGTGCGGAGCGGTACAAGTCGAGCAGCGCCTCTTGCTCCGCAGCGATCTGCTCCTCCGCCTGCAGGTGCTCCTGGAGGAGATGGTGGTTGTAGGCAGCGTCGGCCTGCGCCTCCCGGAACTACTCCTCATGCATCTGCCTCACCGTGTCCATATATTGGGCATGGGCCTCGCCGATGGTCATGGTGCAATGCACCGGTGAGGATGGCACGGAGGAGGGGGTTGGCGCCGGATCGTTGACTACCATGTTCTCCATTGGGACATCGTCGTCCTCCGGCTGCCTGCCGGCCAGCCAGTCGGCAGCAATGGCTGCAATCTCCTTGTGGACCATCGTCCGCCCATCCTCAAGAGCGCTGGAGCGCGAGGAAGCCATGGTGGGCAGTAGTGGTGTGGACAGGAGAAAGGGAACGGATGCGGATGACTGCGGCTATGGTCGGTGCAGCAGTTTATATAGCAATGGTGGGCGGTGGAGGGACGGACGTGTGGCACCGGAGTAGCCGCCTCGGCAACCGCGATCATTAATGTGGGCGGCAGATGGACGGGCGGACGGCACTTGTGTCGTTTGAAGGCGGAGCAATCGCCTACACCGGGAAGCGGGGCAGGCGGCGCTGACTGTTTCGGGCAAAAAGAGCGCGCTGGCGAGGAGATGACTTTACTTGGAGAGGATGACAATGGGGACCCACCAGAGCCATAGCCTCAAGTACGCAAGTGCCTCCTTATATATTGACAAATTTTTGGGCAAAAGATCAAAGAATTCATCTATAGCAAATTGTTCCTTAATGATGGTAAAAAGATTAGGATGAACACTTATAGATTTAAGATTCGCAGTTTCCTTACTAGATGATACACCCTTATTCTTAGGAACATAAATAATCTTAGTATTTTTAGTAGAAGAACTTGGAGTGTTTTGAACGGAAGAAAAAGCGGTTCCCAAGTTGGTAATGATACCCTCAAGTTTATCGATTCTTGTGGAATCTAGATTTATTTTTTCATTAACAAGGGGTTCTTTTTCTTTAATATTTTTCAAAGTCATTCCTACCTTAGATCCATATTGGGTAATTTGATTGTGGATCTTTTTGTCAAGATTTTCAATTAATTCAATGGTAGCAACTTTATTTTCAATAGCTTCAAGCTTTTGCATAACATGCTCCAAAGTTAACGTAGTTCCATTAATCAAAAGGGGCGGTGAGCCAAATATATCTATTAAAGCATTATAAGAATCAAAAGTATGGCTACCCAAAAAATTCCCTCCGGTAATGGTATCAAGGATATATCTATACCAAGGATTAGCACCTACGTAAAAATTGCGAAGAAGAACTGAGGTAGATTGCTTCCTGGTAGATTTATTTTGAGCATTGCAAATTCTATACCAAGCATCTTTTAGATTTTCTCCCTCCCTTTGTTCAAAATTTAAGACCTCATTCTCAGGAGATAACGGAGATGATATGAAACTAGTCATGATGACAAGCAAACTAACACACGAGCAAACAGAAAGGCAACGAGAAAAAGGCAAACGGGAAAGAGAGGAGGAGATTGGGAAAGAGAGGGCAAATAAAACAGAAAGGGTGAAGTGGGGGAGAGGAAAACGAGAGGCAAATGGAAAATAATGTAATGCGAGAGATAGGGATTGCGATGGGTACTTGGTATGGTTGACTTCCTTGCGTGAGCCTCCCCGGCAACGGCGCCAGAAATTCTTCTTGCTACCTCTTAAGCACTGCGTTGGATTTCCCCGAAGAGGAGAGGATGATGCAGTAAAGTAGCAGAAGTATTTCCCTCAGTTTTTGAGAACCAAGGTATCAATCCAGTAGGAGACCATGCACAAGTCCCTCGTACCTACAGAAAATGATAGCAACTCGCAACCAACGCTTAGGGGTTGTCAATCCTTCACGGTCACTTACGAGAGTGAGATCTTATAGAGATAATATTTTTGGTATTTTTGATAGATAGATGCAAAGTAAAAAGTAAAGGCAAAGTAAAAACAAAGCAAGTAAATAAAGTGATATAGATTGATATGATGAGAATAGACCCGGGGGCCATAGGTTTCACTAGTGGCTTCTCTCAAGAGCATAAGTATTCTACGGTGGGTGAACAAATTACTATTGAGCAATTGACAGAATTGAGCATAGTTATGAGTATATCTAGGCAATGATCATGTATATAGGCATCACATCCAAAACAAGTAGATCAAAACGATTCTGCATCTACTACTATTACTCCACTCATCGACCGCTATCCAGCATGCATCTAGAGTATTAAGTAAAAACAGAGTAACGCCGTAAGCAATATGACATGATGTAGAGGGATAAATTCATGCAATATGATAAAAAAACCATCTTGTTATCCTTGATGGCAACAATACAATACGTTCCTTGCAACTCTTTCTGTCACTGAGTAAGGACACCGCAAGATTGAACCCAAAGCTAAGCACTTCTCCCATTGCAAGAACTACCAATCTAGTTGGCCAAACCAAAAAGATAATTCGAAGAGACTTGCAAAGATAACTCAATCATACATAAAAGCATTAAGAGAAGAATCAAATATTTTCCATAGATAATACTGGATCATAAACCCACAATTCATCGATCTCAACAAACACACCACAAAAAGAAGATTACATCGAATAGATCTCCACGAGAGAGGGGGAGAACATTGTATTGAGATCCAAAAAGAGAGAAGAAGCCATCTAGCTCCTAGCTATGGACCTGAAGGTCTGAAGTAAACTACTCACACTTCATCGGGAGGGGCTATGGTGATGATGTAGGAGCCCTCCATGGTGGATGCCCCCTCCGGCAGAGCTCCGGAACAGGCCCCAAGATGGGATCTCGTGGATACATAAGGTTGCAGCGGTGGAATTAGGTTTTTGGCTCCTGTTTTGATCGTTCGGGGATACATAGGTATATATAGGAGGAAGGAGTACGTCGGTGGAGCTCCGAGGGGCCCACGAGGTAGGGGGCGCCCCCCCCCCACCCTCATGACCTCCTAGGAGGCTTCTTGGAGTAGGGTCCAAGTCTCCTGGATCACGTTCGGTTGGAAAATCACGATCCCGAAGGTTTCATTCCGTTTGGACTCCGTTTGATATTATGTTTCTTTGAAATACTGAAAAAGGCAAAAAAACAGCAATTCTGGGCTGGGCCTCCGGTTAATAGGTTAGTCCCAAAAGTAATATAAAAGTGGAAAATAAAGCCCAATATAGTCGAAAACAGTAGATAAAGTAGCATGGAGTAATCAAAAATTATATATACGTTGGAGACGTATCAAGCATCCCCAAGCTTAATTCCTGCTCGTCCTCGAGTAGGTAAATGATAAAAAAGAATTTTTTATGCGGAGTGATACTTTGGCATAATTTCAATGTAAATCTTCTTAATTGTGATATGAATAGTCAGATCCGAAAGATTCAAGACAAAAGTTCATATTGACACAAAAATAATAATACTTCAAGCATACTGATCAAAGCAATCACGTCTTCTCAAAATAACATGGCAAAAGAAAGTTCATCCCTACAAAATTATATAGTTAGGCTATGCTTCATTTTCGTCACACAAAGATGTTCCCAACTTCTATACCCCCGATGACAAGCCAAGCACTTGTTTCATACTTAAATAATCTCAAACTTTTTCAACCTTCACGCAATACATGAGCGTGAGCCATGGATATAGCACTATGGATGGAATAGAATATGATGATGGGGATTGTGTGGAGAAGACAAAAAGGGAGAAAGTCTCACATCAACTAGGCGTATCAACGGGCTATGGATATGCCCATCAATAGATATCGATGTGAGTGAGTAGGGATTGCCATTGAACGGATGCACTAGAGCTATGAATGCTCAACAAAAGAAAACTAGTGGGTGTGCATCCAACTCGCTTGCTCACGAAGACCTAGGGCATTTGAGGAAGCCCATCGTAGGAGTATACAAGCCAAGTTCTATAATGAAAAATTCCCACTAGTATGAAAAAGACAACTTATGAGACTCGCTACATGAGGAACAAGGTGCTACTTTGAAGCACAATATATGAGACTCACTACATGAAGAACAAGGTGCTACTTTGAAGCACAAGTGTGGAAAAAGAGATAGTAGCATTGCCCTTTTTATTTTCTTTTTTTTTGGCCTTTCTTTTTTCTTTTTGGCATTTCTCTTTTTTTATTTGGGCAATGCTCTAATAATGATGATCATCACACTTCTATTGATTACAACACAAGGATTACAACTCAAAACTTAGAACAAGATATGACTCTATATGAATGCCTCCGGCGGTGTACCGGGATGGTGCAATGAATCAAGAGTGACATGTATGGAAAAAAATGCATGGTGGCTTTGCCACAAATACGATGTCAACTACAAGATCATGCAATGGCAATATGACAGAAGTAATGCATGTCATGATGATGATGGTGGAAGTTGCATGGCAATATATCTCGGAATGGCTATGGAAATGCCATGATAGGTAGGTATGGTGGCTGTTTTGAGGAAAATATAAGGAGGTTTATGTGTGATAGAGCGTATCGTATCACGGGGTTTGGATGCACCGGCAAAGTTTGCGCCAACTCTTAACGTGAGAAAGGGCAATGCACGGTACCGAAGAGGCTAGCAAAGGTGGAAAGGTGAGAGTGCGTATAATCCATGGACTCAACATTAGTCAAAAGAACTCATATACTTATTGCAAAAATTTACAAGTCATCAAAAATTCAAGTACTACGCGCATGCTCCTAGGGGGATAGATTGGTAGGAAAAGACCATCCCTCGTCCCCGACCGCCACTCATAAGGATGCACAAGCCAGGTACACTTCATGTTTCAAATTTGTTACACAACTTTAACCATACGTGCATGCTACGGGACTTGCAAACTTCAACACAAGTATTTCTCAAATTCATAATCACCCAACTAGCACGACTTTGATATTATCACCTCCATATCTCAAAACAATTATCAAGCATCAAACTTATCTTAGTATTCAACTCACTCAAAAGAAAGTTTCACATATCTTGAACACCAAGTATATTAACATTAAGCAAATTACCATGCTATTAAAGACTCTCAAAATAATCTAAGTGAAGCATGAGAGATCAAATAGTTTCTTTAAAACAAATCCACCACCGTGCTCTAAAATATCTAAGTGAAGTACTAGAGCAAAGATTATCACGCTCAAAAGATATAAGTGAAGCACTATGACCAAAACTATCAAGCTCAAAAGATATAAGTGAAGCACATAGAGTATTCTAACAAATTCCAATTCATGTATGGCTCTCTCAAAAGATGTGTACAGCAAGGATGATTGTGGTAGACTAACAAGCAAAGACATAAATAATACAAGACGCTCCAAGCAAAACACATATCATGTTGGTGAATAAAAATATAGCTCCAAGTAAATTACCGATGGAAGTGGACGAAAGAGGGGATGCCTTCTGGGGCATCCCCAAGCTTTGACTTTTTGGGGTCCTTGGATTATATTGGGGGTGCCATGGGCATCCCCAAGCTTCGGCTCTTGCCACTCCTTGTTCCATAATCCATCAAAAGAATTCACCCAAAACTTGAAAACTTCACAACACAAAACTCAACAGAAATCTCATGAGCTCCGTTAGAGAAAGAAAACAAAAGACTACTTAAAGGTACTGTAATGAACTCATTCTTTATTTATATTGGTGTTAAACCTACTGTATTCCAACTTCTCTATGGTTTATAAACTAATTTACTAGCCATAGATTCATCAAAATAAGCAAACAACACACGAAAAACAGAATCTGTCAAAAACAGAACAGTCTGTAGCAATCTGTAACTAACGCAAACTTCTGGAACCCTAACAATTCTACCAAAATAGTAAGTCCTGTACAATTTTTTTCTTGATCAGCAGAAAAACTAAGCAACGCAAAAGCACGTTCCTGTGATTTATCATAACTAAACTCGTGCGTGCAAAGTTTCTGTTTTTCAGCAGAATCAAATCAACTATCATCGTAGGTTATCCTATAGGTCCTACTTGGCACAAACACTAATTAAAACATAAAACCACATCCAAATAGAAGGTAGATGGATTATTTATTCCTAAACAGAAGCAAAAACAAAAAACACAAAATAAAATTGGGTTGCCTCCCAACAAGCGCTATCGTTTAACGCCCCTAGCTAGGCATAAAAGCAAGGATAGATCTAGGTATTGCCATCTTTGGCAGGCAATTCTTCAATAAGGCAATTACCTCCTTTAGAATTTTCTTTCTTCTTAGTAATTGACAAATTTTCGGGCAAAAGATCAAAGAATTCATCTATAGCAAATTGTTCCTTAATGATGGTAAAAAGATTAGGATGAACACTTATAGATTTAAGATTCGCAGTTTCCTTACTAGATGATTCACCCTTATTCTTAGGAACATAAATAAGCTTAGTATTTTTAGTAGAAGAACTTGGAGTGTTTTGAATGGAAGAAAAAGCGGTTCCCAAGTTGGTAATGATACCCTCAAGTTTATCGATTCTTGTGGAATCTAGATTTATTTTTTCATTAACAAGGGGTTCTTTTTCTTTAATATTTTTCAAAGTCATTCCTACATTAGATCCATATTGGGTAATTTGATTGTGGATCTTTTTGTCAAGATTTTCAATTGATTCAATGGTAGCAACTTTATTTTCAATAGCTTCAAGCTTTTGCATAACATGCTCCAAAGTTAACGTAGTTCCATTAATCAAAAGGGGCGGTGAGCCAAATATATCTATTAAAGCATTATAAGAATCAAAAGTATGGCTACCCAAAAAATTCCCTCCGGTAATGGTATCAAGGATATATCTATACCAAGGATTAGCACCTACGTAAAAATTGCAAAGAAGAACTGAGGTAGATTGCTTCCTGGTAGATTTATTTTGAGCATTGCAAATTCTATACCAAGCATCTTTTAGATTTTCTCCCTCCCTTTGTTTAAAATTTAAGACCTCATTCTCGGGAGATAACGGAGATGATATGAAACTAGTCATGATGACAAGCAAACTAACACACGAGCAAACAGAAAGGCAACGTGAAAAAGGCAAACGGGAAAGAGAGGAGGAGATTGGGAAAGAGATGGCAAATAGAACGGCAAGGGTGAAGTGGGGGAGAGGAAAATGAGAGGCAAATGGAAAATAATGTAATGCGAGAGATAGGGATTGCGTTGGGTACTTGGTATGGTTGACTTGCTTGCGTGAGCCTCCCCGGCAACGGCGCCAGAAATTCTTCTTGCTACCTCTTGAGCACTGCGTTGGATTTCCCCAAAGAGGAGAGGATGATGCAGTAAAGTAGCGTAAGTATTTCCCTCAGTTTTTGAGAACCAAGGTATCAATCCAGTAGGAGACCACGCACAAGTCCCTCGTACCTACAGAAAACGATAGCAACTCGCAACCAACGCTTAGGGGTTGTCAATCCCTTCACGGTCACTTACGAGAGTCAGATATGATAGAGATAATACTTTTGGTATTTTTGATAGATAGATGCAAAGTAAAAAGTAAAGGCAAAGTAAAAACAAAGCAAGTAAATAAAGTGATATAGATTGATATGATGAGAATGGACCCGGGGGGCATAGATTTCACTAGTGGCTTCTCTCAAGAGCATAAGTATTCTACGGTGGGTGAACAAATTACTGTTGAGCAATTGACAGAATTGAGCATAGTTATGAGTATATCTAGGCAATGATCATGTATATAGGCATCACATCCAAAACAAGTAGATCAAAACGATTCTGCATCTACTACTATTACTCCACTCATCGACCGCTATCCAGCATGCATCTAGAGTATTAAGTATAAACAGAGTAACGCTGTAAGCAAGATGACATGATGTAGAGGGATAAATTCATGCAATATGATAAAAACCCATCTTGTTATCCTCGATGGCAACAATACAATACGTGCCTTGCAACTCTTTCTGTCACTGAGTAAGGACACCGCAAGATTGAACCCAAAGTTAAGCACTTCTCCCATTGCAAGAACTACCAATCTAGTTGGCCAAACCAAAAAGATAATTCGAAGAGACTTGCAAAGATAACTCAATCATACATAAAAGCATTAAGAGAAGAATCAAATATTTTCCATAGATAATACTGGATCATAAACCCACAATTCATCGGTCTCAACAAACACACCGCAAAAAGAAGATTACATCGAATAGATCTCCACGAGAGAGGGGGAGAACATTGTATTGAGATCCAAAAAGAGAGAAGAAGCCATCTAGCTACTAGCTATGGACCCGAAGGTCTGAAGTAAACTACTCACACTTCATCGGGAGGGGCTATGGTGATGATGCAGAAGCCCTCCATGGTGGATGGCCCCTCCGACGGAGCTCCAGAACAGGCCCCAAGATGGGATCTCGTGGATATATAAGGTTGCGGCGGTGGAATTAGGTTTTTGGCTCCTGTTCTGATCGTTCGGGGATACGTAGGTATATATAGGAGGAAGGAGTATGTCGGTGGAGCTCCGAGGGGCCCACGAGGTAGGCAGGCGCACCCAGGGGGCGCACCCTCCACCCTCGTGACCTCCTCAGAGGCTTCTTGGAGTAGGTTCCAAGTCTCCTGGATCACGTTCGGTTGGAAAATCACGAGCCCGAAGGTTTCATTCCGTTTGGACTCCGTTTGATATTTTGTTTCTTCGGAATACTGAAAAAGGCAAAAAAACAACAATTCTGGGATGGGCCTCCGGTTAATAGGTTAGTCCCAAAAGTAATATAAACATGGAAAATAAAGCCCAATATAGTACAAAACAGTAGATAAAGTAGCATGGAGTAATCAAAAATTATAGATACATTGGAGACGTATCATTGGTCTATATTGCCACCAGACAAAAATTTCAAAGCAAGAAGAGGCAAAGAATATGGTTTTGTCCGCGAAGGTGACATGTTCCCTACAGGAACCATGAGGCTTGTTATGAGAAGCTCTGGTTTGTGAGAAGCTTATACCTAAACCTGTCCCAAATGGGACAATTTTTTTACCACAGCATGTTGATGTTGTTCCATGATAGCATGCCAAGTTTCATGAATTTCAGACAAGTTTTGGATTTACTAGAATTTAAAAACCATGTATCTCAATGTTTGCAGCCGACCGATGGTGCCGAGGTGTTTGAAGTTCATTCTCATTTCTTGCATGGGACCTAAGCATGCAGCCAAGGACACACATTTGATTTTTCAACCCATTTTTATGCAGTGGAGGATCTGCCTGTAGTTTAAATTTGAATTATGCACATAAATGCCTAGAAAACTCAGTTTTATAAAAATGTCCAAACGAACCCCAAAAAATTCCAAAATTTAACAAAACACTCTTGTTGTTCTATGTTGACATCAGAAAAAATTGAAAGCAGAAGAGGCAACGAATATCATTTCGTTCACAAAGGTGACACGTTCCCTACTGGAATCATGAGGCTTCTTGTGAGAAGCTCTGGTTGGTGAGAAGCTTCTACCAAAACCTGCCCCAAGTGGGACAAATTTTTTACCATAGCATGTTGGTCCCATTCCATGATAGCATGCCAAGTTTCATGAATTTCATACGACTTTTGGATTTACTAGAATTTCAAACCAAGTATCTCAACGTCTGTCAGCAAGCCACGGTGCAGAAGTGTTTGAAATTCATTCCCATTTCTTTCATGGGACATAAGCATCCACCCATGGACACATATATGATTTTATAACCCATTTTGGTGCAGTGGAGCATGTGCATATAGTTTAATTTTGAATTATGCACCTTAAATGCGTAGAAAACTCAGTTAATGCATAAAAATGTCCAAACGGACCCTGAATAATTTCAAATTTTTGACGACACTCCTATAGTTGCATGTTCACTATAGATAAAAGTTCTAACAATTCAAACACCCTCCTTTGACACTGTGAACCCATTATGTATTTCAAATCAAGACGAAAAATCAAGTAGGTCACACACAGTTTATTATCACCAATCGTGTGTGATGCAGTATAAAATATCTTGGAGCATCGTCAGAGTAGTAATCTTTGTTTAATTTAGAGCGTCCGTCTTTAATTTTTTAGGTTAATGTTTAGGTCAGCTAGCTCTATTTAATTGTTGAACTTGCTCGATTAAGAAGTGTGGGTGTGTTGTAGGCTCCTTTGTGTACCCAAATTATGCAATGCATGGAGGACCAATGTAACCAAGGAAATTCGAACCAAAATTTGCACATTCAAACTCATCACACACGAGGTAAGCTAAATGAATCATTTGTGATGTTCACATATCGTACACCGTGCTGAACAAGGGAACGTGTCTGATGACACTTTGCGCGCCTGTTTTTCGCTACACTGAGGCAACATTTTTGGCTTCCATGGAAATATCTACCTCTCTACCCCCTCCCCTTGACCAAAAGCCACATTTCCCCTGTTTCTGCCTTCCTTTCCAAGTTCAAACCTTCACTGCTTTCTTGCAGCGCCGCCTCCTCGCCGGCGACCCTCCTTCATGCTGCTCGGCCTCATTGATCTAGGCAGGTAATAAACATCCGACCCCCATCCTCCTCCTCCTCCTTCTACATCCCACATGCCCCGATCGCTGGCACGACACCTTCCTCCCAAATCACCAACCCATCCTCCAAATAAGTACCACCCTAAGCCATGGTGCATGCAGTATAGCTAGGAGCTCAAGGAGCATTTGGCACCGGAGAAGCAAATCGCGGCCGCATGCGCGGATGAGGTCGCGATGGCTTCCATTTGTGCCGACCCCCAGATCTTGGAGGAGCACCTCACCGTCGAGGCCACCGTTGACACCTCGCGTGCCGATGCCGCCATGTGTTTGGCTGCTTTATACGACAGTTCGTGATGTTTTCTCGAGGCCACTGTCGGTGCCTTCGACGAAGACTTCGATGTGTTTTCTCAGCATGCCCGTGCTTACCTCAACTCGAGAGACAGTAGGTTGGTACTCGGAGTGGTTCAGGCAACTCACCACTACGAGGGGGGCACCCATGATGTGGAGGCCTCGCCCTCTTCCAAGTCCAAGGAGCCAATCGTCATCGCTATCTCCGACGATGAGGAGTAGCTTGTCTTATTAGCTCACTATACGGTGTTGTGTTCAGTTACCTAGCTACGCCAGTTAAGCATGTTCGGTTTACCTGTCGCTTGTGCTGCTCCTGCCTTTCCTTAACAAATTCTGGTGAATTATCTTATATACTTTTACCATGCAATCTGATCCTATAGTATATATGTTCTATATGTCGTGCAATGTGGTGCTCACTTATTAACTGTTTGGTTAATTTGTTGTCGTGTTCAGTTAACTGTTTGGTTAAATTCTGCAATGTGATGTTCAGTTCTTGTGGGTGCAATTTTGTACTGTCTTCCATGTGAGAAATAGATCAAATTTGGTTGTACAAAATACATGAGAAACAAATACTCTTGCTATATTTCCAAGTTGTCAAGCATGCTTGGTTTCATTAACTGTCTGATCTTCTAGTATGTTATATATTGTGCAATGTGGTGCTCAATTAATGTTTGGTTCATTTGTTGTGGTGTTTAGTTAACTGTTTGGTTTAATTCTGCAATGCGATGTTCAATTGTCGTGGGTGCATTTTTTTATTATATTCCATGTGAGAAATAAATCGAATTTGGCTATAATAAATACATGAGAAACAAATACAACTGCTATATTTCTAAGTTGTTAAGCATTCTTAGTTTGGTTAACCGTATGATCTTCTATTAGGAGTATGCTATATTGTACAATGTGGTGCTCAATTAATATTTGGTACATTTGTTGTGGTGTTTAGTTAACTGTTTCGTTCAATTCTGCAATGCGATGTTCAATTGTTGTGGGTACAATTTTGTATTGTTTTGCATGTGAGGAATAAATCAAATCTGGCTGCACTAAATACATGAGAAACATATACTATTTCTATACTTAGTTTGGATAAATGGCTTTTCCATGTGGCTCGAATTAATCTGTTGAATCTGCAATGTGTTTATTTTTCATCAACATATTTTACTGATAGTATGCCAACCCTCACTTAACCTGATCAATAACTACCTTATATGTGTTGCAAGGAAACAATGAGAAGCACTGAGGTTTACAATCGAGGTTTGCATATGCATGGTCCTTTGTCTAATAGTTCATTATTGTGCAATTGCAGGAACTATTCTAATATTTAGGTTTTAACAATTTGGTCTTGCACATGTAGGTCCTGCTGTCAGAGGTTTTGACCCACTATTCGACCCATTTTGCATATGGGGAAATGAGTTGTCCATGAATATCAGTCAAGTCCAGAAACTCAGAAAGATTTTTAAGATAAACAAACTAACAACGGAAAACAACAAGATCTTTGTGTGCACAATGAAGAAGACATCAGTGCACTGCATGATGGAACTAACTATTATACCTTGTCTTCTTTATTCCTTTGCGCCATTTTGAATTTAGAGAATATATTTATGCATATATTTGTTTTCAGGCCTTTCCAAAGCGGTTCACTAATGATTACCTCTCAAACCACCTGTATGGTCAGGACGTGAGGAACGTATTCATACAACACCCACGGTACAATATTGAAGTCTTCCTCAAGACGATGAAGGATGGACGGTCAATCATCCATGGGCACTGGTCTAAAGTTGCAAGGATTTTCAACATCAATGAAGGCTCAATATTCGCCTTCCGTTTTAGCAGTTTTCCAAATGAGATTCATATGTGTATCTAACATCTATGATGCTAATTTCCAAAGGTTATAGGTGTTGCATGTGAAACTTGGTGCTGTTGTAGTTGTGTAATGGGGTAGCTAGCTATATGAGTGCTAAAGCTATATGATGTTCTACTCAGATGTATTTCAATTATGAAATCCTGGTTCCGTAATACAAAAATAAAATATATTGTGTGCTTAATATGAAATGTCAATTTGATTAATAAATGGATTATTAATAATAGGTCAATTAGCATGATTATTGGGTTTTTCTATTGCAAACGGTTATTGAGACAACATCGTGGGCGATGACCTCAGACAACCCACACAATTTTTAGGAAGAAAATGTGTAGGGTCAATGAACAATCACACGACTTCCTCTTGACTATTTGCGTTAGGCCACCTTGCGCAAACATTTTTCCACATAAAAGGTGTGTGTGATGGACATCCTATGCCACACAGTTTCTTCTATGCACCATGTGAATTCAATAACGCAAACGATAAATATTTTTAATATTGTCTACAATGGCACTGCTATCATAGACGATTTGATGGGGAAATTTGTTTGTGATGTACGTGTGAACGGAAATGTTTATCAGGGACACATCGTGTGGTTTGTACATAAAAACGGAAACGTACTTCTTGGATTGACTATGTAGGATGTACATGCGAATGGAAACATATTCCTTGGATTGACGGTGTGAGATACGAAGGGAAACATTTCTCTAGGATTCACTGTGTGGGATGTACTTACGAACGGAAACGATTGGGCCTGTATAATTATATGCGATGGCTAGCCCGATCATACACGAGCTTATTTTTTCCAGCGTGTGTGACCGGAGGGCCTATCCCCGACGGTTTTTGAGTCATGTGGGAAGGACCCCCCTATCATCGTGGAAAGGGGTTAAAATCCATTTATATATCCGCTCGTTGTACCAGTGTAGAATAGTAACAAATTTCCCTCAAGTGGATGACCTAAGGTTTATCAACCCATGGGAGGTGTATGATGTAGGTGGTTCTCTCTCAAACAATCTTGTAATCAAATACAAGAAATCTCTTGTGTCCCTAACACACCCAATACAATTATCAGTTGTATAGGTGCACTACTTCGACGAAGAGATGGTGATACAAGTGTAGTATGGATGGTAGAAATATGTTTTTGTAATCTGAAAAAATAAAAACAGCAAGGTATCAAGTAACAAAAGTGAGTAAAAACGGTGTCCCAATGCTTGGAAATAAGGCCTAAGGTCATACTTTCACTAGTGCAATCTCTCGACATCATTAACATAATTGACATCACGATAATCCCTCAAAGTGCAGCAAATAATCACTCCAAAGTTTTTATTCTACCAGAAAAAGTAGGATAAAATCACATAGGTAGCAAACCACCTAATTTTGTTCTTTCCAATCAATCTATTGAACCACTCCCACAGTGTCACAAATAGTTGTAGGACCTTGAGAAGAGGTGTCTAGAGGGGGGGTGATTAGACACTAAGAACCAAAGTTGCAGTTTTTAAGTTCTTAAAGTTTAAGTGGAGTTTAGGCACAAGTTTAACATTCACAACACATATCAAGCAAGCATGCAAAGAGTATATGAGCAGCGGAAAGTAAAGCATGCAACTTGCAAGAATGTAAAGGGAAGGGTTTTGGAGGATTCAAATGCAATTAGAGACACAAATGTTTTTGGCGTGGTTCCGATAGGTGGTGCTATCGTACATCCACGTTGATGGAGACTTCAACCCACGAAGGGTAACGGTTGCGCGAGTCCACGGAGGGCTCCACCCATAAAGGGTCCATGAAGAAGCAACCTTGTCTACCCCACCATGGCTGTCGCCCACGAAGGACTTGCCTCACTAGCGGTAGATCTTCACGAAGTAGGCGATCTCCTTGCCCTTACAAACTTCTTGGTTCAACTCCACAATCTTGTCGGAGGCTCCCAAGTGACACCTAGCCAACCTAGGAGACACCACTCTCCAAGAAGTAACAAATGGTGCATTGATGATGAACTCCTTGCTCTTGTGCTTCAAATGATAGTCTCCCTAACAGTCAACTCTCTCTCATAGGTTTTAGATCTGGTGGAAAGAAGATTTGAGTGGAAAGCAACTTGGGAAGGCTAGAGATCAAGATTCATATGGTAGGAATGGAATATCTTGGCCTCAACACATGAGTAGGTGGTTCTCTCTCAGAAATAGGATGCTGGAAGTGTAGGTTCAGTCTGATGGCTCTCTCCATGTATGAAGAGTAGGTGGAGGGGTATATATAGCCTCCACACAAAATTTAACCGTTACACACAATCTACCAAACTCGGTGGGACCGAATCAACAAACTCGGTCAGACCGATTTAGCAAATCTAGTGACCGTTAGGATTTTCGGTGGGACCGAAATGCAACTCGATAGGACTGATATGGTTAGGGTTAGGGCATAACGTAATCTCGGTGAGACCGATTACACAAACTCGGTGAGACCGATTTTGGTAATTAGCTAACCAGAGAGTTGGTCAGGCAAACTCGGTGGGACCAATTACTCAAACTCGGTGGGACCGATTTTGGTAATAAGTTGACCAGAGAGTTTGCATTGAATCTCGGTAGTACCGATTGCTCAAACTCGGTGAGACCGATTTTGATAATGGACATACACAGAGAGATTACAATCCCATCTCAGTGAGACCGAGATCCCTATCGGTGAGACCGATTTGCCTAGGGTTTGTGGCAGTGGCTAAGACATCCAAACTCGGTGGTGCCAGATATGAAGAATCGGTGGGGCCGAGTTTGACTTTCGGTTTAGGACATATGTGTGGAAGTGGGAAAGTAGTTGAGGGTATTTGGAGCATATCACTAAGCACTTGAAGCAAGAGGCTCATTAAGCAACACCTCATCCCTCCTTGATAGTATTGGCTTTTCCTATAGACTCAATGTGATATTGGATCACTAAAATGTAAAATGAAGAGTCTTGAGCTTGAAGCTTGAGCCAATCCGTTGTCCTTAGCATCTTGAAGGAGTTCCCACATCATTTAGTCCATGCCACTCCATTGTTGAACTTATCTGAAACATACTAGATAAAAGTGTTAGTCCAACAAGAGATATGTTGACATTAATTACCAAAACCACCTAGGGAGCACTTGTGCTTTCAATAGCCCTAGAGATCATACTATGAGAACACCATATGATACATATCATTCAACAATTTATGTCACCTAAAGTACACCAATGTCACCATTCTTACCCGCAAGTCAATACCAAACATGAGTCATGCATCTCAAATCCAAAGTATTCAACCCAACAAGAAGAAACCTCAAAGAGCAAGACTCAATTCACCACAAAAAGATATAGAGGGAGATGAACATCATAAGATTCAACTATATTAGTAAAGCTCATGATATGCTCATGATACATCAAGATCAGAATCCATAAAGAACATGGGAGAAAAGAGATCAAACACATAGCTAGTCGTACAAACATTGGTACGCATCGGTGCTATACAAACGGTTTTTAACCCCGATGGCATTTGGAACCATCGCCTAGTGAGTGACGGCGATAGAGGGGTCCTTCCCACACGACCCAGAAATCGTCGGGGATAGGGACCCTACAGTACTCCTTTTCATTTGTGGTCGCATTGCCATCGCAGTCAGTCTTCTGTGGTGCTATGTTTACGATGCGTGGCCCATCACAAATGGTTCACTATTATAGAACGTGTATGATAAGCATACAAGCACACACATTCGCTTTTCACAAATCGTATGCGATAA
Organism: Triticum dicoccoides; assembly: GCF_002162155.2. Taxonomy (NCBI): domain Eukaryota; kingdom Viridiplantae; phylum Streptophyta; class Magnoliopsida; order Poales; family Poaceae; genus Triticum; species Triticum dicoccoides. The sequence goes on along the minus strand of NC_041387.1, from coordinate 186,195,090 downwards.
CTAATTAAGAAGATTAGCTAATCGTCGCACGAGTGTCGGATAGGATTACAAAATGTCGGACCGTCATAGCATCTTCATACATGATAGCTATTGCACATGCTATTATGTGGTGCAACGTTTACAATGCATACTTCATCAGAAACAGATCATGGTTGCGAATCGTGTACGATAAGGCAACTATTGCACACACTATTCTGTGGTGCAACATTTACGATGCATACTTCATCAGAAACAGTTCATGGTTGTGAATCGTGTATGATAAGGCAACTATCACAAACGGTTAATTTGCCAGCACCGTTTGTGATATTGTCTGACACCGCACGCGGTTTGCAAACGGCAATTGTGTGCACGCTTGCACACGTTTCCTCTCTGTGAACCGTCTCAGATTATGGTGTATATCGCAAACGTTGTATTTTACCAACTGTAACATCCCAAATTTTCAATTTGGAATGTTATACATTAGATCATCATTGCATATCATATTTTATTGCATTTTGGCTTGATCCTAGAAATTCTACGCAACTCAAGGACCCACGGAGAGAGTTGGGGATTTCGTTATTTTTCATGTTTGAGTTTTCTCAAATTTTTGAAAATAGGATCATTTAATTTTAATTATTTTATCTTCATATATTTCTTTTATAAAAATAAAAGAGAGGGAATAAAATGACTTTCCCAAAATAAAGAAATACTGGAGATTTAATATTAAAATCAAATAAGATTTTATTTCCGAGTTTTATCGCTATTTTATTTGAATTAGGAAAAATGCGGGTTTTTCAAAATTTTATTTTAGGCCCAAATAAATATTCATCTTGTCCGGCTTATTTTTACAGGACGGGGAAAATTTATTTCGGGATTTTTGGAGTCTGTTTAGTAATTCTTTTCTTTCTTTTTCTGCATGTCAGAATTATTTTAAAAAAAAGTGAACCGACTTCGGGCCGTAGCCGAGCGGGACTAAGCCCGGGGGGCTTTATAAACCGGGACCCCCTGCCCCGCAGCCCACACCGCCGCCCAGCCCACTCCATGCCCCCAAACCCTAGCCGCCGCCGCTCGCCCCACCCACCGCCGCCGCTGCCGCGCCCCGCCACCACCGCCGGAGTTGACCGCCGCCGCCGCCTTTTTTTCGGTTTATTTCGGTAAACCCTAGATCTAGATCCGTTTTTTTTTAATTCCGGTTTATTTTAGTTAGATCGGTTTTTCCGTGGATTTCTTTATTTTGCGGAGGTTCGTCCGTACGTTCGTTTTAACAAACGGTTTTCACCGTTTAGCTGCAGACAGCGAACGTTCGTTCGTTAGCCTGTTCGTCCGTTTTATTTTTCTCGGGTTTTTCGCGATTATTTTTTATCGCGATTTCTAATCCGATTTTCGTTTTAGTATAACTTTTTGCTCGTTTAACGAAATCAGGCAATTCAAGCGCCTAGAGTTTTGTCTCGAAACCCTCTTTCCGTTTAACCAACTCAAACAAGTTTTTGCTACTGTAAAATTTGACTTAGGTTCAGTTTAGTAAACAGAGCTTGTTTCTTTCGTCGTTTGAGTTTCGTTGCTTCATTTGATTTGATTCTTTTTGCGAACCGGAATTCTTAAGTTGAACTTTCTGGTTAGATCTCTTATTTGAGTTTTACTTGTGTATTAGATGGGTGCTTATTGTATGCTTGTTTGTTTGCAATAGAGTACGCGGAGTGCGCAGCGTGCTACTACGAGTCTCTAGGTTTCACGAATCATCAGCAAGGCAAGTAACACTTTGATCATACCTCTTTACTACCCAGTTTTATTGCATTAGATCAATCCTCAAATAATTGCATGGTTGGGATCTGATTAATATGTGGGTTTTGGGAAGTAGATGAGGTAGTACATATTGCCCTGTTTATTATCAAACCTTTGGTAGTTACTTCTATGTTTGCTTATATTGCTATGATATGCTAGTAGACGTGGATTGGGTGAGTGTATCCATGACATATGTGAGTATTGTTAATTAATGGTTCAACTTAAGGTGGCAACTTTAATACACATCTGGGTGGATTGAGGCACCTCGGGAACCCAGTGTTGCCTGTATTTTTGGAAATCCCGGGGTACCATGTGATTCTCCTATGGACTGCCACCCAGGCTCAAAGGGATGATGAGATTTTTCATGCTAGAAACTTCTGTGTGCAGCCGCAAGCTACTAGCATAGTTGATTAAGTCGTGTGAACTCTTATAGTGGTAGACTAGCAGATGTAGGGGATGTAGGCGGTACTGTCTACCCATCGTAAGGTGCTAATGCTTCTGAAAGACTGTCTCGGTCATCCGTTTCTCAAACGACATGTAGTGCGAGAATCCAACGGAGGAGATCGAGTCTTGCGGGAAAAAGTGCGCAAACCTCTGTAGAGTGTACAAACTAATCATGGTTAGTCGTGTCCCCGGTTATGGACGTTTTGAGTATCTAGTACTTGGATTACCATGTGAATCTTGTCATGTTACCTAATTTAATTTGTTGGGTTAAATGTTGATGCTTAATTGGGATTGAGTTGGGTGAACCTTCTCAATGTTTAACAACCACCATGATAGTTAAATAAAATTTATTCCGTTGTTGTAGGGGAAAATTTGGCTTTATGCAAAACTGTAACCATAGAGCTTTCCACCAGCCATATATGCATGTACTGTTAGCATTATTCTGTTCATTACTCTCTATGTGTTACATTGCCAGCATATTCCATGTGCTGACCCGTTTTCGGGCTGCAACGTTCATGTTGCAGACTTTTCAGACGACGAGTAAGGTGCCTTAGGTTGTGATCTTTCACTCAGTGATGCCGTTGGAGTTGATGGACTCACTTTATCTTCCAAGCCTTCCACCGTTATCGTATTTAGATGGCCTTAAGCCATATTTATTGTAGTAAGTTCTCTTTTGAGACATTCGATGTAATAAGTGTGTGATTGCTACTCTGTTATAAATCCTTCAAGTACTGTGCGTGTCAGCATTACCGATCCAGGGATGACACTGATGCACATAGATCAGACTGTTTGAGGTCTGGTCACTACAAGATGGCATCAGAGCACACGCTGACTAGGACACGACCACTAAGCTAAAGCCCTAGATCACTACTCTCTTCTCATTTCTGACTCCTCTCCTTCTTCTACTCTTTAGGATGGCGGATGCAAGGAACAAGTTCACACAACCGGATGAAGATACACCTTTTGGACGCCACTTGAAGGAAGTCACAAGATACCTGAATATCGGAGTGCCGAGTTTCACCGGGACCTACATCGCCACTTTATCAGAAGAGGAGCATTGGATGATCCAAGTTCAAGTTCCAGGAAGGACGTTCATGCCAGTCACTGAGCCCATAGAGTTTTTCTTTGATGCACCAACCTGGAGTCTAGGAAAGAGCATGGCAGCTCACATCACCATGGGACGCATTGGAGAAAGTTTACCACAAAGATCTCAAGGATACTATCTACCAGATTTGTGGGCACCGACATGAGCAATGGGAGATGATCAGCACCAGGAAGGATAGATCCATTGCACCTTTCATCCAGGAGTTAAACTGGCACATTCGTCGCCAGGAGAACTAGATGTGCGCAGGCATGAAAGATCTGAAGAAGGCAATGACCAGTATCACGGAACTGGAAGAAGAACTCGAGACTACACGTGATGGTTATGAGGAGGAAATGATGACACTCGTGGAGAAGAATGATGACCTGAAGAAGAAGCTAAAAGTATTCGTGGGATTCCCCACACCAGGAGGAGAAGACGACGATTGCACTTGCCCAGAAAACTACATCATCATCGACGACACCGACTCAGACCCCGATGATAGATATGATGACTTTGTTGATGAAGCTGGAGCAGATATCATGGAGTCTTCGACCGATCAATTTTTCTAGTCGACCACCATAATAGTAGTAGTATTCCCCCATGTATATAGTATAGTCCGAGCACTTTTTGTAACGATAGTTAGACTGATGTATGCCCTTGTTTCAATTGATTGAAGTGATTTGTTTGTGTTTGTCTCATGTGCATATGGGTAGTGTTTATCTCTCTAGACCTCATTCTATTCTACTTTCTCATCTTTTCTAAACCCTTAGATGCCTCCGAGACGTGACAATGGATTTGCTTTCCCACTGGAGATCACTCAGTTGATCCAGCAGCAGAATGCATTGATGCAGATACTAGTCCAGAATCAGAATCAGGGGAACAACAACAACAACAACCCACCACCACCACCACCTATTGATCACTTAGCCCATTTCTTGAGGCTTAATCCGCCAGTGTTCTCTAGTAGCACCAAGCCGATAGTTGCAGATGATTGGCTCACCAAGATTGGAAGGGAGTTGACCGCTGCAGGATGCACAAATGCGGAGAGAGTGTGTTTTGCCGCACATCAGCTTGATGGACCCGCAACATCATGGTGGGAGAATTTCACAGCCACTTACCCCATCGACACTGTCACATGGGATCAGTTTCAGCAGGCTTTCCGTACTGCCCATGTTTCAGCAGGAGCTATGGCCATGAAGAAGCGTGAGTTTCGTAACTTGCGCCAAGGAGGACGTACAGTTGGCCAGTATGTGGATGATTTTAGTAAGCTAGCACGTTATGCCATAGATGACGTTGCTACGGATGCAGCTAAGCAGGAGAAGTTTCTGGAAGGACTGAATGATGAGCTGAGCATGCAGTTGATGGTGGCAACCTTCAACAACTACCAGGAGTTGGTAGACCGAGCTCTCATGATTGAAGGAAAGCAGCATCAGATTGACAGTCGCAAGAGGAAGTATGGACAAGGGAAGTACAATTCTGGAGCTCATCAGAAGCCCCGTTTTACCCCGAACTCGGGAGGACCTTTTCAGCATACCCATGGAGGCCACAATTATAATGGAGGGAGTTCGCACAACCATAGTGGCACCAAGAATGGCAATGGTAATGGAGGAAGCAACGGCCAGAACTGTTCCAATCCAGCAATCCCAGCCAAGAAGGATTTGAGCCACGTCACTTGCTACAAGTGCCAGAAGACTGGACATTATGCCAATGAATGTCCTGAAGCTAAGAATGTAAATGGCAATGGAAGCTTTGGGAAGAAGCCGAACCCTTTCAATAGGGGACAGGTGAACCACGTTAACGTGGAGGAGGTTGAAGCCCAGCCCGATGCAGTAATAGGTAAGTTTTTGGTTAAGTCATTTACTGCAATCGTTCTTTTTGATACTGGTGCATCGCATTCATACATATCAAGGGGATTTGTGGATAAGTATAAACTGCCAACCCAAGCCCTTAGGTCACCCATGTTAGTAACCTCGCCAGGAGCTGAGTATATGGCTAGCCTATGGTGTGATCGGTTACCATTAAGGATTGGTAACTACATGTTTCCCTCAGACCTAATTGTATTGGAGTCGGAAGGACTGGATGTGATATTAGGCATGGATTGGTTATCAAAGTATGGAGGGAACATTGAATGCGCTAGTAAGTCGATTTTGCTTACCACCCCAGAAGGAAGAAGGATCAAGTATGTATCCTGGCATGTCCCGAAGAGGATGCAAATAAATTCCTTATCAGGAGTTGTACAGGAGGAAGTACCAGTGGTGAAGGATTTCCCTGATGTATTTCCAGAAGAGTTGCCAGGCATGCCACCGGATAGAGACATTGAGTTTTTGATTGAGCTTTTGCCAGGCACAGGGCCAATATCTAAGAGACCGTATAGGATGCCCGCAAAGGATTAGATTAAGGAGTTACTGGATAAAGGCTATATCCGCCCAAGTTCGTCACCTTGGGGATCACCAGTGCTTCTAGTGGAAAAGAAGGATGGATCATTAAGGATGGTTGTTGATTATCGAGGGTTGAATGAAGTGACAATCAAGAACAAGTACCCACTATCGATGATCAATGATCTGTTTGACCAGTTGCAAGGAGCTAAAGTATTTTCCAAGATTGATCTGCGATTGGGATACCACCAGCTGAAGATTCGAGAGCAGGATATACCTAAGATAGCTTTTACCACAAGGTATGGGCTATATGAGTATACCGTTATGTCATTTGGTCTGACTAACGCACCTGCCTATTTCATGAACATGATGAATAAGGTGTTTATGGAGTTTTTGGATAAGTTCGTCGTGGTGTTCATTGATGATATTTTGGTCTACTCGAAGAATGAAGAGGAGCATAAGGAGCATTTGCGTTTGGTACTTGGGAAGCTCAGAGAACATCAGCTATACGCCAAGTTTAGCAAGTGCGAGTTTTGGTTAAAGGAAGTTGGATTTATCGGACATGTTATATCCGGAGAAGGAATAGCAGTAGACCCCACCAAGGTTGTCACTGTGACAAATTGGGAAGCACCCACGTCAGTTGGAGAGATCCGGAGTTTTCTTGGACTCGTAGGATACTACCAGAGGTTCATTGAGAATTTCTTGGAGATTGCCAAACCCATGACGGAGTTGTTGAAGAAGGACACCAAATTCAAATGGACTGAGGAATGTGAGGCCAGTTTCCAGGTGTTGAAGAAACGTTTGGTTACATCACCAGTGTTGATTCTGCTAGATCAGCGCAAGGATTATGAAGTATATTGCAATGCTTCTCGTCGAGGACTTGGAGCAGTGCTTATGTAGGAGGGAAGAGTTGTTTCGTATGCCTCACGACAACTTAAGCCCCATGAGTTGAATTATGCTACGTATGATTTGGAATTAGCAGTTGTAGTGCACGCATTGAAGACGTGGAGACATTTTCTCGTCGGAAACCATTGTGAGGTGTACACGGATCACAAGAGTTTGAAGTACATCTTCACACATAAGGAGTTGAATCTCAGGCAAAGGAGATTGTTGGAGCTCATTAAGGATTATGATATGAGATTGCATTATCACCCCAGAAAGGCTAACGTAGTAGCCGATGCGTTGAGCCGCAAGAGCCATGTCAACACCCTCTTGACCGGAGAGTTACCAAAGGAGTTAGCCGAGGATCTTCGCGAGCTACCTTTGGAGATAGTTCCGAGAGGCTATGTATCAGCATTGGAGATTCAGTCTACTTTGATGGATAATATCAGAAAAGCTCAAAAGACCGACAAGGAGATTGTCGAGATAAGGGAGAAGATGAGCAAAGGAAAAGCTAAAGGATTTCGTGAGGATGAGCACAATACCTTATGGTTTGAGGACCGTGTTTATGTGCCTAATGACCCGGAGATCGGGAAGTTGATTCCACAGGAGGCCCATGATTCACTGTATTCGATTCACCCAGGAAATACCAAGATGTATCTAGATTTGAAGGACACTTTCTAGTGGACCGGAATGAAGAAGGATATTGCGGAGTATGTAGGAGTTTGTGATGTATGTTAGAGAGTAAAGGCAGAGCATCAGAAGCCAGCAAGATTCCTACAGCCATTCCTGATAACCGAATGGAAGTGGGATAAGCTAGGCATGGATTTTATCACGGGATTGCCCAGGACAAGTTCAGGCTATGACTCGATACGGGTTGTAGTTGATCGTTTGATGAAGGTAGCTCATTTCATCCCAGTGAAGACCACCTACACCAGTGCTAAGTTGGCAAAGATATACATGACCAGGATCGTATGTCTGCATGGAGTTCCGAGGACCATTGTATCAGATAGAGGAACCCAGTACCTCAAAGTTCTGGAACCCAGACCCCAGGCTAGAGTTCAGTACAGCCTTTCATCCGCAGACAGATGGACAGGCTGAAAGAGTCAATCAGATTCTGGAGGACATGTTGAGAGCTTGTGCGCTAGATTATGGATCTAGTTGGGACGACAATCTACCGTATGCAGAGTTCTCTTACAACAACAGTTATCAATCCAGTTTGAAGATGGCCCCTTTTGAAGCTTTGCACGGAAGGAGGTGCAGGACACCGTTGTTGTGGGATGAAGTTGGAGACCGCCAGTTGTTTGGACCAGATTTGATTAAAGAGTTTGAAGAGAAGGTTAAGCTGATTCGTGATAGGCTCAAGGTAGCCCATCCCAGGCAGAAGAGCTATGCGGATTCTAAACGCAAGGAGACAGTTTACAAAGTCAGAGGCAAATTTTATCTTCGTGTATCCCCACTTCGAGGAGTTAAGCATTTTGGAGTTAAGGGAAAGTTAGCACCACGTTTTGTGGGACCATACAAAGTTTTGGAGCGTATGGGAGAAGTTGCTTACAAGTTGGAATTTCCCGAAGGATTGTCAGGAGTTCATGATGTGTTCCACGTTTCCCAGTTGAAGAAGTGCCACGCAGAGATGGCCGATATACCTCTGAGAGATACAGTGCCACTGGAAGCGATTCAGTTGGATAGCAATTTGACCTATGAGGAGAAACCAGTCAACATTCTCAAGTTAGCCAGCCGAATCACACGCAGCAAGGTTATCAAGTTCTGCAAAGTTTCAGTGGAGACACCATATCGAGGATGAAGCCACTTGGGAGCGCGAGGAAGACCTACTGAAGGACCACCCTCACCTATTTTCTAGCCAACCCGAATCTCGAGGGCGAGATTCATCTTAACACTACTAGGGAAAAGCCTATACACAGAAAGTTACTAGTAGCGAGGGTTAAAAACCCACGCTACTGCTACTTACTAGTAGCGCAGGTTTTTAAACCTCGCTACTACTAAGTTGATAGCAGTAGCGCGGGTTTTTAACCCTCGCTACTACTAAGCGGCCTCTACCGTGCCCCCCGGGACATGCCATAGTAGTAGCGCGGGTTTTTAAAACCTCGCTACTACTAAGTTTGATAGCAGTAGCGTTGGTTTTTAGCCCTCGCTACTACTAAGTGGTGCCATAGTAGTAGCGAGGGGGTAAAAAACCGCACTACTACTAAAGGTCCCATTTTCAAACTCTACCCCCCCTGTGGATCGCCTTTTCAATTTTAAAAGAAATAAAAGAAAATGATGAAAATGTCAAAAAAATAAAAGAAAATAAGTTTCCCATGTGATATGTGGTCTAGTTGTTGGGAAAATTTGCAAATATGGATTTCGACTTTATTTGCAAAATCTCTCGAGAATTTGTAAAAATGGACATAACTTTTGCATACTAACTCGGATGAAAAAGTTTTTTATATGAAAAATCATCTACTCGAAAAGTTACGGGGCTTTTAAGATCTAGAGTGAACCCCGTTAAACATTTTCAAAATCCTCAAAAACCAAACAAAAAAAAAGTTACCGGGCTTTTAAGATCTAGAGTGGAAAAATCGAAAAAATTTCAAACTGTGTGGTCAAACTGTGGTCAAACAATGGTCAAACTAATTATTCTAGAATATTAGTGTTACTAAATAATTATTCTAGTTTTTTTGAATTTTGGTCAAATCTAGTCAAACTATGGCCAAACTATGGTCAAACTGTGGTCAAACTAATTATTCAAGAAATATTAGTGTTACTAATTTTTTAGAACAATAGTTTCAAACTCAAATAGTGAAATGTGTGACTTCATGCTCAAGCTAAATTCCTAAGGTTAACAGGATTGACATCTTACTATTGTCAGGAAAACAACAAGTGCAGACTTGGAAACGAGGGAGAATAGAACCCGGAAGTTAAGCGTGCTCAGGCTGGAGTAGTGAGAGGATGGGTGATCGTCCGGGAAGTTAGATGATTTGGAATGATGAGGGGTGATTAGAGATTAAATTGAGCAGCGATGAGGGGTGATTAGAGATTTGAGGTTAAAATAATTCAGAAATTTGAAAATTAGGGGAAAAATCGAAATATTTTTTCGAAAAAATTCAAAAAAAAACCCGCGATGGTAGTAGTAGCACTGGTTTTTACCCACGCTACTACTAAAGGACGTAGTAGTAGCGCGGGTGGCACCCGCGCTACTGCTATAAGTTAGCTGTAGCGCCTTATTAGTAGCGCCGGCCCCCGCGCTGCTAATAGGCCCAAAACCCGCGCTGCTGCTAGGCTTTTCCCTAGTAGTGTAAGGGGGGTAGGTTTGTAATATCCCAAATTTTCAATTTGGAATGTTATACATTAGATCATCATTGCATATCATATTTTATTGCATTTTGGCTTGATCCTAGAAATTCTACGCAACTCAAGGACCCACAGAGAGAGTTGCGGATTTCGTTATTTTTCATGTTTGAGTTTTCTCAAATTTTTGAAAATAGGATCATTTGATTTTAATTATTTTATCTTTGTATATTTCTTTTATAAAAATAAAAGAGAGGGAATAAAATGACTTTCCCAAAATAAAGAAATATTGGAGATTTAATATTAAAATCAAACAAGATTTTATTTCGGAGTTTTATCGCTATTTTATTTGAATTAGGAAAAATGCGCGTTTTTCAAAATTGCATTTTAGGCCCAAATAAATGTTCATCTTGTTCGGCTTATTTTTAGAGGGCGGGGAAATTTATTTCGGGATTTTTGGAGTCCGTTTAGTAATTCTTTTCTTTCTTTTTATGCACGTCGGAATTATTTTAAAAAAAGTGAACTGACTCCGGGTCGTACCCGAGTGGGACTCCGCCCGGGGGGCGTTATAAGCCGGGGGGCCCCTGCCCCGCCGCCCAGCCCGCCCCGCCCATCGCCGCCCGCTGCCGCGCCCCGCCACGGCCGCCTGACCCCGCCGCCACCAGAGACGCCGCCGCCGCCGCCGGAGTTGACCACCGCCGCCGTCGTTTTTTTTCGGTTTATTTCGGTAAACCCTAGATCTAGATCCGGTTTTTTAAAATTCCGGTTTATTTTAGTTAGATCGGTTTTTCCCTCGGTTTATTTATTTTGCGGACGTTCGTACGTACGTTCGTTTTAATGAACGGTTTTCACCTTTTAGCTGCATACAGCGAACGTTCATTCGTAAGCTTGTTCGTCAGTTTTCTTTTTCTCGGGTTTTTCGCGATTATTTTTGATCGTGATTTCTGATCCAATTTTCGTTTTAGTATAACTTTTCGCTCGTTTATCGAAATTAGGCGATTCAAGCGTCTAGAGTTTTGTCTCGAAACCCTCTTTCCGTTTAACCAACTCAAACAAGTTTTTGCTACTTTAAAATTTGACTTAGGTCCAGATTAGTAAACAAAGCTTGTTTCTTTCGCTGTTTGAGTTTCGTTGCTTCGTTTGATTTGATTCTTTTTGTGAACCGGAGTTCTTAAGTTGAACTTTCTGGTTAGATTTCTTATTTGAGTTTTACCCGTGCATTATATGAGTGCTTATTGTATGCTTGTTTGTTTGCGATAGAGTACCCGGAGTGCGCCGCGTGCTACTACGAGTCTCTAGGTTTCACGGATCATCAGCAAGGCAAGTAACACTTTGATCATACCTCTTTACTACCTCGTTTTATTGCATTAGATCAATCCTCAAACAATTGCATGGTTAGGATCTGATTAATATGTGGGTTTTGGGAAGTAGATGAGGTAGTACCTATTGCTCTGTTTATTATCAAACCTTTGGAGTTACTTCTACGTTTGCATATATTGCTATGCTATGCTAGTAGACGTGGATTGGGTGAGTGTATCCATGACAGATGTGAGTATTGTTAATTAATGGTTCAACTTAAGGTGGCAACTTTAGTACACATCTGGGTGGATTGAGGCACCTGGGGAACCTAGTGGTGCTTGTATTTTTGGAAATCCCAGGGAACCGTGTGATTCTCCTATGGACTGCCACCCAGACTCAAAGGGATCATGAGATTTTTCATGCTAGAAACTTCCGTATGCAGCCGCAAGCTACTATGGGCTCTAGCATAGTTGATTAAGTCATGTGAACTCTTACAGTGGTAGACTAGCAGATGTAGGGGATGTAGGTGGTACTGTCTACCCATCATAAGGTGCTAACGCTTCTGAAAGACTATGTCTCGGTCATCCGTTCTCAAACAACATGTAGTGCGAGAATCCAACGGAGGAGATCGAGTCTTGCGGGGAAAAGTGCGCAAACCTCTGCAGAGTGTACAAACTAATCATGGTTAGCCGTGTCCCCTGTTATGGATGTTTTGAGTATCTAGTACTTGGATTATCATGTGAATCTCATCATGTTACCTAATTAATTTGTTGGGTTAAATGTTGATGCTTGATTGGTATTGAGTTGGGTGAACCTTCTCAATGTTTAACAACCACCATCATAGTTAAATAAAATTTATTCCTTTGTTGTAGGGAAAAAATTGGCTTTATGCAAAACTATAACCATAGAGCTTTCCACCAGCCATATATGCATGTAGTGTTAGCATTATTCTGTTCATTACTCTCTATGTGTTACATTGCCAGCATATTCCATGTGCTGACCCGTTTTCGGGCTGCAACGTTCATGTTGTAGACTTTTCATACGACGAGTAAGGTGCCTTAGGTCGTGATCTTTCACTCAATGATGCCGTTGGAGTTGATGGACTCACTTTATCTTCCAAGCCTTCCGCTCTTATCGTATTTAGATGGCCTTAAGCCATATTTATTGTAATAAGTTCTCTTTTGAGACATTCAATGTAATAAGTGTGTGTTTGCTACTCTGTTATGAATCCTTCAAGTAATGTGCGTGTCAGCATTACCGATCCAGGGATGACACTGATGCACAGAGATCAGACTGTTTGAGGTCGGGTCGCTACACCAACCGTGTGTGCCATAACAACCTGGAGAGTGTAATTTCACCATAATTTAATTGCTGCTATATCAAATTGAAATTGAAATTGAAACTGAATGTATGCTATAGGTTTATTCATATCCATCAGGTTCAGATAACCGATGCATTATTCGATTCATAGGTACACATCAAGAATTACATAAGAACCAAATAAAGAATGATGAACCTAGTTGTATACTTGTACTATTAAAGACGGTAAAGAAAAAGGCGAAATACATTCTGGTTGCTGAACAAGGTGAAGCGGAATGCCCATATTGTGCTCTCCTCCATGTAGAAGGCACGCACGACTCTAGTCCAACCCCTTGTGATGGCCGACCGCCCACCCTTCATGGTCTTCATGGAAAAATCTAGATAGTCATCGTGTTTTGGTAGAAATACTTTAACCTTTGCATGCCCACCAATCATGTAGTTTGAGAGGTAATCTTTATTAAACCGCTTTGGGAACCACTGCAAAGGAAAAAAGATTCAGACATTGTCATCTAACACAACTCATTATGGGCAGTAAAAAGAAGGCTGCAGAGTTGTTACTTACCATCCTGCAGTTTGTTGTTGTATTGGATAAAGTGTAAACAAATAGTTTAATTGCCATCTTTTGACCCATTTTACTAACAATCTTTATCATCTTCCTCACTTGATGTTGGTTCATCAATTTCTCATTTCCCCATACTCAGAAAGGGTCGAAGCGCGAATCTTTACCAATGACATATGTACCTAAAAGCACCAAGTTAATATTAGAAGATAAACACCAATTGCACAATGATGTAGTACAACACTCTTTTATAATATCTTATAACATCCAATATACTCACATATTAGATGAATTAACATCTTATATTATGTGCCAGAAGGAGTTTATTGCATTCTTACAAATTATTGGTTGATTAACTGCTGATGTATCCATGGGTTAGAGTTAGTTTGAGCTAGTTCGGGCTCAAATAGCCCTAAAGTATATCTAAACATGAGGGCTAGTTTGAGCTAGTTGCATCTATAGCCCACCCAAAAAAACTATCCAACCCAAGAGGTGCTAATTGGAGCTACTTCCCCTAGTGCATTTATTGTCAATCTAAGTATCTAACCCTGTCATCCAAACACCTCTTTGGATGGAGTTAGTTCAGGGTTAGTCATGAGCTAGAAACTAACTCTAACCTCTAAGTTAAGTTGAGTATCCAAACAGGGTTGTGTTGTTGTTGTTGTTGTTGTTGTTGTTGTTGTTGTTGTTGTTGTTGTTGTTGTTGTTGTTGTTGTTGTTGTTGCTCTTCTAAGTGTATCTAGACATCATCAGAACATTAAGGTAACACTCTTCCTTGTTGCTATGTAGACTAGGATTGCATATGTAGACATTAAGTACAGTGCATGTTGCTATGTAGCCTCAGATATGTTACATATGGCCCTAGTTAACCTAATGATAAATGGGTTGCAAATATATTCAGTTAAAAGTCCAATTCACCGATTAGTCCCTTATCAGCCCCCGGCCTATATGGTACTAGCTACCGATATCCTGAACAGTGAGCATATATAAGCCATGGGATGAAACTAACCTCGATGAAAACATCAGTCGTTCCCAAAATTGTCCTGTGTAGGGACATCGAGAAGCATGTTAAGCACAACAAGCTAAACATCAACCAAAATTATCCATGGCAGACAAAATAATCTCCAAAAGATAGCTTCAGTATGCAGGTTTAAGCACGCTAGTAAAGCAAAACAAGTGAAAAGGTGTGTTAACTGCAACAGGCCTAACATTTAACAACAAGCAAACATAGTCATTCAAACAGGTATTGTGCCGGTCTAAGTACATTGGTTATTGTTAAATAAAAATGGAAAGGCGTGTTTAACTACAAGATGCAGCAACCAAATGTATTGATTCATGCCCTATTTGTTTCAGCTTTGCTTGGAATTTAATCACCTATGGATTCGCTTCAGTGGCGAAGCTGTTTCTGCGAATCAGCTTCACCACTGAAGTACACTTTGAGGTGCTTCAGGAAATGGCACTAAAAATGACCCAAATCTACATTCAGCTTCACTGGCAAAGCTGATTCCAGATAGTTGTCTGTTTTGGATTCCAGATTCAGCTTCACTAGCAAAGCTGAATCTGGTCCCAGCATCTGAAACGAACAGGGCCATAGTGGTATTGTTGAAACTGGCACTGATGAAATTGAACTGCACAGTTCATACTTGCACATATAGAACATCTCGTTGTGAATAACTGGAATAAACAAGGCATACTACGAACAACCAAAGATAGTATTTGAAACTGGACATATGCTAACTACAAAAAACAGAACAATCAAAAAACTTTAAAAGAGGCATATGCTAGCAATAACAGGCTTAACAGCAAGCAAATATATGCATTCCTATCGGTGTGTCTAAAACTAGATTGATGAAATGTACTACATAGTAAATAATTGCACATACAGAGCATCACATTGTGAACAACTGAAATAAATAAGGCATACTGCAAACAACCCGATATAGCAATTAAAACTGGACATATTCTCACTACACTACAAAAGGGACTCGGCAAAACAAATCATGGGTTTCCCGCTGTGAAGAGGCACGGCAAAACAAATCATGGGTTTTCTCACTTGTCATAGATGGGCTCGTTCTCGTGGGAGGAGCATGGACCCTGGATGCACTCCATGTTGTCGCAGATGGGCTCCCTTCCCTTGGAAGAGCATAGCTGTAGGGTGCCCTCCTTGATGTCGCAGATGGGCTCTTTCCCCTTGGAAGAGCAGATGGGATCTTTCCCCTTGGAAGAGCCGGAGAGGGTGCCCTCCTCGTGGTCACCGTCGATGAGGTCTGACTTGGAAGCTGTGGATCCCAAGCCGGCATTGCAGAACGAGTCCTTCAGACATGACAAAAGGGGCTCGATGGCTATGTAGGATTGCAAGTTGTTGACAGCGAGCCAGAGAAGATCAGCGGCGGGGCCATGCATGAGATCGACGACGGTTGAACCCGAGGGGTTGGGGTGGGCCACTTAACCTGTGACATAGCCTGCCTCAGGCCATCGATGTCCATGACCTCTACATCATAGCCGACGGAAGAGACATTCCCACATACTCTAGACCACTGCTTGAGTTCTTGCCGCCAGTAATGGTCGTCAGCTTCCTCGGCGACGTCAGGCAAAGAGACCGCGATACATCTATTTTGGGCCAGTCGCTCCTCGAGCTCCATGGGAAGCATAGCCGGGCTTAGGCTGCGACACTCTGGAGTGGGGGATGGGGATGGGGAACTGGGGGGAAAGGGGCGTTTGGCAGGCATCATCTAAGAAACTCAGGGCGGCCTTGGTATGGAGATCGGTGGGTAAGTTGGACGTGCAAACCGGCAGATGTTGACAATGGAGGTCTCGCGACGGCGGCGGCAGGGACCTTGCTAGGGTTTCGAGCGAGGGAGGGTGTGTGTGTGCATGCGCGCGCGCTCGAGGAGGTTTGAGGAAATGACGCGGGTACTGAAAATTTCACAACGCGGGAGTGAAATGCCGGCACTACTGAAAATTTTGATAAAGGTGCATTGCACATGGTCCAGAGATAACAAACGTGTGTTATGAAACAGAAAAACCCTCGAGGCGGGATGATATTTTCTAGGGGCAGGCGGGATTGGGAACAAGAAACATCACACACGGTCCGGAGATAACAACCGTGTGTTATGAAACACAAAAACCCTCCTCGAGGCGGGCATATATTTTCTAGGGATGCAGGTGGGATTGAGAAGAAGAAAGATCGCACACGGTCCGGAGATAACAACCGTGTGTTATGAAACAGAAAAACCCTCGAGGCGGGCAGATATTTTTGAGAGGGGGGCTCGTGGAGCCCAATGTACTGTGCGGATGTGTGCGTGACAGGGGCACCGGCGTGGCACACAGTTAGTTTGAGTGAACCGTGTTTGTTGCGTCATCCGACTTGTCTAATGTTCATAAATTTGGCGAAAAATGATGCGGGAGAGGTCAGAACATGAACTCACTTGCATGTGGACCAAATTTATATGTATGAAAAGGGTGGTTCGATTTTCAAATACCAAATGCAACTTCATATGTATGAAAAGGGATTCATGCGTACTCATGTAGTGCTCATATATATATACCGTATTTACAAGAAAAAAATAACCCCCTCCTAAGTCAAATTAACCACTCTCGTTGCCAGGGAAAAAGTAGTGATGGACCAAGCAGGCTCACAAATGGAAAGCATCGATATCGCTGATAACCGCTTAAGTGGGTGCGAGAGGACAACCACCATCACTTTGCAAGTGGCCCAAACATATGTTGAATACAATACCTAAAATGCACAACTTTGATGTGCCACACATGCCTCAAAAACTGTAAACCATGCACCCGCATAGAGCGAGGTTCATGAAGCGTACTACATATGATGGTCCCCTTCCCCGTCTTTGACGCATACTATATGCTCCTACCGTAATACAACCCAAAAAAAATCGTCATCGATGCTGAAATTAATTAACCTCTCCCGATGAAGGTCAAAGTGATGCACATGCATCGACGATGGCCTCGTGGGCTCATAGATGGAAGCGTGACAAGTGAGTGTCCTAGCTAGGATAACCACCGCCTGCATGCATGTGGCTCAAAGAGGTGTTGTGTGATATTTGAATAGCCATTTTCCCAATTTTGATGTGGCACATGCCTCGGAAACTGAAAAGTTCCGACACTGAGTGAGGTGTACTTGTCCACGGACACGTACGTATAGAGAGAGGTTCATGAAGCGTACTACATATGCTAGTCCCCTCCCACCTCTTCGACGCGTACTATATACCACCATAACACAAACAAGAAAGATTCTACATTGCTGGTCAAACTACACAAACGGCTGTTCGTCAAAGTGATGGACGACGATCTCGCGAGCCCACAGAAAGCGTCATGCGCGAGTATGGAGTGTCGTGTAGGACTGTTGGAAATATGCCCTAGAGGCAATAATAAATGGATTATTATTATTTTTCCTTGTTCATGATAATTGTCTTTTATTCATGCTATAATTGTATTATTCGGAAATCGTAATACACGTGTGAATACATAGACCACAATACGTCCCTAGTAAGCCTCTAGTTGACTAGCTCGTTGGTTAACAGATAGTCATGGTTTCCTGACTATGGACATTAGATGTCGTTGAGAACGGGATCACATCATTAGGAGAATGATGTGATGGACAAGACCCATTCCTAAGCATAGCACAAGATCGTGTAGTTCGTTTTGCTAGAGCTTTTCCAATGTCAAGTATCTCTTACTTAGACCATGAGATCGTGTAACTCCCAGATACCGTAGGAGTGCTTTGGGTGTACCAAACGTCACAACGTAACTGGGTGACTATAAAGGTGCACTACAGGTATCTCCGAAAGTGTCTGTTGGGTTGACACGGATCGAGACTGGGATTTGTCACTCCGTGTTACGGAGAGGTATCACTGGGCCCACTCGGTAGTGCATCATCATAATGAGCTCAAAGGGACCAAGTGTCTGGTCACGGGATCATGCATTACGGTACGAGTAAAGTGACTTGTCGGTAACGAGATTGAACGAGGTATTGGGATACCGACGATCGAGTCTCGGGCAAGTAACATACCGTCTGACAAAGGGAATAGTATACGGGGTTGCTTGAACCCTCGACATCGTGGTTCATCCGATGAGATCATCGAGGAGTATGTGGGATCCAACATGGGTATCCAGATCCCGCTGTTGGTTATTGATCGGAGAACCGTCTCGGTCATGTCTACATGTCTCCCGAACCCGTAGGGTCTACACACTTAAGTTTCGGTGACGCTAGGGTTGTATGAATATGAGTATGCAGCAAACCGAATGTTGTTCGGAGTCCCGGATGAGATCCCGGACGTCAAGAGGAGTTCCGGAATGGTAGATAAAGAAAACTAAATAGGAAGTGATGTTTTGACCATCGGGAAAGTTTCGGGGTCACCCGGTATTGTACCGGGACCACCGGAAGGGTCCCGGGGGTCCACCGGGTGGGGCCACCTATCCCGGAGGGGCCCGTGGGCTAAAGTGGGAGGGGAACCAGCCCCTAGTGGGCTGGTGCGCCCCCCCTTGC
>NC_041387.1:186019751-186176335 GCF_002162155.2 Triticum dicoccoides | reverse complement strand
GGGTTGGAAACCCTAGGTGGGGGGGCGCACCACTTGCCTTGGGGGCACTCCACCCCATTGGCCGCCGCCCCCCCTTGGGAGATTGATCTCCCAGGGCCGGCGCCCCCCTGGGGGCCTATATAAAGGAGGGCAGGGGGGAGGGCAGCCGCAACCAAGTCTTGGCACCTCCCTCCCCCTGCTACACCTCGTCCTCCTCCCGCAGCAGCTTGGCGAAGCCCTGCCGGAGTTCTGCTGCATCCACCACCACGCCGTCATGCTGCTGGATCATCATCAACCTCTCCTTCCCCCTTGCTGGATCAAGACGGAGGAGACGTCATGCTGACCGTACGTGTGTTGAACACGGAGGTACCGTCCGTTCGGCGCTAGGATCTCCGGTTCGGCGCTAGGAGCTATATGATATTGGCCATATGATGTCACTACTATATAATTGCATGTGATGTTTATTATGTTTTATGCATCTTGTTTACTTAGAACGGCGGTAGTAAATAAGAAAGTGTTCCCCCTAACTGTGCACCGTTGCTAAAGTTCGTCGTTTCGAAGCACCACGTGATGATCGGGTGTGATAGATCCCTACGTTCACTACAACGGGTGTAAGACAGATTTACACATGCAAAACACTTAGGGTTAACTTGACGAGCCTAGCATGTACAGACATGGCCTTGGAAGACAGAGACTGAAAGGTCGAACATGAGTCGTATGGAAGATACGATCAACATGGAGATGTTCACCGATGATGACTAGTCCGTCTCACGTGATGATCGGACACGGCCTAGTCGACTCGGATCGTGTAACACTTAGATGACTAGAGGGATGTCTAATCTGAGTGGGAGTTCATTAAATAATTTGATTAGATGAACTTAATTATCATGAACTTAGTCTAAAACTTTTGCAAAATATGTCTTGTAGATCAAATGGCCAACGCTCATGTCAACAAGAACTTCAACGCGTTCCTAGAGAAAACCAAGCTGAAAGATGATGGCAGCAACTATTCGGACTGGGTCCGGAACCTCAGGATCATCCTCATAGCAGCCAAGAAAGATTATGTCCTAGATGCACCGCTAGGTGAAGCACCCATCCCAGAGAACCAAGACGTTATGAACACTTGGCAATCACGTGCTGATGATTACTCCCTCGTTCAGTGCGGCATGCTTTACAGCTTAGAACCGGGGCTCCAAAAGCGTTTTGAGAAGCACGGAGCATATGAGATGTTCGAGGAGCTGAAAATGGTTTTCCAAGCTCATGCACGGGTTGAGAGATATGAAGTCTCCGACAAGTTCTATAGTTGTAAGATGGAGGAAAACAGTTCTGTCAGTGAGCACATACTCAAAATGTCTGGGTTGCACAACCGCCTATCCCAGCTGGAGATCAACCTCCCGGACGAGGCGGTCATTGACAGAATCCTTCAGTCGCTCCCACCGAGCTACAAGAGCTTTGTGTTGAACTACAATATGCAGGGGATGGTGAAGACCATTCCTGAAGTATTCTCAATGCTGAAGTCAGCAGAGGTTGAAATCAAGAAAGAACATCAAGTGTTGATGGTCAATAAGACCACTAAGTTCAAGAAGGGCAAGGGTAAGAAGAACTTCAAGAAGGACGGCAAAGATGTTGCCGCGCCCGGTAAGCCAGTTGCCGGGAAGAAGTCAAAGAATGGACCCAAGCCTGAGACTGAGTGCTTTTATTGCAAGGGGAAGGGTCACTGGAAGCGGAACTGCCCCAAATACTTAGCGGACAAGAAGTCCGGCAACACTAAAGGTATATTTGATATACATGTAATTGATGTGTACCTTACCATTACTCGTAGTAACTCCTGGGTATTTGATACCGGTGCCGTTGCTCACATTTGTAACTCACAGCAGGAGCTGTGGAATAAGCGGAGACTAGCGAAGGACGAGGTGACGATGCGCATCAGGAATGGTTCCAAGGTCGATGTGATCGCCGTCGGCACGCTACCTCTACATTTACCCACGGGATTAGTTATGAACCTCAATAATTGTTATTTAGTGCCAAGTTTGAGCATGAACATTGTATCTGGATCTCGTTTGATACGAGATGGCTACTCATTTAAATCCGAGAATAATGGTTGTTCTATTTATATGAGAGATATGTTTTATGGTCATGCCCCGATGGTCAATGGTTTATTCTTAATGAATCTCGAACGTAATGTTACACATATTCATAGTGTGAATACCAAAAGATGTAAAGTTGATAACGATAGTCCCACATACTTGTGGCACTGCCGCCTTGGTCACATTGGTGTCAAGCGCATGAAGAAGCTCCATGCTGATGGACTTTTAGAGTCTCTCAATTATGAATCATTTGACACATGCGAACCATGCCTCATGGGCAAAATGACCAAGACCCCATTCTCCGGAACAATGGAGCGAGCGACCAACTTATTGGAAATCATACATACTGATGTGTGTGGTCCAATGAGCGTTGAGGCTCGCAGAGGATATCGTTATGTTCTCACTCTCACTGATGACTTGACTAGATATGGGTATGTCTACTTGATGAAACACAAGTCTGAGACCTTTGAAAAGTTCAAGGAATTTCAGAATGAAGTAGAGAATCAACGTGACCGAAAGATAAAATTCTTACGATCGGATCATGGAGGAGAATATTTAAGTCACAAATTTGGTACACACTTAAGAAAATCTGGAATCTTTTCACAACTCACGCCACCTGGAACACCTCAGCGTAACGGTGTGTCCGAACGTCGTAATCGCGCTCTATTGGATATGGTGCGATCTATGATGTCTCTTACTGATTTACCGCTATCATTTTGGGGATACGCTCTAGAGACAGCTACATTCACTTTAAATAGGGCACCGTCTAAATCCGTTGAAACGACACCGTATGAATTATGGTTTGGGAAGAAACCTAAGCTATCGTTTCTAAAAGTTTGGGGATGCGATGCTTATGTCAAGAAACTTCAACCTGAAAAGCTCGAACCCAAGTCAGAAAATGCGTCTTCATAGGATACCCTAAGGAAACCATTGGGTATACCTTCTACTTAAGATCCGAGGGCAAGATCTTTGTTGCTAAGAACGGATCCTTTCTGGAAAAAGAGTTTCTCTCGAAAGGAGTAAGTGGGAGGAAAGTAGAACTCCATGAAGTACTACCTCTTGAACCAGAAAGTAGTGCAGCTCAGGAAAACATTCTTGTGATGCCTACACCGACTGGAGAGGAAATTAACGATGATGATCAAGGTACTTCTGATCAAGTTGCTACTGAACTTCGTAGGTCCACAAGGACACGTTCCACACCAGAGTGGTATGGCAACCCTGTCCTGGAAATCATGTCGTTAGTCAACGGTGTACCTTCGAACTATGAAGAAGCAATGGCGGGCCCAGATTCCAACAAATGGCTAGAAGCCATGCAATCCGAGATAGAATCCATGTATGAAAACAAAGTACGGACTTTGACTGACTTGCCTGATGATCAGCGAGCGATAGAAAACAAATGGATCTTTAAGAAGAAGATGGACGCAGATGGTAATGTCACCATCTATAAAGCTCGACTTGTCGCTAAGGGTTATCGGCAAGTTCAAGGGATTGACTACGATGAGACTTTCTCTCCCGTAGCGAAGCTTAAGTCCGTCCGAATCATGTCAGCAATTGCCGTATACTATGATTATGAGATATGGCAGATGGACGTCAAAACGGCATTCCTTAACGGTCATCTTAAGGCAGAACTGTATATGATGCAGCCGGAGGGTTTTGTCGATCCTAAGAATGCTAACAAAGTATGCAAGCTCCAGTGATCCATTTATGGGCTGGTGCAAGCATCTGGGAGTTGGAACATTCGCTTTGATGAGATGATCAAAGCGTTTGGGTTTATGCAGACTTATGGAGAAGCCTGCGTTTACAAGAAAGTGAGTGGGAGCTCTGTAGCATTTCTCATATTATATGTAGATGACATACTTTTGATGGGAAATGATATAAAATTCTTGGACATCATTAAGGCCTACTTGAATAAGTGTTTTTCAATGAAGGACCTTGGAGAAGGTGCTTACATATTAGGCATCAAGATCTATAGGGATAGATCAAGACGCCTCATAGGTCTTTCACAAAGCACATACCTTGATAAGATTTTGAAGAAGTTCAAAATGGATCAGTCCAAGAAGGGGTTCTTGCTTGTATTGCAAGGTGTGAGATTGAGCTCGGCTCAATGCCCGACCACGACAAAAGATAAAGAAGAGATGAGTGTCATCCCCTATGCTTCAGCCATAGGATCTATTATGTATGCCATGATGTGTACCAGACCAGATGTAAACCTTGCCGTAAGTTTGGTAGGAAGGTACCAAAGTAATCCCGGCAAGGAACACTGGACAGCGGTCAAGAATATCCTGAAGTACCTGAAAAGGACAAAGGACATGTTTATCGTTTATGGAGGTGATGAAGAGCTCGTCGTAAAGGGTTACGTCGACGCTAGCTTCGACACAGATCTGGATGACTCTAAGTCACAAACCGGATACGTGTATATGTTGAATGGTGGAGCAGTAAGCTGGTGCAGCTGCAAGCAGAGCGTCGTGGCGAGATCTACATGTGAAGCGGAGTACATGGCAGCCTCGGAGGCAGCGCATGAAGCAATTTGGGTGAATGAGTTCATCACCGACCTAGGAGTCATACCCAATGCGTCGGGGCCGATCAAACTCTTCTGTGACAACACTGGAGCTATTGCCCTTGCCAAGGAGCCTAGGTTTCACAAGAAGACCAGGCACATCAAGCGTCGCTTCAACTCCATCCGTGAAAATGTTCAAGATGGAGACATAGATATTTGCAAAGTACATACGGATCTGAATGTCGCAGATCCGTTGACTAAACCTCTCTCGCGAGCAAAACATGATCAACACCAGAACTCTATGGGTGTTCGATTCATCACAATGTAACTAGATTATTGACTCTAGTGCAAGTGGGAGACTGTTTGGAATATGCCCTAGAGGCAATAATAAATGGATTATTATTATATTTCCTTGTTCATGATAATTGTCTTTTATTCATGCTATAATTGTATTATCCGGAAATCGTAATACACGTGTGAATACATAGACCACAATACGTCCCTAGTAAGCCTCTAGTTAACTAGCTCGTTGGTCAACAGATAGTCATGGTTTCCTGACTATGGACATTAGATGTCGTTGAGAACGGGATCACATCATTAGGAGAATGATGTGATGGACAAGACCCATTCCTAAGCATAGCACAAGATCGTGTAGTTCGTTTTGCAAGAGCTTTTCCAATGTCAAGTATCTCTTCCTTAGACCATGAGATTGTGTAACTCCCAGATACCGTAGGAGTGCTTTGGGTGTACCAAACGTCACAACATAACTGGGTGACTATAAAGGTGCGCTACAGGTATCTCCAAAAGTGTCTGTTGGGTTGACACGGATCGAGACTGGGATTTGTCACTCCGTGTTACGGAGAGGTATCACTGGGCCCACTCGGTAGTGCATCATCATAATGAGCTCAAAGTGACCAAGTGTCTGGTCACGGGATCATGCATTACGGTACGAGTATAGTGACTTGCCGGTAACGAGACTGAACGAGGCATTGGGATACCGACGATCGAGTCTCGGGCAAGTAACATACCGTCTGACAAAGGGAATAGTATACGGGGTTGCTTGAACCCTCGACATCGTGGTTCATCCGATGAGATCATCGAGGAGTATGTGGGAGACAACATGGGTATCCAGATCCCGCTATTGGTTATTGACCGGAGAACCATCTCGGTCATGTCTACATGTCTCCCGAACCCGTAGGGTCTACACACTTAAGGTTCGGTGACGCTAGGGTTGTATGAATATGAGTATGCAGCAAACCGAATGTTGTTCGGAGTCCCGGATGAGATCCCGGACGTCACGAGGAGTTCCGGAATGGTCCGGAGGTAAAGAAAACTATATAGGAAGTGCTGTTTCGGCCATCGGGAAAGTTTCGGGGTCACCCGGTATTGTACTGGGACCACCGGAAGGGTCCCGGGGGTCCACCGGGTGGGGCCACCTATCCCGGAGGGCCTCGTGGGCTGAAGTGGGAGGGGAACCAGCCCCTAGTGGGCTGGTGCGCCCCCCCTTGGGCCCCACCTGCGCCTAGGGTTGGAAACCCTAGGTGGGGGGCGCACCACTTGCCTTGGGGGGCACTCCACCCCCCTTGGCCGCCGCCCCCCCTTGGGAGATTGATCTCCCAGGGCCGGCGCCCCCCCTGGGGGCCTATATAAAGGAGGGCAGGGGGGAGGTCAGCCGCACCCAAGTCTTGGCGCCTCCCTCCCCCTGCTACACCTCGTCCTCCTCCCGCAGCAGCTTGGCGAAGCCCTGCCGGAGTTCTGCTGCATCCACCACCACGTCGTCGTGCTGCTGGATCATTATCAACCTATCCTTCACCCTTTCTGGATCAAGACGGAGGAGACGTCATGCTGACCGTACGTGTGTTGAACGCGGAGGTGCCGTCCGTTCGGTGCTAGGATCTCCGGTGATAGGATCACGACGAGAACGACTACTTCAACCCCGTTCTTTTGAACGCTTCCGCTCGCGATCTACAAAGTGGTATGTAGATGCATCTCCCCTTTCACTCGTTGCTTAGATGAAATCATAGATGGATCTTGGTGAAACCGTAGGAAAATTTTTATTTTCTGCAACGTTCCCCAACAAGGACAACCATCGACTGCATGTGGCGAAAGCATGTATGTATGAAAGGGTTGTGTAATGTTTTAAATTACGAATTCATGACTCTGATGTGGCACCGGCCTACCTAACAAAACGGCAAACCCACACGGTGGCTCACAACTCGTAGTGTGCTGTGAGCCACTTGCCAACCCCCAGACGCACACACCCACACCCACACCACGTATCCACTGCAACTACGATGCATGTTAAATTAATTATCCCATGGTGAACATATATATGTTACCAAAGGAGGGATGTTTTAATTTCGAAAAAAATCAGAGATCATTAAGACGTTTTAGTACATTAATTGATTGATTCTACGGGTATAATGTGCAAAAATCAAATTCGAGCTACATGCACACGTGACAGTGCACCTAAATGGATTGCAAAAACACATGTGTCTCACTGGGTGCATGTTTACTCCCCGTGCAACAAATTTCAAACAATGAGAATCTTGATTTTTAAACTCTAGTACATCCAAAACTTACTCGAAGTTCATGAAACTTATCGTGTTGTCATATGGACACCAATACAAAGTTGCATTGTACTTTTTTGGTCAAATTTGAGACCAGTTTTGATGTAATCTTTATCTAATTACAAATGGGAGATTATTAATAACTAGGAACCAATATCCCAAATGGACAATTTATTCGAACCGTGAGTGTTAGACCAACAATGGATACATGCCATGCTTCGATTAAGCAAAAAAAGCGGCATCATTAATCATCCAAATAGAAAAACAATATGTGTGTCGCCACGCGACCCGTGTAACGTGTTGATACATCTCCAACGTATCTATAATTTTTGATTATTCCATGCTGTTTTATTATCAATCTTGGATGTTTTATAATCATTTTATAGTCATTTTATATCATTTTTTGGTACTAACCTTTTGAAATAGTGTTAAGTGCCAGTTGTTGTTTTCTGCATATTTTTTACATCTTAGGAAATCAATATCAGACGGAGTCCAAATTCCACGCCAATTTACGATTATTTTTTATGGACCATAAGGAAGAAGATGGGCCCTGGTTGCACCTGGGAGGAGTCCCGAGGAGGGGACAACCCACCAGGGTGCGCTAGGAGGCCCAGACGCACCCTGGTGGGTTGTGCCCACCTTGGGTGCCCCTTGGACCGACTCTTTGCTCTATAAATACCCCAATATTCCAGAAACCCTAGAGGAGTCGACAAAATATTCATCCAGCCGCCGTAGAGTCCAGAACCACCAGATCCAATCTAGACACCATCACGGAGGGGTTCACCACTTCCATTGGTGCCTCTCCGATGATGCATGAGTAGTTCTTTGTAGACTGTCGGGTCCGTAGTTAGTAGCTAGATGGCTTCCTCTCTCTCTTGATTATCAATTCAATGGTCTTTTGGAGATCCATGTGATGTAAGTATTTTGGCGTGTGTTTGTTGGGATCTGATGAACTTCGAGTTATGATCAATTATATATTTTTATATCCATGAAAGTTATTTGAGTTCTTTGATCTCTTATATGTGTGATCTCTTATAGCCTCATATTTCTTCTCCGATATTTGGGTTTTGTTTGGCCAACTTGATCTATTTATCTTGCAATGGGAAGAGGTGCCTGGTAGTGGGTTCGATCTTATGGTGCTTGATCCCAGTGACACAAAGGGAACCGACACGTATGTATCATTGCTACTAAGGATAAAAAGATGAGATCTATATCAGCCGCAATAGATAAACGGATCTCGTCTACATCATGTCATCATTCTTAATGCATTACTCCATTTTTCCATGAACTTAATACACTAGATGCATGCTAGATAGCGGTCGATGTGTGGAGTAATAGTAGTAGATGCATGCAGGAGTCGGTCTACTAATCTTGGACATGATGCCTATGTAATGATCATTGCCTAGATATCGTCATGATTATTTGAAGTTCTATCAGTTTCCCAACACTTTGCTATCTGATAACCCACAAGTATAGGGGATCGCAACAGTTTTCGAGGGTAGAGTATTCAACCCAAATTTATTGATTCAACACAAGGGGAGCCAAAGAATATTCTCAAGTATTAGCAGCTGAGTTGTCAATTGAACCACACCTGGAAACTTAGTATCTGCAGCAAAGTGTTTAGTAGCAAAGTAATATGATAGTGGTGGTAACAGTAACAAAAGTAAAGACAGCAAAAGTAATGTTTTTGGTATTTTGTAGTGATTGTAACAGTAGCAACGGAAAAGTAAATAAGCGAGAACCAATATATGGAAAACTCGTAGGCACCGGATTAGTGATGGATAATTATGTCGGATGCGGTTCGTCATGTAACAGTCATAACATAGGGTGACACAGAACTAGCTCCAATTCATCAATGTAATGTAGGCATGTATTCCAAATATAGTCATACGTGCTTATGGAAAAGAACTTGCATGACATCTTTTGTCCTACCCTCCCATGGCAGCGGGGTCCTATTGGAAACTAAGGGATATTAAGGCCTCCTTTTAATAGAGGACCGGAACAAAGCATTAGCACATAGTGAATACATGAACTTATCAAACTATGGTCATCAGCGGGAGTGGTCCCGATTATTGTCACTTCGGGGTTGCCGGATCATAACACATAGTAGGTGACTATAGACTTGCAAGATAGGATCAAGAACTCACATCTATTCATGAAAACATAATAGGTTCAGATCTGAATCATGGCACCCGGGCCCTAGTGACAAGAATTAAGCATAGCAAAGTCATAGCAACATCAATCTCAGAACATAGTGGATACTAGGGATCAAACCCTAACAAAACTAACTCGATTACATGATAAATCTCATCCAACCCATCACCGTCCAGCAAGCCTACGATGGAATTACTCACGCACGGTGGTGAGCATCATGAAATTGGCGATGGAGGATGGTTGATGATGATGACGGCGATGAATCCCCCTCTCCGGAGCCCAGAACGGACTCCAGATCAGCACTCCCAAGAGAGATTAGGGCTTGGCGGCGGCTCCATATCGTAAAACGCGATGATTTCTTCTCTCTGATTTTTTTCTCCCAGAAAGCCAATATATGGAGTTGGAGTTGGCGTCGGAGGGTCTCCAGGGGGCCCACGAGGTAGGGGGGCGCGCCCAAGAGGGGGGGCGCGCCCCCCACCCTCGTGGACAGGGTATGGGCCCCCTGGTCTTCATCTTTGGCAAGGATTTTTTATTATTTTTTATAAGACATCCCGTGGAGTTTCAGGTCATTCCGAGAACTTTTGTTTTCTGCACATAAAACAACATCATGGCAATTCTGCTGAAAACAGCGTCAGTCCGGGTTAGTTCCATTCAAATCATAAAAGTTAGAGTCCAAAACAAGGGCAAAAGTGTTTGGAAAAGTAGATACGACGGAGACGTATCAACTCCCCCAAACTTAAACCCTTGCTTGTCCTCAAGCAATTCAGTTGACAAACTGGAAGAGAAAAAGAAAAACTTTTACAAACTTTGCTTGATCTTGTTGTTGTACCTATGTCAAGCCAGCATTCAGGTTTTCAGCAAAGATTATAACTAACCACATTTGCAATAATTCTCAGGTCTCATGTTTACTCATATCAATAACATAATCAGCTAGCAAGTCATAATAATAAATCTCGGATGACAACACTTTCTCAAAATAATCATAATATGATATAACAAGATGGTATCTCGCTAGCCCTTTCTGAGACCGCAAAACATAAATGCAGAGCACCTTCAAAGATCAAGGACTGACTAGACATTGTAATTCATGGTAAAAGAGATCCAATCATAGTCATACCCGATATAAATTAATAGTAATGAATGCAAATGAGAGATGTGCTCTCCAGCTAGTGCTTTTAATAAGAGGGTGATGACTCAACATAAAAGTAAATAGATAGGCCCTTCGCAGAGGGAAGCAGGGATTTGTAGAGGTGCCAGAGCTTGGTTTTGAAATAGAGATAAATTATATTTTTGAGCGGCATACTTTCATTGTCAACATAACAACTAAGAGATGACAATATCTTCCATGCTAAACAAATTATAGGTGGTTCCCAAACAGAATGGTAAAGTTTATACTCCCCCTCCTCCACAAGCATCAATCCATGGCTTGCTCGAAACAACGAGTGCCTCCAACATTCAACGGGTCCCAGGGGGAGTTTTGTTTGCAATTATTTTGATTTAGTTTGCATAAAGCATGGGACTGGGCATCCCGGTGACCAGCCATTTTCTCGTGAATGAGAAGCGGAGTCCACTCCTCTTGAGAATAACCCGCCTAACACGGGAGATAAGGGCAGCCCTAGTTGATATATGAGCTATTCGAGCATGCAAAACAGAATGTTTATTTGAAGGTTTAGAGTTTGGCACATACAAATTTACTTGGAACGGCAGGTAGATACCGCATATAGGAAGGTATAGTGGACTCATATGGAATAACTTTGGGGTTTAAGGGATTGGATGCACAAGCAGTATTCCCGCTTAGTACAAGTGAAGGCTAGCAAAAGACTGGGAAGCAACCAACTAGAGAGCGACAATAGTCATGAACATGCATTAAAATTAATAAACATTGAATACAAGCATGAGTAGGATATAATCCACCATGAACATAAATATCGTGAAGGCTATGTTGATTTGTTTCAACTACATGCGTGAACATGTGCCAAGTCTAGTCACTTAAATCATTCAAAGGAGGATACCACCCCATCATACCACATCACAACCATTTTAATAGCATGTTGGCACGCAAGGTAAACCATTATAACTCATAGATAATCAAACATGGCACGAGCAACTATGATCTCTAATTGTAATTGCAAACATGTTTATTCATAATAAGCTGAATCAAGAACGATGAACTCATCATATTTACAAAAACAAGAGAGATCGAGTTCATACCAGCTTTTCCCATCTCAGTCAGTCCATCATATATCATCATGATTGCCTTTCACTTGCACATCCGAACGATGTGAATAATAATAAGAGTGCATGCGCATTGGACTAAGCTGGAATCTGCGAGCATTCAATAAACAGGAGAAGACAAGGCAATATGGGCTCTTTGTTAAATCAACAATGATGCATATAAGAGCCACTTCAACAATTTAATCATGGTCTTCTCCTACTGACCCCCAAAGAAAAGAAAAGAAATAAAAACTATTTACACGGGAAAGCTCCCAACAAGCAAAAGAAGAACGGGAAATATTTTTGGGTTTTCTTTTTAATTACTACAGCAAAGAAATAAACTACTACTAACAAATTTTTTTGGTTTTTTCTTAAGGTTTATGAAACGCACAAGAAGAAAGCAGGAAAAAGAAAATAAACTAGCATGGATATTACAGTGAAAGAGTATGAGCACCGACATCTAGCAATGAGTGTGTGTGAACATGAATGTAATGTCGGTGGGAAATACGTAGTCCCCCAAGCTTAGGCTTTTTGCCTAAGTTGGTCTATTGCCAGGGATAGCCTAGCGGATACCCGTAGGTGAAGCTGGGGTCATACTGCGACGAAGAAGACTCTGACTACCATTGGCTGGCAACCACCTCTGGATCCCAAGAATAAACAGACTGTCGTGGAGGCTCATCTTGTGGCTCCGGTTCCGGGGCTGGTGTAGGATTCCGATAGGCTTGAACGGCCGCCCACGGAATGATGTGAGGACCTGCAGACAAGTTAAACAAAGAGGGAGCAGGCAAAGTAATAGTCTCAGGGTGATGTTCATCAAAGTATAATTTATATTTGAGCTCCTCTTCACGACTCTTAACAAGAAAGTCATGCGCTAGCATACTCTTATAATCTAAATAATCACGAGGCAACGATGTTTCTTCTTTCTCCTCATGCCTAATAGGTATTTCAAAATATTCCGCTAGGCGCGAAGCATAAATGCCTCCAAAGATAGGGCCCTTAGTACGGTTTAGACTTAACCGTCTAGCAACAATTCCACCCATACTAAAAGAGTTATTGTGGTATAAACCATGGAACAAAATAATAATATCAGGAACACTAAGGTTTCCACAGTTCCCGCGTCCAATCAAGCAACGACTAGCAAATAAGGCAAAGTAGCGTAAAACAGGAAAATGTATGCTAGTAATCCTTGCATCAGAAACCTTCCTGGTTTCTCCCACAGTGATAGTGTTAATAAAAGCTTCTAGTTCATTACGGTGTGGTTCATCCAAGGTGCCCTCAAAGGGTATTTTGCAAACCTCGCAAAATTCAGCTAATGGCATCTCCTTAACAACGTCATATAAATGAAACTCTACTGATGGAGGTGATTTCTTAGGGAAAAAGTAGAAGTTTTGCACAAAAGTATTTGTGAGTAAGAGATACTGATGACGTTGGTCGCGGAGGAAGTCGGTGAGGCCAACATTCTCAATCAATAAATAGAAATCCTCATAAATCTCGGCTCTCCTCAAGAAGTCATCAGAAGGCCATTCACACGGCCGGACCACCGCGGTGCGAGGCAAATTAAATTTGGGCTTCTGCTCTTCTTCCTTTTGTTTTTCCTTCGAGCTTCGGCTCGACGAGCCCCTCAAAAGTCTCTTCATTATTTTTTGAAATAATCTGAAATTTTTAGTAACTTCAAATAAAAGTGAACCAACTTCAATAAAATTGATAGCAACAACTCCCACAAGTGCCTAGAGCCTATATCAAGCATTAGAACTACTTGGAACCATATCAATTTGACATGCAAGCTCAAGAACATGGTCACCTATGCAGCACAAATTTTCAGTGAATAAAGCACTAGAACAAAAACTAATTGGACCAACGGAGGAGTTACATACCAAGGAACAATCTCCCCAAGCAGTTTTTCGAGAGGTGCTTTGAGCAAGGAGATCGAAAATCACAGCAACAGGGGCTGGAACTCATGCTTGAGTTGGTTTTTCGTGTTTGTATGAGGCAGGGGAAGAAGATGGGTGCAGGGATAAGTGGAGGAGGGCCACCGTGGGCCCACGAGGCAGGGGGCGTGCCTAGGGGGGTAGGGCGTGCCCTCCACCCTCGTGGCCAGGTGGCAGCTCCCCCCGCGGTAATTTTTTCATAGTAAATTCTCAAATATTCCCGAAAAAAATCATATTAAATTGGCATGGCATTCTAAGGACTTTTATTTTTGGGCATATTTTTATATTGCACAGATAAGTCAGGAAACGGACAGAAAAAATACTATTTTACTTTATTTTTACTAAATAACAGAAAATATAAAGAGGGTACAGAAGGTTGTGTTTCTAGTTTCATCCATCTCATGATCATCAAAATGAACCCACTAACAAGGTTGATCAAGTCTTGTTAACAAACTCATTCCGAATAATCACGAACCCGGAGAAATTTTGAATAATACTAAGTTACCTCAACGGGATATGAAAATCCCCAACAATAAGAATAGCATACTTTTTCTTGACAGTAGGGAGAGGAAATTCAAAACCTCCAAATATAATCGATGGAATTTTTCCAATAGAGTTGATACTATAAACTTGAGGTTGTTTCCTCGGAAAGTGTACCTTGTGCTCATTACCATTAACATGAAAAGTTACATTGCCTTTGTTGCAATCAATAACAGCCCCTGCAGTATTAAGGAAAGATCTTCCAAGAATAATAGACATACTATCATCCTCGGGAATATCAAGAATAACAAAGTCCGTTAAAATAGTAATGTTTGCAACTACAATAGGCACATCCTCACAAATACCGACAGGTATAGCATTTGATTTATCAGCCATTTGCAAAGATATTTTAGTAGGTGTCAACTTATTCAAGTCAAGTCTATGATATAAAGAGAGAGGCATAACACTAACACCGGCTCCAAGATCACATAAAGCAGTTTTAACATAATTTCTCTTAATGGAGCATGGTATAGTAGGTACTCCTGGGTCTCCAAGTTTCTTTGGTATTCCACCCTTAGAAGTATAATTAGCAAGCATGGTGGAAATTTCAACTTCCGGTATCTTTCTTTTATTAGTAATGATATCCTTCATATACTTAGCATAAGGATTTGTTTTGAGCACATCAGTTAATCGCATATGCAAAAAGATGGGTCTAATCATTTCAGCAAAGCGCTCAAAATCTTCATCATCCTTTTTCTTGGATGGTTTCGGAGGAAAAGGCATGGGTTTCTGAACCCATGGTTCCCTTTCTTTACCATGTTTCCTAGCAACAAAGTCTCTTTTATCATAACGTTGATTCCTTGATTGTGGGTTATCAAGATCAACAGCAGGTTCAACTTCTACATCATTATCATTACTGGGTTGAGCATCATCATGAACATCATCAATAATATTTTCACTAGGTTCATGTTCATTACCAGATTGTGTTTCAGCATCAGACATAGAGATATCATTTGGATTCTCAGGTGGTTCAGCAATAGGTTCACTAGAAGTTTGCAAAGTCCTATCATTTTTCTTTTTCTTCCTTTTAGAAGAACTAGGTACATCAACATTATTTCTCTAAGAATCTTGCTCGATTCTCTTAGGGTGGCCTTCAGGATACAAAGGTTCCTGAGTCATTCTACCAGTTCTAGTAGCCACTCTAACAGCATAATCATTTTTCTTACTATTCATTTCATCAAGCACTTCTTTCTGAGCTTTAAGTACTTGTTCTACTTGAGTGGTAACCATAGAAGCATGTTTGCTAACGAGTTTAAGTTCACCTCTAATATTAGCCATAAAATCACCCAAGCGTTTAATCATAAAGGTATTCTTTTTTAATTGTCTACCAAAATAAGCATTAAAGTCATCTTGCTTAAACATAAAGTCATCAAACTCATCCAAGCACTAACTAGCAATTTTAGTAGGAGGGACTTCAGCTTTATCATATCTATATAGAGAATTTACCTTTACTACCTGTCTCGGGATATCGGGATCAGGAGGTTCTTCAGTGAATAAGGAATTGAGATCATATACTTCTTCAACAGGCGGTAAATTAAGACCGTGTGTTTCTTCAATAGGAGGTAAATTCTTAACATCTTCAGCTTTAATACCTTTTTCTTTCATAGATTTATTTTCCTCTTGCATATCTTCGGGACTGAGAAATAGAACACCTCTCTTTTTCGGAGTTGGTTTAGGAATAGGCTCAGTAATTGGCTCTGGAGCTGGCTCTGGAGGTGGCTCGGGAGGTGCCCAATTATTTTCATTTGTCAAGATATTATTCAATAGAATTTCAGCTTCATCCGGTGTTCTTTCCCTGAAAAGAGAACCAACACAACTATCCAGGTAATCTCTGGAAGCATCAGTTAGTCCATTATAAAAGATATCAAGTATTTCAGGTTTCTTAAGAGGATGATAAGGCAAAGCATTAAGTAACTTGAGAAGCCTCCCCCAAGCTTGTGGGAGACTCTCTTCTTTAATTTGCACGATGTTGTATATTTCCCTCAAAGCAGCTTGTTTCTTATGAGCAGGGAAATATTTAGCAGAGAAGTAATAAATCATATCCTGGGGACTACGCACACAACCAGGATCAAGAGAATTAAACCATATCTTAGCATCACCCGTTAATGAGAACAAAAATATTTTGAGTATATAAAGGTAGCGCGATCTCTCATCATTAGTAAACAGGGCGGCTATATCATTTAACTTAGTAAGATGTGCCACAACAGTTTCAGATTCATACCCATAGAAAGGATCAGATTCAACCAAAGTAATTATATCTGGATCAACAGAAAATTCATAATAATCCTTATCAGGAACACAGATAGGTGAAGTAGCAAAAGCAGGGTCGGGTTTCATTCTATCTCTAAGAGATTCTTTACTCCATTTAACTAGCAGACTCTTAAGTTCATATCTATCCTGGCATGCAAAAATAGTTGCAGAAGATTCCGCATCAAAAGGTAACCCTCAGGAATAGCAGGCATATTCTCATCATCACTCTCATCATCGTATTCAGATTCAATAATTTCTCTTTCTCTAGACCTAGAAGTCTGTTCATCAAGAAATTTACCAAGGGGCACAGTAGTATCAAGCATAGCAGTAGTTTCAACATAAGTATCATGCATAGCAGAAGTGGCATCATCAATAACATGCAACATATCAGAACGAATAGCAGAAGCAGGTTTAGGTGTCGCTAGCTTACTCATAACAGAAGGTGAATCAAGTGCAGAGCTAGATGGCAGTTCCTTACCTCCCCTCGTAGTTGAGGGATAAATTGTTGTCTTAGCGTCTTTCAAGTTCTTCATAGTGTCCAGCAGATATAAATCCCAAATGACTCAAAGAATAGAGCTATGCTCCCCGGCAACGGCGCCAGAAAAAGGTCTTGATAACCCACAAGTATAGGGGATCGCAATAGTTTTCGAGGGTAGAGTATTCAACCCAAATTTATTGATTCGACACAAGGGGAGCCAAAGAATATTCCCAAGTATTAGCAGCTGAGTTGTCAATTCAACCACACCTGGAAACTTAGTATCTGCAGCAAAGTGTTTAGTAGCAAAGTAATATGATAGTGGTGGTAACGGTAACAAAAGTAAAGACAGCAAAAGTAATGTTTTTGGTATTTTGTAGTGATTGTAATAGTAGCAACGGAAAAGTAAATAAGCGAGAACCAGTATATGGAAAACTCGTAGGCACCGGATTAGTGATGGATAATTATGTCGGATGCGGTTCGTCATGTAACAGTCATAACATAGGGTGACACAGAACTAGCTCCAATTCATCAATGTAATGTAGGCATGTATTCTGAATATAGTCATACGTGCTTATGGAAAAGAACTTGCATGACATCTTTTGTCCTACCCTCCCGTGGCAGCAGGGTCCTATTGGAAACTAAGGGATATTAAGGCCTCCTTTTAATAGAGAACCGGAACAAAGCATTAGCACATAGTGAATACATGAACTCCTCAAACTATGGTCATCACCGGGTGTGGTCCCAATTATTGTCACTTTGGGGTTGCCGGATCATAACACATAGTAGGTGACTATAGACTTGCAAGATAGGATCAAGAACTCACATATATTCATGAAAACATAATAGGTTCAGATCTGAAATCATGGCACTCGGACCCTAGTGACAAGCATGAAGCATAGCAAAGTCATAGCAACATCAATCTCAGAACATAGTGGATACTAGGGATCAAACCCTAACAAAACTAACTCGATTACATGATAAATATCATCCAACCTATCACCGTCCAGCAAGCCTATGCTGGAATTACTCACGCACGGCGGTGAGCATCATGAAATTGGTGCTGGAGGATGGTTGTTGATGACGACGGCGACGAATCCCCCTCTCCGGAGCCCCGAACGGACTCCAGATCAGCCCTCCCGAGAGAGATTAGGGCTTGGCGGCGGCTCCGTATCGTAAAACGTGATGATTTCTTCTCTCTGATTTTTTCTCCCTGAAAGCCAATATATGGAGTTGGAGTTGGCGTCGGAGGGTCTCCAGGGGGCCCACGAGGTAGGGGGCGCACCCAGGAGGGGGGCGCCCCCCACCCTCGTGGACAGGGTGTGGCCCCCTGGTCTTCATCTTTGGCGAGGATTTTTTATTATTTTTTATAAGACATCCCGTGGAGTTTCAGGTCATTCTAAGAACTTTTGTTTTCTACACATAAAACAACATCATGGCAATTCTGCTAAAAACAGCGTCAGTCCGGGTTAGTTCCATTCAAATCATACAAGTTAGAGTCCTAAACAAGGGCAAAAGTGTTTGGAAAAGTAGATACGATGGAGACGTATCACTATCTTTCTCGAGAGAAGCCACTAGTGAAAGCTACGGCCTCCGGGTCTTCTTCTCATATATTTGCCTTGCAATCTACTTTTTCCTTGCGTTTATTTTCAGATCTATTAAAACAAAAAATACAAAAATACCTTGCGGCAATTTATTCTTATTTATTTTATTTGGCGTTCGATCTATCAATCTACTACAAATTTACCTCACGTCCTTTACCTATCTTGAGGCGTCGTACCTCGAAAGGGATTGACAACCCCTTTAACACGTCGGGTTGCGAGGTGTTGTTCTTTGTGTGCAGGGGCTGTTTACGTTGTGTTGCTTGGTTCTCCTACAGGTTCGATAACCTTGGTTTCATATCTGAGGGAAATACCTACCGCCATTGTGCTGCATCATCCCTTCTCTTTGGGGAAATACCGATGTAGCTTCAAGCGACATCATGTGCGAGCAGGCGTGAGTTGACGGGACACATGTGAGCAGTCTACCATGCAGGCATACCGGAAGGCGTGCGTGCAGGTGTGCGAATTGACGGAGGCGTGCTCGCTGCGCAGTGTCATCGGGAGGCATGCGAGTAGCTGTGTGAAATGACGGTAGGCATGCCAGCAGTCCGATGCGCAGGCTCATCGGAGGCGAGCCAGCTGTTTGACCGCCGCCCGCCTCTCTCCCACTACTCCATATAATGGTGCACCCGAGCGGCCGCACCCCCCATCCTCGCCACACACACAATCCCCTCTCTCCGCTTGCATCCTCGACGCTGCTCTCAGTCATCAAAGCTGTCAGTGTATGAGGATGCCGCCGAAGCGCCCCATCGGAGGGAGTGGCGACGTCGGGGCTTCTAAAGCATTAGAGCACGGCGTGGAGATGGAGACAGAGGTTGCCGTCACTGCCGGTGAGTTATCAATGCAACCTGACATCATCGACAGCGTCGAACTTCCACAGCCGGAGGCGGAGTTCCACACCGACTCTGGTGACGACTCGGGCGATGACTCCGATGACCACTCCGGCAACGACTCCGACGACGACAGACAACTGGTTAGTCATCTATACTCATTTATGTGTCAAATAGATCGCAGGGTTTCTCTGGTTACTCATGCCTCCCCCTTTTTGGAATAGAAATCCTATGATTATGTTCTCCCAATCCATGAAATTTGAGTAAGTTTCGTTTGATCCGTGTAGTGTATTGATTGTTTGAATGGTACAAGTGATAAGTGATTAGTTGTTTCATCTGTGGAAATGATTTCTACTAGTAGGTTAGTGTTCATGCTAATAATTCCTAGCCAGGACTTGATAATTGATTTTGACTGACCTATATATGTTTGTGCCATTATTTTCTTCAAGATTGGTTTGTACATAGACGAATGTGCTTAAAAATCAAACCATAATCTCTGGATATGTATAAATAAATAGCCATAAATTCTAATCCTACTTCAGGGCATGTAATCGTTGATTTGATGCCAATTTTTGGCAACTGTCAAATGTTCGCTAGAGATTAGTTTGTAACCATTAATTTGACGCCACATTTTTTTTACTATTTGTATAGGTGTTGTCTGACGATGTGTACACCGAGGATGAAGATGTCCGGAGGAGGTACAACAGGCAAATCTTAAGGGAGCTTTTATGCGGGAATGCATACCAGGTGTATTAGGACCTAGAACGACGGCTATCGATGCCCATTCTGCAACCACAAGCTTCATGACGCGTATCAAAGTGTTCTGGCGCATGCAAGAGGACGGGCTGTTGGCTCCTTGAAGCAGAAGTATGCTTGCAAGATGGAGCACGACGCGTACGCCGAGTACCTGGAGAAGCTTCGGGATCGTGTTGGCTTGTGAGATGAGATGTGGGATCAAACTATGTACGCTTGAGCATGCTTAATGACGGTTGAACTATGCTTGTGTACGTGTACACTTATTATCTATTCTGAGTATGTTTAATCCATGTTTACTTATGTCTAACTGTGGAATATGGATGCAATCAGTTCGGTTGATGGAATGTACGTCCGTCCTCGTTTATTGGTCCCCATTGTAATTTGTGTTAAATGTTGACCAAAGATTTAACTGACAAAATTTTAGTGCAGGTCAGCAAAAATTATATTGTCGGATGCGTATTTGAACATAGTGTTCAATGATACAATTTTTGGCGACATGCATAAACATTTCTTAGTCAAGTATTTGGTTGAAATTTGGTACAAATTACAAAGGGGACCAATAAACCAGGATAGAGGTAGTACGTCAATCACACACGGTTCCCAAAATTGGAACGGTGTGCAATGACTTTCATTTTGCGTGTTGCTTCAATCACACACGGTTCCGAAAATTGGAACCGTGTGTAATGGCTTTCGTTTTGCTTCT
This sequence comes from Triticum dicoccoides, assembly GCF_002162155.2. Taxonomy (NCBI): domain Eukaryota; kingdom Viridiplantae; phylum Streptophyta; class Magnoliopsida; order Poales; family Poaceae; genus Triticum; species Triticum dicoccoides. Next base: position 186,155,751 of record NC_041387.1, on the reverse strand, counting down.
TGTGTCAACCACACCCGGTTGGCTCTAGCAAACCCTTGCCTCCGAAATTCTTTGTGGGAAGAAAACCCTCACCACCCAATTCAAAAAAGAAAAAAGAAAACCCTCGCCATCCCCACGTCACAAGAACCCTCACCCCCGCTCGCCACCCCATGCCTCCGGTCCCCATTCACACTTGCACAAGCTCCTCCGCGTCTATGCATGGCACCGCTTATCGCGGCGGTAACCACTTAGCTCGGCACCTGCCCCTGCCGCCAGGCTGCCGGCAAACCCCACCGCATTTCGCCACTTCCGCTTGTCGCTGCCTATCACCATCAACTTTCTCGATGCTGCTCGCGGTCGACCCAACTCCGCTCAGTTGGGAAATCTGTCGTACTGACGGTTTTTTCTCATGGACGACAAGGTACTAACTAATTTAATGAGATATTATCTCATCTCTCATCCCAGTTCATCTGCCTCCTTTAATCACCCGGCGGAAATCACCATGAATTCATTTTTATTCGTGCTGATTTGAGGGTTTTCTTTCATTCATAGAGTGTACAGTGCGCCGACACATCAGGACCTTGCGACCTCCGCCAGAGATTCCATCTCACCGTACCAGATGACTTGAGCATGTGTGCGGTATGTTCAATCTCACCCTAAATCGGTTGGCATGGCCTACTTTCCTGAAGATATTCTAAATATTGCTACATTTGGATAAAAGGTGCCACATGCACCATATACGTCAAAGGGGATTTTCCCCCTCTTCTTTCTATATTAGGCAAATTAATGATGTATTGTTCTTTCGATTACTCTCATATTTCCATGACATCATGTTTACCCTATCTGTTTAATTATAGATTTTTGTCCTTCGATTTCAACTGTTGTGCAGTTCTTTCAATTTGGGCCCATATTTGCATGTTACCATATTTTCTTTAACAATCCTACCATTTTCTGCAGTGCATCCCTTGCTATGCAACAGATTATGTAATGCACAATTTTTTCCTTTACATAGATCAAGGCTGCACGGATGTCATACTGCACACAAACCATGGATTTACGATCGTTGCTACTGTATTACTTGATGAACATGGTGACTCCTATTTTGGCGCTGACTTTTGGAAAGAAATTTCTAAGTTTTATGTACTGAAAGCTGGCACTAAAATTGGACTGCACATAAAAGGGCCTGGTCATGAGATATATGCTAACTTCCCCAACAAAATCATCCGTCCTGAGTTTGTTCGAAGTAAGTTTTCTTTTCAACTATCTGCATGTTGACTTACCCAGCAATGTTAAATGAATTGTGTAGTATTTAAGCAACCAATTATTATTCCCTTTTCTTACTATATTCCTACCTAATAACTTCTAGTTACCAATACACTTTTCTATTGCCCTGTTTTAACTAAATATTCCATGTACTCTCATTTCTATCAGAAAGCGCCGCTAACAAGGAGACTTCGGAGGTGGAGAACGGGCTTGCCAACAAGCGGAGGTGGGGCGAGATAGAACCGCAAGCGACTCCAGCAGGCATAGACTTCATCAGCAGCCTCCCCGATGATATGTTGACAGTCATCATCTCCCTCCTCCCAATTAAATGTGGGGCGCGGACAACCATCCTTTCCCGATGGTGGCGACCCCTATGGAACTTCACCCCTCTCGACCTCATCGACACCCATGAGCTCTACCATGGCTATCGCAAAAGCTTGGATGCGTTCTCCAAGATCCTTGGCAGTCACCCTGGCCCAACCAGAGGCCTTAGAATGGGCAAGTTCTATTCCAACGGCAGGAACCGAGCCAAGCTTGATGACTGGTTCGGATCCCCCGCCCTAGATCATCTTGAGGAGCTCGCTTTTGATGATGGGCATATGCGCTCACTGCCAATGTCCACGCTCCACCTCGCTGTGCGTCGCCAAGTTCAGGAACTACCGCCCCCCCCCGCTTAATGACACGCTCGCTTTTATTCTACCACGACTGAAGCACCTCGAGCTCATCATCGTCTGCCTCTCAAACAGTGACATGGAGCGCCTGCTCCGTGGCTGTACCGCACTCGAGTATCTTCGTCTTCAGGCAATCAATGCGTTGAGTACATTCCACATCACCTCCATGACTCTCCGGACTATTTATGTGTGTTGCTGGTTCGGCAGGAAGACATCAAAAGATGTGTACCACAGTATGGTCATTGAGGACACACCTGCACTTGAGAGGTTACTTGTACTTGATCAAGTAGGTCCAACAAGAATCAATGTCATTTCTGCGCCGAAATTGACAGTGCTGGGCTACTCGTCTGACAAATACTTCGAACTTGTTATTGGATCCACACTCGTTCAGGCACAACATCCACCTTCTACCTCTCCTTCTACAAATTAACATTATTTCTAATTTTGAAGATGTTTGTTCGTCTGTCATTCAGAAAATGATTCCGACAAGCCTGGCCGCGAAACTGCGCACAGTGAAGGTTTTGGCACTAGAATCTATCGGCCCCAACCTGGAGCATGTCGTCACTTTTCTGAGATGCTTTCCGTGCCTGGAGAAGCTATATATTGAGGTGATGTTCATTTCCTGTTAAATGTTAACCATAAGGGAGTTCAATTTGTGACACCTTTTTCCAAGTTTACAATGACAAGGTACTATGATTTCTGAAGGATTCTATTGGAGGATTTCAGTACATACATGTCTCCTTTTCCAAGTTTACAATGACAATGCTTGATCCATATGGTTACAATCCATATGCATTTCTCCTTTGGATTCATCTGTACTAGTTTTCTTAGGGAACTTTTCATCCACTCCAACATCTTGTGAAGATGGAAGATGGCATGTTAATGCCCATGTTAATCATGTCAGATCGAAGATGGCATGTTAGTGCATTTTAGAAATCCTGCAAACCAAATAGGCCTGTAGTAGTGTTCAAAACTGCATCTAGGCACTAACACACTTTCTTCTTTTGCAGATAAGATTAGGCCCAGTGGTGGATAATGTGATACAATATAACAATCACGTCGAATGCCTAGATCTGCATATCTCAAAAATTACTTTGAACTCCTACCGAGGGACCTTACCGAAGATTATATTTGCTAGGTTCTTTGTTGTCAGAGCAAGGGTGCTGAAGGTAATGAGGTTTGCCCTACATTTATTTTAGAAAAATGAATGGTTTGTTGATCAGCGCCGGCGCCTGTGGTAGAATGGAATAGGCTCCAAAAATGCTAAATTTTATTTTGGAACTTCAGATGACAGAGTAATCGGAACTCATCGTGTCAACCCATACATGACTTCTCAGTGGCTGACCCCTTTGCAAAAGTTGTGAGGTTCCGAAACAAGACTTAGAACTGGTAATATTAGTTTGAACCTCTCTGATATCCATGTTCAGCGGATCAACGCGAGCGTTTGCAGCTGATGAGCTGAATTTCGTTTCTAATAGCAGTTTGAACCTTGTAATCTTCGAATTTGAGCCATATAACTCTTGAATTTGAACCTTGTAATATTTCGAGCCTTTGTGGTACAGTCGTTGAAATGGCATCGCATGAGACTCGTATATTGGTAGCACTATTTTGAACTTAATATGCAATGGTCTTAGATTTAATTTTATTAACTATTCTCGAATCTGTTTACCTTGTCGATCTCACAGCACACGATCTGTATAGCTAACTCGACTGCGATCTTGGACATTATTGCACACAGTTGGTTTCTTCCAACGTGTTCCCTGTAGAGCGCAGAATTAATTATCGCACTCGAGTGTCCATCATCACCCTTCTGTGTAACTTTGACCTCATCACCCACAGGTAAACTTACGACCGAAGTCATTCCACACACTTTGTTTTTACAAAGCTTTTTGCCAATAAACGCCCACGATTTGTCCCTCTTCTAGCCGACGTGTGGCAAACCAAGCCGGGCGGGAAGCTGCGCAGTAGCACGGGAACAGGCTCATCGACGATACATTTGGCGCCTCTTCGAGCCCACACATGGTCAAACTGCGGTGCGGTGTTGTCAAGCGTGCACTGGAATCCTCACTGCGGTGTAGTGTTATCAAGTGTGCACTGGAATCCTCCGCCATGAACGCCGTGACAAGACATGAAGATTACAGGCCGGCTGGCCCCCATTTGTTACAACGGCTATTTAACCCTTGTGTCTCTTCAACCTTTCGATCACGCCCCACCATTGCAAGAAGCACACCCACCACGACAAATTCTTAGAGAGTATCATGCGCGGCTCCAATGGCGCTCCGAGCGGCTGCCGACGACGAGCAGAAGTTCACCATCCATGCCGTGGTGGACACCCACCAAAGGTTCGAGGAGCTCTCGGTGGTGTACACAAACCACCCGGTCTGGGTTGAGCACTCCATCCGCATCATGGAGCTGTTGCTTGCCAACGAGAAGTACAAGGTGGTCGGGTTCGACATCGAGCACACCCGCGCTCGTGTCGGGTCTCGTCCCAAGGTCGCTGTTGCCCAGATGTGCGTGGGCCACCATGTCCTCATCTACCACTACTGCCTGGTCACAAGGCCTTGCGAGCGTTTCGCCAGGTTTGTCAACAGCCCCCACTACATGTTCGCTACAGTCGACATTACCAATGATGTCAAGGTGCTCAAGAATTCGAGCATCGCCTGCCAGAATCTTGTCGACATCCAAGGCCAATACAAGATCTGGGGCAGCAAGGAGCATGAGAAGGACTCACTGATTCACCTCACCAAGGCCATCATCGGCTACCACTACAGAGACATGAAGGATTCCTACAACAATGACAAGCATGCCTGGCACTCAGCCTGGATGGAGAAACTCGACAAAGATCACGTAGTGTACGCGACCAAGGAGGCGTACATGTGCTACAACATGTATAGGCGGATCATTGACATGAGGAAGTGCCTCCTTCCCCAAAAGGGCCAGGGATCCAGCCGGAAGCAGAGCAATGGCAAGCGTCGTCGCAACAAGAAGTAGATGATTAGATCCTCGTTTCTCCTAGTTTAGTATGCATGTAATTGCTTGCTTTGATGTGTGAAAATGTCATCTGTGTAGTCACTTGTCGAATTGTATGCTTAATTTGGTTATGCAATGTTGTCTTTTTAAGTATATATATTGATGCTCTGTAGACAGAGCAAATCACATCGCACACGGACTAAACAAGGGAACCCGTCGGTGACGATTTCATCAATCACTGACAATTGTATACCAGCAATCGTTTGCTCACAACACACACGGCTTGTTAATAGGAATAGTTTGTGTTGTTATCGGTCTTCTCACACATTTCTGATTACAGACATGTTTGCCGCGTATCACACACATCTTGTTATATTGAACCGTTTATGTTCTCTTCTCTCAACACAAACAGTTCATCCGAGTGAACGGCATGTTGTATATCGCACACACCTTGATCTGGCTGACCGTTTCTTTTGTGTTGCCTAATCACAAATAGTTTATCCGAGTAAACCGTATGCTGGGTATCACACACGCCTTCATCTGGCTGCCCGTTTCTTTTGTTCCTCGTCATCGCAAACAGTTAATTGAACTGAACCGTATGCCCTGCATCGCACACGCAACAAAAATCTGAACCGTGTTTGATGCATCCATCATCGCAAACATTTTGCATATTTTAGACGGTTCTCTGACACCACCGTTTGCGATTATTGCATCGCACACAGTTTCTCGAAGGGTCTTTGATCGTAGTGTCGCGTTAGCAACATCCTGCAATAGTGAAACCCTTAGCCCCGGGGATGGACTACTCACGCATCACCATGGAGGCAACAAGGTTGATGAAGAGGCCTCCCCATGGTGGCTTCCCCCCTCCGGCAGGGCGCCGAAAAAAGGGCTCTAGATGAGATTGCCTTGGAACAGAGGCTTGTGGCGGCGATAAAATTGTTTTGGGTCTCGCTCCGAGGGTTTTGGAATATTACAGAATTTATAGGCTTGGGATTAGGTCAAAAGGAGCCTCGGGGGCCCCACAAGCCTGGGTGGCGCAGCCTAGGGGGCGCCCCTCGGGTCTGTGGGCCCCTTAGGCCTCTTCTGGCTGCCTCCCGAAGCTTCTGGTGTTTCTTATTTTCCACAAAAAATCTCCGTATCGTGTTTGGACTTCCCTAGATATGGATTTTCTGTGAAACCAAAAACATGGAGAAAAACAAGAATTGTCACTAGGCACTAGATTAATAAGTTAGTCCATGGAAAAATATAAAAGCGCACTAAAACCATATAATTGATGTAAATATAGCATGAATACTTCATAAATTATAAATATGTTGGAGACTCATCAGGGGGTTGAGAGCGACAGAAACTTCTTCCTACCATAGAAATTGATACATATGAGATTGAAGGGGGATCAATTTATCTTAATGTTATTATGGTTGAGTTTCACCTTAATAAACTTGTTAGTAGTTGTGGATGCTTGCTAATAGTTGCAACCATAAGTGCATAGAATTCAAGTAAGGGATGTCATGCTAGTAGAGGCCAAGAACCAGTGAGGAGAACATCTCCCCATTTAGGGAGAGGCCATGGAGGATCAAGCCAGAGGGAAGCCTCTCTCCCCTTCTCTCTCAGTGGCATCAGAGTGCCGCTGGGGGAACCATGAAAGACAAAAGAGTGTTAGGAAGGATGTGGAGCATGGTCTTTTTGTGTGCTCCAATCGCGCTGGGCTATTGTTCGGCACCCTGCTAGCGCATGGAGTGTGGACACTATTGGGATGTGATGACTACTTGTGTGATCATGCACAACATGAACATCGAGGATGAGCGTGATGACAACATCTATGACCAAGGGTGGAATTACCAGGTTGATTTGATTGAGCCTGAGGGTGAAGCGACAATGTTTGCACAATTCATCCAATTTCATCATGAAATGCTTAATCAGACAACTCGCATTCAACTTCAAAATGATTTAGTTAAGCATACATAGACTCATGTAGGAAAAACCAATAGTTCTATCTTTTCTCATTTTTTAATTTATGTGCTACAATTTTAAATTCATTTGGTTGTTAAACTACATGATTTTTTTATTGGGAAACGTTTCCAGACGGCGCGCCGGTGGAAACGTTCCGCCGGACGCGCGCTGGCCCTGCGATCGCTATCGATTGTACGACTGGCTATGGGAGCACCCCTTAGAAAAAAAACAAGGCGCTGAGAGCACTGCTTCCAATCGTTCTTTCCCCATCTTATTCTTCCCCACAACGAGGACGTCGGGGCACCCGCATCACAAGCACCAGCCCCCGCCCGCACCCACCAACACACATGTCTCCGGCCGAGCCCGCGGCTCCCTCCGCCATGCGCGTGCCCCCGATGAGATCCACCGCCGCAAGCCTCCCCCACCTCCCCTCTCCATGTTCCTCCTCCACAGCTCCATCTCGTTCTCAGGGAGCATGCTACTCTGCTCAGTTTTTTTGCTGGAAGCGGCTGGATTGGGAGCTGGAAGCAGCATCATATTTTGCTGCAACCGGCATCGCCAGAGCTGGAACCATCACTGTTTTGCTGGAACCGGGCGGAGCGCGAGCTGGGACTAGCATTTAATTTTGTTGCAACCGGCTACAGAAAAGCTTCAACCGGCGGCAAAAAAAGCTTCAACCATAGACGACAGAAGCCATGGACGACACCGAAAAGCTGCAACCGGCTCCGCTGTCTGCTACAACCGGCTTCATTTTTTATACAAACAGAGGATGGTCGTGGGGCACCGGCGATGACAAGTTTTGCTGTAACCGTAGTTGTTTTTTGGTACTACCGGCGAAATTTTTTGCTACCTCCATCAAGGCAGAGCTATGACCTCGCGACGGTGGCAATGATGATTTTGCTGCAACCATAGTTGTATTTTGCTACTACCGACGAAGTTTTTGCTACATCCGTTTTCAAGCGCGAAAGGCGAGCACGAAAAGAAGATGCTGGTGTGGGGTTCCCGCGAATCCCAGCGACGAGAACTAGCAAGGAGTAGGAGGGGACGAGCAGTGCTGCGACCTGGAGGGAGGCGGGTAGGAGGAGAGCGCGGCCCCCGCCCCGCCAAGCCGCGTGAGATGCAGGAGGGTGCGTGCGCGAGATGCGGGGAGGAAGATAAGGGTCCTGCGAGAGGAAGAAGGGAGCTGGGACGAACCGTGTTTACCTAGATCTGACGATGGTCTAACGTAATCGGATCTGACGGCCTGCGCGCGACCGGCCGAATCGTTGGGCCGGCGCGCCGGCGCAGATCAGTCCCTTTTTTATTTATTTGAATGTAAAACATGTGACTTTTTTGTTTATTCTAATCAAGATTGTATGAAATGACCAAAATAATAAATTGATCACACAAACGGTCAGAGCGGACCAAATGAATCACCCCGTGTATCATGGACCATGAAATGACGAACATGAGACGGACGTCCATTTAATCACCCAACCAGATAAAAGACGAACACATTTCACGTTCGTTTGGGTCGGTCAGCTGATGATGATCTACTGGATTCGGTATGGGGATGGATGCTATTTCTGGTTGCTCGTACTCATTGCAAAGCTTTTTCAAGTACTATCTCGCCGACCATGTCCCCTCTCCTCGATGTCTCCATCGCTAACATGGCGCGACGATAGAGACCCAGTTGACAACAGCGGGTGTATAGGATCCCACATAAATGCACAGTGTGTGCTCCCCTGATGGATGTTGACCAGTTCAACCTTGCGGGCTCGTGGATCCAACGGCCCAGATGAAAGCCAAGGACGTGCCCGTGCGGCTTTGACGCCAACACCACCAGGGGGGCCACTACGACTTTCTACGAGCGAGCGTCGTCCTCGTCCTCGTCCCATCCCTTCCCCCTGTCGTCGCCGCGCGCCGCAGTCGCATCTGCATCTGCATCTCAGCCTCCTTCCCGGAACCTTCCCCGACCTTCCGCCGCACGCCGGAGCTCTCCTCGTCCTCGCGGTGTTTGATTTGCTTGGACCCCAAGCTCAAACCACTCCCTCATTCCATTTTATAGCCCAGCTCACCCTCCACCCATGCCCCCCACCACAAAACATCACTAGTCACTGTTGCTATCGCGCCTCCGTCCATATACGCCAAACGCCTGGGCCTGGGCCTGGGACATGGCCGCCACGCCGGACGAGTTCCTGCGGGCGGGGGACTTCCTCGCCGACGCGGAGCCCTTCTCCCCGTCGCTCTTCCTCGACCTGCCGCCAACGCCGTCGCCCCCGCGCGCCCCCTTCGCCCCCGCCTCCGACGACCTCGACTTCATCTCGCGCATGCTCATGGAGGAGGACATCGACGACAAGTTCTTCTACCAGTATCCCGACCACCCCGCCATCCTCTCCGCGCAGCACCGCTTCGCCCAGATCATCTCCGACTCCAACACCACCCCATCCACCGACGACTCCGCCAACACCACCGTCGCCAGCTCCACCTTCTCCTCCGACTCTGCCACCGCCAGATCGACCTCCTCCTGCTCCGACTCTGCCACAAACACCGCCAAATCGACCTCCTCCTCCCACTCCGCCACCAACACCGCCAACTCCACCTCCTGTTCCTCCTCACCCGGCGGCTTCGGCCCCGCCAATCCCACCTGGCCTTACGAGCGAATCGATCTCTCCCAGCCCCTCCAGTCCCGGCCATATATCGGCTTGGGCTTCCCCGTCGACGATGCCAACAACCTCCTCTTTTCCGGCGTCTGCACGCCCACCGCGGGATACTTCGGGCACGCTCCGGCGCTCTCCAAGGGCAACAACGACCATTTCGTCGCCCCCGCTGGCCAGAACGGCCGCGGCACGGGCATTCAGAGCTTTGCGGCCTTCTCGAATAGTAGCGCCGCCAAGACCTTGTCGAACAATGGCACGGAGAAGGCGGCCAAGCCGGCTACTCCGCCCGTTTGCCGAGGTGGCCCAGGCACCCCGGCCTCGGCCTTCTTCAGTGGCCAGGCTGACGGTGACATGGACATGCTCAACATGGCGTTTCGCAAGGGCATGGAGGAGGCCAACAAATTCTTGCCCACCAACAACACCCTCGACGCCATTTCCAACAGGCCGGCACTGCGCGACTTCACCTGTGACCAATTGAAGAAGGAGGAGGTGGATAGACTCAGAATGTTGATGTTCAGTAATGGCCGGGGCCGCAAGAACAGGCATGGCGTGGAAGACTTGGAGGCGGAGGCTGGCAGGAGAAGCAAGCTGATGATGCCGGAACAGGAGGAATCTGGGGTAGGCGAGATGGTGGAGGAAATAATGCTTCACGGCCACGACATCATCATGAAGGGGATAGAGGATCTGCACATAGCAATGGGCACCGAGGCCGAGAAGAACCACAGGAAGGGCACCGGCAAGGCAGCGCGGGGGAGGCGGGGTGCAAGCGAGGTCGACCTCCGCACCATGCTCATCCACTGTGCGCAGGCGGTGGCCACGGGCGATCACCGGGGGTCGAACGAGCTACTCAGGCAGATTAAGCAACACTCATCACCTAAGGGGGATGCCACACAGAGGCTGGCGTATTGTTTCGCCGAGGGACTGGAAGCGCGCCTTGCAGGCACGGGCAGCCATGTGTATCAGTCGCTCGTGGCGAAGAGCACCTCGGTCGGAGAGTTCCTCAGGGCCTACAAGCTCTACATGGCAGCCAGCAGTTTCAGGAAGGTGAATTTTATTTTTGTTGGCAAGATCATCATGGATGCCATGGTCGGGAAGAGCCGCTTGCACATCGTGGATTACAATGTGGAATATGGATTCCAGTGGCCAGGTTTGCTACAGATGCTAGCGGAAAGGGAAGGTGGGCCGCCGGAGGTGAGGATCACTGGCATTGACGTCCCTCAGCCTGGGTTCCGCCCAGCCTTCCAGATTGAGGAGACAGGCCGTCGGCTCAGCAAATGTGCCCAAGAGTTTGGCGTGCCATTCAAGTACCATGGTATACCCGCAAAGTTGGAAACCGTCCATGCGGAGGACCTAAATATCGACCCAGATGAGGTGCTCATCGTCACCAGCCAGTGTGGTTTCAGCAACTTGATGGACGAAAGTGTTATCATGGACAGGCAGGACATCCCGAGCCCCAGAGACATGGTCCTTAGCAACATTCGCAACATGCGGCCTGATGTGTTCATTGACTGCGTTGTGAATGGAACCTATAGCGCGCCTTTCTTCGTGACACGATTCCGGGAGGCACTCTTCACCTATTCGGCGCAATTCGACATGCTGGATGCGACCATCCCCCGTGACAATGACGACCGGCTGCTCATTGAGCGGGATATCTTTGGCCCGTGTGCCCTGAATGTCATTGCCTGCGAGGGTGCAGATCGGGTGGATCGGCCTGAGACTTATAAGCAATGGCAGGTCCGGGGCCACCGGGCTGGGCTGAGGCAGGTGCCATTGAGCTCGGCTGTTGTTAAGCTTGTGAAGGATAAGGTTAAGAGCCTCTACCACAAGGACTTTCTCATCGACGTGGATAACCGTTGGTTGCTGCAGGGGTGGAAAGGGCGGGTTCTCTATGCCATGTCGACATGGGTAGCTGGTGACCATGATAACTCCAAATTTTAGCTGCTTTTCTTCACTTCATTTCAGAGTGCAGATAAAGAAGGTAATGGTGTTTAACACACGCCCATGCTATTACGAAACCAACAGAAATCTTGCCCCGGCAGATTTGGTTCATTACAGGATGGCTTGGACAGGGGGCGGAACTTTTATGGTAGAAATATGTAGGGACGCAGAGTAGTGTCTTGTAATGTTTAGATGCTTAGAGATGCACAGGATTTAGGTGTAGTTGCGGACATGCTGTGTAGCTGCGATAATGCACAACGAAATGAGAACCCTGATCTTCCTTTCCTAGTGTATGGCTGTATGCTCTTTCTCTTGTAGGTGACAAGCGATTTAACAGATCACAGCAGTTGATTTTATGCTTTGTGTCTTATGAACTTCAGTTTCTGTTGTATCATCGAATTTCTTTGTGGAAGGTAAAACAGATGCTTGATTCAGCAATAAAGTTGCATTGGTCGCTTACATTGTTTTATGTGTGCATCTTTTACGTTTGTGACTTGTGTACATGCATGATTGAAGATGTTTCCCACAGGTTTCTGTTTGTGCTAGATAATTTTCTTCAGCGTCACGATTTGTATATTTAAAGTTAAAAAAATATATTTGTTGAAGATGTGTGCCTTCACTTTCTGTTTGTACTATCATCAAATTGCTTGAGAGGCTTTCCTTGTGCCTGGAAAGAGTAAACATGTGTTGGTTGAGCAAGAGAGTTGCACTCCATGTGAGCATTTTTTTTTACGTGTGTGTGTCTGATTTGTGTGCATGCATGGTTAAAGATGTTCCTCTCAGGTTTCAGCTTTTGGCTGTAGGTTTTCCTATTGCATGATCTTATTATTTTTAATAAAAAAGAACGAGCTGTACATAGAGGAAGCAGAAGAAAGCTTAGTTTTCCTCTTGGCTCTTTAGAGATTTGGTTGGAGGCCTTCGAAGATGAAGTTTTTCCTTGTGTTCCAAACGGCCCAATGCCCATGTAGCTAGAATTGGTATGATTTCTATGGAGAATGGCCAATTCAGCTTCTTCTTACCCCTAAATTTTTTTTAAAAAAAACACAGCTTCTTTAAAACTGACAGCAGGTTCCTCCCATGTTTCACTTTTTCTAGTTAGTTTCTTCCAGCTATAGGTTAGTTTACAGCTAGAATTATGTATTTCAACCATTTATATGTTTAGCTAAAAGAGGTCAGAAGATGCTGGTACTACTTCATATGAAGTTGACATCGATGATGTCTTGTGAAGAAATCCGTGATCATACAACTTCATCCAAGTTGGCAGTGATAGATAAATAGTCATCGACGATGACAGCTGAATGAGTACAAGTCCATGGGTTAAACGAAAAGCTGAGAAGAAGTCCATGGGTTAAAATCCGTTAACTATATTGTTCGTTAATAGTTGGTCAATCTCTAGTTCCGAAAGCAAGCCCGCAGGGTTAGTCTGCGGGGTAATTAAATGGTGATATGGTTCAGAGGTTAGATAGATGCTCATTGCTTTTGTGTGGGTTATTTATGTGCTTTTGCAGGTTTGAGTTGCCACTTATTTTAAGTCGATGCGCGTAGCGGTGGAAACACGCCGGGCTAAGCATGGATAGCTTTGTTACAAGGCTAACCCACGATCGGTTGGAGTAGGTAGAGCAGTTTGGTCCATCTCTTGCTATGACTTTTGAAGCATCATCATGTTAACATGTACAGTGCTCTGCAGGGTTCCCTCGTTCGGAAGCAGAGGTATGCAACCAAGTCAGAAATGTGGTAGCACCAAGAGACCAAGGTTCGGTTATGTGTTTCAGATAAGAATACAAGATAAACCAAAAAGGAAAAGGTAAAAAGAGTTGCTCGGTGTTCGGTGTGTGCATCTTTTTTGTGCGTCTGATTTGTGTGCATGCATGATTTAGTATGTTGCTCTCAGGTTTCTGTTTTTATTATCTTTTTGAGGAAGGCAATAGGTTCCTCTATTGCATATTTTCATTAGTACAAGAGATCAAATGAATGGCTCCCTTTTTTTTAGAAAAGGAGGATGACCCCCGGCCTCTGCATCTGGGTGATGCATACGGCCACTTTATTAATTATTCTCACAAGACCTTACAAAGTAATACAACAGTCAGACTAAAGCTGCCGTCTAAGCCACTCTATCCAGTTGATGAAGGGGCGCAGATAGCCTGGGCCTAATACCAAACAGGTATCACAGCCAAACCTAACATCTAAGACCTGAGATCCCATCCAGGACGCCTGCCGGGCATGGGTCTCACCGGTCCGGCGTGCACTCAGAGGCCGCCGCCACCAACTTCCACCGCTCCATCTTCAGAATTGTACTACTGCATCAACCTTGCTTGGTCCAGCTATCGTCGACGCCACCACGGCGCCCAACGGCACCTCCTCCCTGCGCGCAAACATCTGAGGACGTCGCGATCGCCACTGATACACCTCAGCACCATGCTGCCAAGTACCACCAGCCGACACAGCTTGAAGTCTTTGGAAGATCTGTCGTGCGTAGCACCTGCCGACCAGGCATGATAAAGCGTAGCACCTGTCGGTCAGGCATGACTTGACATCTCCACCGAAGCTCCGTGCAAGATGAAGCCGCTCCACCTCCAGCCTATCTGAACGGGACGGGAGCACCCCAGGAAGACACGGCGAAGAGTTGGGCACCACAATCACCACGAGAGCCGGACCAGCCGACCGCCATGGCGAAACGACACCACTAAAGAGAACCGCCGCCATCAGGAACGTCAAGAACGCGCTGCAGCTGTCCCACCTCCCCGCGGACCCAAACCGGCGCCTTCAAGAAGGTGACGGAGCCGGGCACCGCCGCCGCCCAACCAAAGTTGTGGGTTTTCACCCGGGTGCAGGGGGAGGACGAGGGGGGGGAGCTGGATCTCGAAGCCGCCTTCAAGAAGGAAACAACGCCTGGGGCGCCGCCGGCGTCGTGGCCGCCGCAGCCGGCCAAGAAATTACTCCGATCCAGAGATCCCAAACCCCACATCTGCGCAGTCCGCCACCGGATCCGGCCGGATTGACGAGGAGGAAGCAGCAGCACGGGGGCGTCATCTTCAAATCTGGCGAAGGAGAGCAGCAGGGGATCCCTCCAGGTGGCGCCCACATCCACCGCCAACTCGCTGCCCGCGCGGCCGAGAAGACGCGGTCCACAACTCCGGCGAGCGCCGCCCGCCTCTCGGACGACGCCGCCCTCACCAGCAGAGGCCGCCGCCTCAAACCCGAGGCCCGGGCCGGACGGATCTGGCGGATCCGATCCATGTGCCTGCCCGAGCGCGAGAAGCTCCCCGCCGCCACCCTCCTTGGCTGCGCCCAGGGCCTGCCCGACGCTAGCCTCTGGCAGCGGCGAGGACAGGAGGAACGTGGTGACGACGAGGGGCGGCGGCGCGAGATCGCCCCCGTGTCGCCCTAGCGGGGCGACGCGGGGGTACGGGGGTTCTCTTCGGTGATATCTAGGCATCTAATAATCAAATGGCTCCACTTATATCTGTGAATAAGCAAGCCACTCCATTTCCACTTTGAACCTCCTTGTACTCCCTCTGTTCGTAATAGAAGTCTTTGTAGAGATTCCACTATAGACTATATGCGAAGCAAAATTAATGAATCTACACTCTAAAATGCATCTATATACATCCGCATGTGGTTCATAGTGGAATCTGTACAAAGACTTATATTTAGAAACGGAGGGAGTAGAGATTTGGTTGGAGGCCTTCGAACCTGAAGTCATTCCTGTATTCCAAATAGACATATAGCTAGAATTATGTTTATTCCCTCAAAAAGAGAAAAGCGAAAATTATGATTTCCATGGCTTCTGCTTTAAAACTGACAGTAGGCTCCTCTCATGTTTCAGTTTCTGTGAAATAACTTTCTTCTAGCTATTGGTTAGTTTACAGCTAAAAGAGGTCAGAGGATGCTCCTACATCATATGAAGCTGACACAGATGGTGTCTTCTGAAGAAATCCGTGACCATATAATCTTTTATCCAAGTTGGCAGTGATACATAAACAGTTATTGACGAACTGAGAACAGGTCCAAATATTGAAATCTGATATATATTGGTTAATCGTTGGTCAATTTGTGAAGGCATCAGAGGTTAGCTAGCAGTGTAGTGAGTAATTAAAGTTAAACTTGTGGTCAGAGGTTAGATAGATGCTCATTTCTGATATTTTAAGCCCATGCGCGTAGAGAGGGAAACACGCCGCACTAAGCATCGATAACTAACTTTGTTACAAAGCTAACTGTCCGATGTTTTCTAAGTAGGTAGAGCAGTTTAGTCTATCTCCATCTCTGGCTATGACTTTTGAAGCATCATGTTTACATGTATGTACAGCAGGCCCACCCCAAGTCATCGTGCCAACTCCAACTCACGATCCCAAATCGTCCGCCCACGTCCGTTTGGGGGTAAACGGACACAAACCACAGCCCAACGCGCGAGAGCAAACTGACAAATGTCCGTTTTCGGTCCGCTTTCGACCCATTCCCGATCCAAATTTGGACCGCGTTTGCGGTCAAACGGACAGCGGGCGGACGGGCGCCCTTGTCCTTCCCTGACCCGCCCGTCGGAGACATAGCCCATTTCTTCCTCCCCTTTCGTCGCTCCGCCCTCGGCCCCTCGCCATCGCCGCCGCCACGCCCGTCACCACCTTGCTTTGCCTGTCGGTGGAGCAGCCCCTTTTCTTCCTTCCTAGTCGGCGCTCCGCCCTCCGCTCGCTGTCGTCCACCTTGTTGCAAACCAACGGCCTTGACATGCCCTTTCCGACCGCGTCTCCACCACGCCCCCAAGTTGTTCGACGCTTTGCTTGCAAGGTATCATGGATAGCAGAGATGAATACTTCTTTCACAACTTCATTTGTTAAACGGATGATTCATCCTTGGACGACGAGGACATAATGGTGGCAGCATTGGTCGTCCACGACCACATCAGTAGGATGCGGCCTCGGTTTAGGGGATCAATCCCCGGGCATGCCCCGGCCTTGAACCGCAATAGGGAGAAATGACACCACCTCCTCTATTCCGATTACTTTGAGAGCACCACACTCTACAAACCGCATCAATTTTGTCGCTTGAAAGGATCGATACGATTGACTAGAGGGGGGGTGAATAAGCAACTAACAAATTTTAAGCTTTTCTTTAACAAATTAAACCTTGCAACAAAGTAGGTTGTCTAGATATGCAACTAAGTGTACAACCTATATGATGCAAAGACAACTAGCACACAAGCAAGCAATAGATACAACACAAGTAAGCTTGCAAAAGTAAAGGCACGAAATAACCAAGAGTGGAGCCAGTGAAGACGATGATGTGTTACCGAAGTTCCTTCCTTTTAATGGGAAGTACGTCTCCGTTAGAGCGGTGTGGAGGCACAATGCTCTCCAAGAAGCCACTAGGGCCACCGTAATCTCCTCACGCCCTCACATAATGCGAGATACCGTGATTCCACTATTGGTGCCCTTGAAGGCGGCGACCGAGCCTTTACAAACAAGATTGGGGCTATCTCCACAACACTTGGAGGCTCCCAACAACACCACGAAGCTTCACCACAATGGAGTATGGCTTCGAGGTGACCTCAACCGTCTAGGGTGCTCAACACCCAAGAGTAACAGGATCCGCTAGGGATAAGTGGGGGAAATCAAATTTCTCTTGGTGGAAGTGTAGATCGGGGCCTTCACAAACAACTCCCCTTTGAGCTTCTTAGTAAAAAGAGTGGGATCGATTTGCCCAACTTCAAATCCACGATCTTGTAACAACTCGGTAAGGTGGTCATACCACGCACGTGGGGCTTGTTTAAGGCCATAGAGTGCCTTATCGAGTTGATACACATGATCCGGGAAGTAAGGATCCTCGAACCCGGGGGGTTGCTTGACATAAACCAACTCATTAATGGGACCATTAAGAAAAGCACTTTTCACATCCATTTGTTGCAACTTAAAGTTGTGATGGGAAGCATAAGCAATCAACAAACGTATGGATTCAAGACGAGCAACGGGAGCAAAGGTTTTACCATAGTCGATACCCTCGACTTGGGAGTAGCCTTGTGCTACCAATCTTGCCTTGTTGCGAATGATGTTCCCATGAGCATCTTGCTTGTTCTTGAAGATCCACTTGGTTCCAATGATGTTGTGGTTCCCCGATGGCCTTGGCACCAATCTCCACACCTTGTTGTACTCGAAGTTGTTGAGTTCTTCATGCATGGCATTGAGCCAATCCGAGTCTTCGAGCGCCTCATAGACCTTTTGGGGTTCAACACAAGAGACAAACGCGTGATGTTCACAATAGTTTGCTAATTGTATATGAGTGCTTACCCCCTTTCTTAGACTTCCAACCACATTTTCCATGAGATGGCCTTTGGTGGTGAGTTTGGAAGCAATCTTCGCGGCACGACGCTCTAATTCCTCCTCAGAAGTGGAAGGAGGAGGGTTAACTTGATCATCTTGAGCGCCGTCTTGAGCTTGTTCTTGATCTTGAGCTTGCTCATGATCTTGAACTTGCTCGAGGGGGAGAACTTCACCTTGGGCATCAATTGGAGGTTCATCATCATCTTGAGATTGATCTTGCCCTTGGTCTTGTTCCCGAGGTTGAGGGCCTACACTTTGTTCTTCGGAAGCGTGTGGGTCTTGAGTAGATGAAGGCTCCACTTGAGTGGAGCATTGTCCTTCTCCTTCGGCCACAAGGGGTTCCTCAATGGGTAGTATATGACCAATACCCATTCTTCTTATGGCTTGGGGAGGAATTTCATCACCTACATCACAAGTACCACTTTGCTCCACTTAGGAGCCGTTATTTTCGTCAAACTCCACGTTACACGTCTCCTCAATGAGTCCGGTGGACTTGTTGAGAACACGGTAAGCATGAGAGTTTGTAGCATAACCAACAAATATGCCCTCATAAGCTCTAGCCTCGAATTTAGACAAACGAACACCTTTCTTGAGAATGAAACACTTACACCCGAACACCCGGAAGTACTTGAGATTGGGCTTGTTCCCGGTGAGTATCTCATAAGGAGTCTTGTTCAAGCCTTTGCAGAGATAGAGCCGATTGGATGCATGACATGTAGTGTTGATGGCTTCGGCCCAAAAGTTGTACGGAGACTTGAACTCCGCCATCATGGTCCTTGCCGCATCCATCAACGTCCGGTTCTTCCTCTCCGCAACACCATTTTGTTGAGGGGTATATGGTGCAGAATATTGATGCTTGATCCCCTCATCACTAAGAAACTCATCCAAGGTGTAGTTCTTGAACTCGGTGCCGTTGTCACTTCTCATTGTCAAGATCTTTGCATTGTGTTGATGTTGAGCTTCATTTGCAAAGTCGATGACGGTTTGTTGAGTCTCACTCTTCCTCTTGAAGAAGTATACCCAAGTGTATCTTGAATAATCATCCACAATCACCAAGCAATACTTTCTACCCCCAAGACTATCAAAGGATGGAGGCCCAAAGAGGTCCATGTGCAGGAGCTCCAAGGGTCTCTTCGAGTAGATGATAGTCGTGGGAGGGTGAGCCGTCTCATGAAGCTTTCCTTCGATACAAGCACTGCAAGCACGATCTTTGGCAAAACTAACATTTGTTAGTCCACGGACATGGTCCCCCTTGAGAAGACTTTGCAAAGATCTCATATTGACGTGGGCTAAACGGCGATGCCAAAGCCATCCCACATCAACTTTAGCCATTAGGCATGTCGCGGTCTTAGTGGGTTGCTCCGAAAAGTTAATCACATAGAGACCGTTCTCAACATGCCCAACAAAGGCTACTTTAAGAGTCTTGCTCCATAAGAGGGCCACGGTATCAATATCAAAGAAGGTGGCAAAGCCCATGAGTGCGAGTTGATGAATGGAAAGTAAATTGAACACAAGGGACTCAACAAGCATGACTTTCTCGATCGTTAGATCATGAGAAATGACAACCTTGCCAAGACCCAATACCTTAGAATGTGAGGCATCACCCCACTCGACATTGGTGGGCATAGATGGGATCTTTTGCACGTCCACCACCAAGTCCTTGCTCCCGGTCCATATGATTTGTTGCTCCACTGTCGAGCAACCATGATCCCCCACCGGAAGCAAACACCTACAAGAGATCAATGCTTGGTTTTAGGTACCCATTGAGTAATGGGTCCTTTGATGTTAGTAACAAGGGTCTTAGGAACCCAAATAGACCATTCAATGTACTCATAAGAAGAAACAACAAATTTAGCATAAACATGCCCATCACTAGCACGGCACAACACATAAGAGGGATTAAAGTCGCTGGCTTTGTTGGGAGAGTTGGCTTTGCGCTCTTTGGCATCACCACTCTTCGCATTGTTCTTCTTCTCCTTAGGAGCACCCTCTCCCTCCTTCACAAAGGTTTGCTTGAGCGGGGGAGGTCGTTTGGCCTTGTTATTCTTTTCCTTGTTCTTCTTTTTGTTCTTGGACTTGGGGTGAGAACCCAACTCCCTCCTTGCCCACAACTTCCTTTTGATTGCTCAAAAGTTCATTTAGGTTCTTCTCGCCTTGTATGCATAACACAAGACCTTTCTCGAGTTGTTCCTTCAACTTGGCATTCTCCTCCACAAGATGCACATGCTCACAACATGGGTTAGTAGCATTTGCATTATCAATTAAGACCATGTGAGGAAATGTGGCCTTTTCCTTAGTTAGCTTAACTTGGAGTTGAGCATGAGACTCCTTGAGGTTTGCATGAGCACCTTTCAAGACCTTATGGGCCTTGTCAAGTACATCAAACTCCTCCTGGAGTCTAGCATGATCAACCCCAACTTTAGCCTTCTCGGAAGTTAGAACACGAGACACAACAAGAGCATGATCAAGATCTTTCTTTAATTTGGCATGGTCATCGTTGTGTGACTCCTCAAGAGCCAAACGATGCCCGCGCTCTTCCTCAAGAGCATTAGAGAGATCCGATATCTCATCGGCATAGTCACGACTATGACCTTCCATCTTAGAGATGGTTTCTTCATGAGCCTCGATCATGTCATTGGCTTCACCAAGTTGTTCCAAGAGAGCAACGAAGTGCTTCTTGGATTTGCCCTTGAGCTTACTCATGAAGGACTCAAATTCATTTACCTCCTCATTGGACCCCTTACCATCATCAAAGCCATCCGTTGAAGGAGGATTAGGAATAATGGTGGTTTTGATGTTGGGGGTTACCTTGTTGGTGGCTTTAGCCATGAGGCACTTGGCGGTGATGTTCTCGTTGGGTGAATCGAAGAGAGACACCCGGGGAGTTGTGGCAATGGCAACGGATGCCATAGCCGTTGCTTCACTATCTTCATCATCATCGTCATCCTCACGGTATTCTTCTTGAACTACCAACCCGCGTGTAGGAGTTTTCTTGGTGAAGTTGTTCTTGTTTGGGAAGGACTTGGCTTTGTCTTTTCGGATGAACTTGCCACCATTGTCTTCCCGCTTCTCGTAAGGACAATCCACAACGAAATGGCTCACATTGCCACAGTTGAAATAAGTTCTAACTCGTTGCTTGCCCTTGAGGCCACTTGAGTTGTTCTTGTTGAAGTTGGGTCTTGTATTCTTCTTACTCCAAAATTGTCTTGAGGAAAGAGCCATGTGCTCATGATAATCATACTTCGTGTCTTCGGGGTTGCTCTCCTCATCTTCCTCTTCTTCTTCTTCTTCCACACTAACCTTGGCCTTCAAGGCAAGGTTGGGCTTCTTTGCCCTTTGAGAACGGAGCACCACATTATCGGCGGTCTTGTCCAAGATGCTCATTGCAAAGAACTCATCCAACACTTCACTTGAGGTCATGGAGTGGAAGTCCGGTCTTTGACAAATGACGGAGGACATGGCCTTGTTGTAGGGCATCATGGCCTTGAGGAACTTGCGCTTGATCCAATTGTCATCCGTGTCCTTGCTCCCATGATCTCGGAGTGCGACCGCGAGTTTGGTCACTCTTCGAAAGAGCTCACGAGGTTCTTCATCTTCTTTCATTGCAAACTCATCGGCTTCATCTTGCACCACTTCATAGTTGGAGCGTTGAATGCTAGCACTTCCTCGATAGAGAGACACAACACATTTCCATGCATCTTTAGCCATGGCATGAGGACGAAGATGAGGGAGATCTTCGGGAAGGATTGCATCTTGGATGATGAAGAGAGCACTCTCATTGAATTGATTGTCCACGGCTTCTCGAGGGGTGAAGTTGCTTGGGTCATGTGGATAGAAACCTTCTTCTATAATTCTCCAAAGATTAGTATTCACATGTTTTAAATGACGCTTGAAACGATAAACCCAAGCATCAAAAACCTCATTTTTCACAATCTTAGGAGGAGGACCGACATGATTTAAATGAGTAGTGGGAATCGGTCCACCATAAGTAGGAGGTTCCACATGGGCAAAGATGCCGGAGCCATTTCTACCACTAGTAGAAGGACCTTTTTCACTATTAGCTTCCTCCTTGTCGGAGGTGGCATCCGTCACCTTGTTAGTGGGATCACCCACTTTCATCGGCGAGGTGGATAGTTTAAGTCCTTCTAGGAATTCAGAAAACATTCTTTTAACCTCGGCCGTCATGGAGGTTTTCAATGTGTCGAAAGCCACATTGAATTCCTCACGTGAGACCGAGGTTCCCCCATCGGCCGTAGATGAGATAGGATTCACACCGGAGTGCTCCTCCGCACCGTCGTGGGTGTCAACCATACTCTTCGGACGGCAAAGTCCTTAATAAAGAGACGAGGCTCTGATACCAATTGAAAGGATCGATACGGTTGACTAGAGGGGGGGGGTGAATAGGCAACTAACAATTTTTAAGCTTTTCTTTAACAAATTAAACCTTGCAACAAAGTAGGTTGTCTAGATATGCAACTAAGTGTACAACCTATATGATGCAAAGACAACTAGCACACACGCAAGCAATAGATACAACACAAGTAAGCTTGCAAAAATAAAGGCACGAAATAACCAAGAGTGGAGCCGATGAAGACGAGGATGTGTTACCGAAGTTCCTTCCTTTTAATGGGAAGTACGTCTCCGTTAGAGCGGTGTGGAGGCACAATGCTCCCCAAGAAGCCACTAGGGCCACCGTAATCTCCTCACGCCCTCACACAATGCGAGATACCGTGATTCCACTATTGGTGCCCTTGAAGGCGGCGACCGAACCTTTACAAACAAGATTGGGGCTATCTCCACAACACTTGGAGGCTCCCAACAACACCACAAAGCTTCACCATAATGGAGTATGGCTTCGAGGTGACCTCAACCATCTAGGGTGCTCAACACCCAAGAGTAACAAGATCCGCTAGGGATAAGTGGGGGAAATCAAATTTCTCTTGGTGGAAGTGTAGATCGGGGCCTTCTCAACCAATCCCGAGCAAATCAACAAGTTTGATTGGCTAGGGAGAGAGATCGGGCGAAAATGGAGCCTAGAGCAACAATGGAGCTTTGGGGGGAAGAGATAAGTCAACTTTGGGAAAGAAGACACCTTTATATAGTTGGGGAAACAATCCAACCGTTACCCACCAAACAGCCACGCACAGAGCGGTACTACCGCTTGGGCAGGGCGGTGCTACCGTTGATAGGCGGTACTACCGCTCCCTCCCAGCGGTACTGCCGCGCTGACAAGGGATGCAGAGTCCTGTCCCCCGAGCGGTACTACCGCGGAAGTATAAGCGGTACTACTGCTTGGAGCGGTACTACCGTCGCTACTGCCGCTACTAGTACCGTAAAACCCAACACGAAAAACAGCGGTCGAGAATCTAGGCGGTAGTAGCCCGGAACCACTGCGGTACTACGGCCGAAGTTCGCAAGCGGTACTACAGCTCGGGGAGCGGTACTACCGCTTGACGAGCTTCGGCGGTACTACCGGTGAGGGCCGTGGTACTACCGCTGGGACAGGACAGGCAGGCACAGATTTAGGAAAGATAGCTCCAATGAAGCGGAGAGAAGCATCGGGTGTGATAAGGATGTGTACGTGTTGATTCCACCCTAGCCTTACCAAAGCGGATCCCCTCTTGATAGTATGGTGACTCCTACGAAACTAGACTACCAGCAGAGAAACGAAGGAGCTACACCGTCTTGAATAAAACACCGAGGGGAAGAAATCGTCTCGTGCCAAAGGATGAATCTCTGAAAGAACTCAACGCACACGATTAGTCCGCAAAAACATTGTCATCAATCACCAAAACATCTTGGGGATAAATATGCCCTTACATCGCTGCTTCCGAATGAGGAGGCATGTGTTCAATCGTATTCGGGAAGGAGTGGTTGCATATAACCCATACTTTGAATGCAAAGAGGACGCCCTTGGCAAGCTTGGTTTTTCTTCTTATCAGAAATGCACTGCGGCTATTCGCATGCTTGCATATGGAATTCGCGATGATCTTGTGGATGAGTATGTGTGTATGAGTGAGTCCACATGCCTCCTCTCAATGTATAGTTTCTGCAAGGCCGTGGTGGTAGTGTTCGGTCCTGAATACCTGAGGGAACCAAATGCTGTTGATACAGAGTGGTTGTTGATGATTAATGCCGAGAGAGGATTTCCGGGCATGCTTGGTAGTATCGATTGTATGCACTGGAAGTGAAAGAACTATCCATTTGCTTGGCAGGGGCAGTACAAGGGACATGTGAAAGGTGTCACTGTCATACTTGAAGCTGTGGCTTCACAAGATCTATGGATATGACATTCTTTCTTCGGCATGGCTGGTTCTCACAATAATATTAGTGTTCTTCAGCATTCTCCAGTGTTTGCAAGGCTTGCAGAAGGCCATTGCCTAGAGGTCAACTTTGAGATCAATGGTCACCATTACAACAAGGGATATTATCTAGCTGAGGTATATCCCCAATGGTCCACTCTTGTGAAGACCATACCCAATCCGCAAGGAGCAGGAGAGTGCTAGGAAAGATGTGGAGCGTGCATTTGGCGTGCTTTAGTCTCGATGGGGTATTGTTTGAAACCCTGCATTGACATGGAGCACTCAGAAGCTTTGGGAGGTGATGACTGCTTGTGTGATCATGCACAACATGATTGTTAAGGATGAGATAGCAGTATGTATGACCAAGGGTTTGATTTTCAGGGTGAGAATGTTGAGTCGGGGCACCCACCTTCTGCAACCTTTGAACAATTTGTCCAATTTCATCGTGAGTTGCGTGCTCGAAACACTCATACGTAGCTGCAAGATGACTTGGTTGAGCTCATGTGGGATCACATTGGCAATCAATAGGTCTATTGGTTTAATCTTTCCGTGTGCACAAACTTTGAGTAGTTTTGTAAGACTATTTGATATTTCTAAAACTTTAACTGGATTGTAATAAAATACTATTTTGAATATATGTTTGATTTAAACTATTTTTGCTATGCTTCGTTTCGTTGTACTTGGCCTCCGGCCGACGAGATGAGGCCGAAGATGCGGCCACGCGTTGGGCGCCCGGCCAACGCAAATGCAAATTGGAGTTGGCCTCATGGTCGGAAGCATATGCAACCGAGTCAAACTTGTAGTGCTACCTCCCAACAGAATTGTGTTTCTTCAGAGTATGCATTTGAGTCTGGATGCAAAGATAGATACTAGATATAGTCTGGATGCAAAGATAGATACTGGATATGATCCCGGGAACGCGGGGACGGTCAATGCCCATCACATACGTACTCTGCTTTGCTTGCTTGCTAGGGTTGGGTTGGTGTACCTGCACTGCACTGCACGGGCCAGCTTCATTCATTTTGATGTCCTCCTCCTCCATTTCTCACCTCATCGGCTCCTTCCTGGAACCTTCCCTCCTCCATGCCCATGCTCCCATTCCATCCTTTCCTTTTAAACAAGAGAAAAGCAGCGGGGCGATGCCCTTCCATGTGCAACGCAGCCTAGATAGCTACTCCAGTGTCAAGCACCAACCAGAAGCGCAATGGCCGCCACGCCGGAGGAGTTCCTGGGGCAGCAGGGCTTCCTTGCGCGCCTCGAGCCGCCCTCCCCGTCCCTCTTCCTCGACCTGCCGCCGACGCCCCGCGGCGGCCACGACGACGACGGCCACTCCTCCTTCGACGACATGGTGCTCCCCTACATCTCGCGCCTGCTCATGGAGGAGGGCACGGAGGACCACCTCTTCTACCTCTACCCCAACCACCCCGCCGTCCTGCGCGCGCAGCAGCCCTTCGCGCAGATCCTCGTCGACGTCGCCGACAGCGCCAGCGCCTCCACCTCCACGCCCTCGCCCTCCTCCTCTTCCGACGCAACTGCCTCCACCACCCCCAGCACCGCAACTGCTTCGGCATCGGCATCGGCATCGCCCGACGACGCACCAGTCCAGATCTCACGCCCGTCCTACACCGATGTCAACGGCCATGCCTCCGCCTCCCCGGACAATCAAAGCTCGGGGCTCCTCAACGGCGACGAGATGGCCAAACAGCCGAGCTCTGACTTGTTCAATCACTTGTTGCCCGGCGACCAGGACATGCTCAACCTGGCCTTCCTCAAAGGCATGGAGGAGGCTAGGAAGTTCTTGCCGCCCGACATCAGCCTCCCGCCCATCAAGGAGGGGACAGTGGTGGGAGGCGGGAATGCTGCCAGCCTCAAGAAAAAGAGGGCCGCACCGGCACTGGAGCCGGATGTGGGCAGGCCCAGCAAATTGATGATGCCGGAGCAGGAGGTACGCAACATGTTTGACGAAATGATGTTCCAGGAACACGAGATATGCATGAAGGGGACTCTTCAGAACCTGAACGGTGAGCCAGAGAAGAGCAGCCGGAAGAAGGGCCGGTCGAGAAAGACCACCGTGGACGATAGTGAGATGGTGGACCTGCACACGCTGCTGCTCAACTGCGCTCAGGCTCTGTCCACGGACAACCGCCACAGCGCCGTTGAGCTGCTGAAGCGAATCAGGCAGCATTCGTCCCCCAAGGGGGACGCAGGCCAAAGGCTGGCGCATTATTT
The DNA here is from genome assembly GCF_002162155.2 of Triticum dicoccoides. Classification (NCBI taxonomy): domain Eukaryota; kingdom Viridiplantae; phylum Streptophyta; class Magnoliopsida; order Poales; family Poaceae; genus Triticum; species Triticum dicoccoides. Next base: position 186,129,499 of record NC_041387.1, on the reverse strand, counting down.
TGCCAATGGGCTGGAGGCACGGCTGGCGGGTAGGGGCAGCGAGCTGTACCAGTCACTCCTACTAAGTCGCATCTCGGTAGCCGACTTCCTCAAGGCCAACCAGCTTTACATGGCGGCTTGCTGCTGCAAGAAGGTGGCCTACATCTTCGCCGACAAGACCATCTGCAACGCTGTGGCAGGTAAGAGACGGTTGCACATTGTGGACTATGGTCTTAATCAAGGTCTCCAGTGGCCAGGTTTGCTGCGCATGCTCGCAGCTAGAGAAGGTGGGCCACCGGAGGTGAGGATCACCGGCATTGACCTCCCTCAACCTGGGTTCCACGGAGCCTACCACATTGAGGAGACAGGGCGTAGGCTCAGAAACTTTGCCCGCGTGTTCGGCGTGCCGTTCAAGTTCCGTGGTATCCCAGCAAAGCGGGAGACTGTCCGACCGGAGGACCTGAACATCGACCGGGACGAGGTGCTTGTGGTGATCAGTCTTTGCCAATTCAGGCACCTGATGGACGAAAGCCTCGGCTTTGATGGTCCAAGCCCTAGGGATCAGGTCCTCAACAACATCAAGAAGATGCGTCCTGATGTGTTCATCCATGGCATTATGAATGGCTCATACGGCGCTACATCCTTCCTGACACGGTTCCGGGAGGCACTGTTCCATTACTCGGCCCAGTTCGACCTGCTGGACACAACCGTCCCCCGGGACAACGAAGGGCGTCTGCTGCTCGAGCGCGACATCTTTGGGCGGTCTTGCCTAAATGTGCTCGCATGTGAAGGCGCGGACCGGGTGGAGCGCCCTGAGACGTACAAGCAGTGGCAGCTCCGGAACCACCGGGCTGGGCTGAGGCAGCTGCCGTTGAATCCAGAGGTTGTGAAGCTTGTCCTGGATAAGGTCAAGGACAACTACCACAGGAACTTTGTTGTTGATGCGGATCAGCGGTGGTTGCTACACAGGTGGAAGGGGCGTGTGCTCTACGCCTGGTCATCATGGGTTGCAGCTGATGCCACCTAGCTTGTTTTCTCAATCTAATGTTGATTGTAGACATAGATAGATATACCCACGCCTATATAGTAGTAGTAGCACTTATCTCTTGTACTCCCGCCGTCCGGAAATACTTGTCCTCAAAATGGATAAAATGGATGTATCTATAATTAAAATAAGTCTAGATACAACCATTTCGAGGACAAGTATTTCCGGACGGAGGGAGTACCTGACAAGCAATTTCACATATTACATGCGTTAAATTGTTTATTTGTTGATGAAGATGTGCGTGTCTTCTAAGCTTCAGTTGCTGCTGCACCATCAAATTGTTAGATAAGCTTTCCTTGTGCGTGGGAAGAGTAATATAGATGCTAGTTGAGCAATAAAGTTGGACTGATGACTTGCATCGTTTGATTCGTGCATCTTTTGCTGTCTATGATTTGTGTGTGTAGACGATTTAAGATGTTTCCCACAAGTTTCAGCTTCTTGTAGATGTAATTTTCTTCAGTGTCATCATTATATATGTTTATAACTAGAAGAGGTCAGAAGATGCTACTAGTACGTCATATGAAGCTGACACTGATGATGTCTATTGAAGAAATCCATGATCATATAATTTCATGCAAGTTCAAACACATAAATAAATAAATAGTTTTTTTTGCGGGGGATAAATAAATAAATAGTTACCGACGATGACAAGTGGAAAGAAGTCTATGAGTTCAAAAAGAGAGAGAGAAAATAAACTGGGAGGAAGTCCAAAAAATTCAGATCTGTTATATGTTGTTAACCGTTAGTCAATTGCTGAATGTATAGCATGAAGTTCAGTTTCGAAAGCCAGCATTGTACAGAGAATTAAAGAGGTCAGATAGATGCTTATTGCCTGGCTGAGTTACTTATGTGCTTGCAAGTTTGATTCGCCACTTATCTAAGTCCATGTTTTGTATATTTCGAACGGGAAAAAGCGCCATGTTTTTTTTTTTGAATGCATTGCTCAAAGAAGGCAAAGCCCAAGTGTACATAGAGGAGCGAGAGGCGAGGTAGTGCCCCATGTCAAAGCATTACTCCTGCGAGCTGATTTGACACAGCTGAAGATATGAAATACTGTACTTGGGCACGTAGACCTTGAGAGGCACCCAGCTAATCTTGTCCGAAGATATGTTTCTTTGAGCTGCTGCTTTGGCCAAAGTCAAACCGCTGAGCAAGATTTGCAGCCAGCAGAAGCGCCTCTGCTTCTGCTGATGCCGGTGTAGAAGCCTGGACAGGATTCTTCTGTGGCTGCAACCTTCGTCAGGGAACTGCAGGAATACACGAATATCAGTCCCCCTGCTGCTGCGGTCACTCTGTCAAGCCCAAGTCTGAACCTCCCCTGTTCCTGCGTGCCTGATGATCCTACAACCGTCCATCTTGAATCGTGTGGCCATTAGTACAAGATAACGGTTCACTGATGATCGGCTGCTCTCGTCCCTTGATGGATCATCCAACAGCTCTGGTGGCGCCCGAGGAGCTATTCATCGTCCGACAAGACCGTGTGCTCTGCTTTTCTTCTTTTCACTTTCTAACTGCTGTAATGGCTATATAAGCCATCTCTCTCTCTCATTTTCGGCATGTAAAAGATTATTGGGTGTAAACCCTAGCCGCCGGTGGCGTGCTAAACTACCTTTCCCTTTTCATGCAAGAGAAACCCTAGTTCACTTCCTTCAAAATTCGTCTGAATTCGACTCTGTTCTTACTTAAAACCCGTTGATTGGGACTCTGGTCCTGACAATTGGTATCGAGAGCCAGTCTTTCCTTGGCTAGGGCGGCGATTGGAGCAGCGCAAGGTTGGTTTCGTCCGTAAAATCCCTCTGCGCGATTTGGTGTGGCGGTGACAACAGGCGGCGGTCGGAGTGGCAACTGTTCGACGACAGTCAGGCAGTCCGTCTGGTTGCTTAAGAACAATTCTTAAGTGGTAAAATTCCAGATCCGACGATCTGAATGTGTTCGTGTGGCGGCGGGCGCTGGAAGCGGTGTAAGGCGACGTCGGCGTCTTAATCCCTCCCTCCCAACCCTATATGGTGCAGATTGACAACCCCAGCAGCATGCCGGAGGTTGTGGATTCAGGGACTACTGCTGCCCTGCAGTTGGAGTCCTTGGAGCTGGACATCAAGACCCTGCAGCAAGATAGAGAGGAGGATCGTCAAGAGTTCCAACAATTCCAGGCAGTTGTCAACAGAAATTTCGCCACTATGCAAAAGAATTTTGACAAGATACAGGCAAATTTCAGACGCTTACTGTTGGACCCTGAGCCAGAGCAGGTAGATGAAGCAGAAGAAGGACAGGGGAGTGTGCAACCGAAAGAGAACCAGCTGCAATCTCCAATAGTGGCTCCTGGTAGACCAAAGCAGCTCTTGGTTCCTACTCCTCCCTCAGTTGCAATGCCTGACAAGGGGGATCCTTTGCCGGTTGGTAATGCCACTCTTAGAGACCATACAGGCAAAGAACTGAATATGGATGGTACTCCTAAAGTACCTTACAAACATCCAAACTATGGGCAAAGCAAAGAAAAGGAAAGTGTACAAGCAGTATAGAGAAATGTTGTGCAGTTAGACGAAATACATAAAGAAGAAGGGGCTGATAATTACTACAGAAGAAGAAATGCTCTGACTGTTAAGCCAGCTAAATTGAACATTTCTGAATTTGAAGGACATGATCCTGAGTCTTGGATTCAGATCTTGGAATAGTATTTTGCTGCTGCCAGAACCCCCATTGAACATAGAACAGAACTGGCCATCTCCTATCTTAAAGGTCCTGCAATTCAGTGGTGGAGAGGTATTGGATATGCACCTTCTAATGTGCCATGGCATAAATTCTGCTCTTACCTGTCTGAAAGGTTTTCTGTGGAATCGGTATGTGATATTCTCAGTAGCTTTCATGCTGCACATCAAACAGCGACTGTGACTGCCTATGTGGAGCAACTTGAGCAACTGCTCAATGTTATGAGGAGAGAAAATCCTGCTATACCTGATGACTAGTATGTTTCCAGTTTGTGTCAGGTCTTAGTCCTTGTATAAAGAGCCTGGTGGAGTGTTTTAAACCAAAAGATCTCCAAACTGTTGTGTGGTATGCTAGAAGAATGAAAAAATCTCAGCCATCCAATCAAACTTTACCAAATAAGCAGTATGTTCCTCAACCTAGAAGGCAAATGATATTTGAACAGTCCAAACCACTGGTTCCTAATGCAACACCTAATAGAAATGTGTTCATCCAGCAAGCTAAGCAGAATCAAGTGTGTTATAAATGTAGAGAACCATGGGTGCATGGTCATAGGCAGGTGTGTAAGATGAGCCAAAGAGCACAAATCCAAGCCCTGCAAGCTCAAGAGGATGACACTCCTAAAACTATTTTTGTGGCATATTATGATGATAATCAAGTGGATATTACTGAGCAGTCAACTGATGAAACGGTGTTGAAAGTATCAATGCATGCTGCAATGGGAATTTGTGCAACTAAAAATACTTTCATATTGACAGTAAAACTGGGCAGTACTATGGCTACAACACTTGTAGATAGTGGTAGTACTACTACTTTCATCTCTCCTAAGATGGCTAGCAAGTTGGCTGTTACTCCTAGTCCTACACCAAAAACTAAAGTGGTTGTTGCAAGTGGAGGCATTCTCTAGAGTGAATTTCAAGCAAGAAATTATCAATATGAAATACAAGGCCATGCCTTTACTGACAGTTTCAAAGTGTTGAAGTTAAAGGGCTATGACATAATCTTAGGTGTGGATTGGTTGAGAAAATACAACCCCATCCAGATGGATTTTGTTAAAATGGAAATGAAGATATCTACTACTTCTAGGCAGTTTATTATATTTGTAGATGAAACTGTACCTCTCACTCCTATGACTGAAGCTGCTGACAACACTGAAAAATTAGTAGAGCAAGCTGTTTGTGGATTTTTCTTATTCACTACTTGTGGCCCTAAAATGGTAGCAGTTGCCCAAGAAATCCCTGCTGAACTACAACCACTGCTGGACCAATATGAAAAGTTATATGAGGAACCTACTGAGCTTCCACCAAGCAGGCCCTGTGATCACAGAATTCCTTTAGTGGATGGAGCCAAGGTAGTGAACCAAAGACCCTACAGAATTCCTCAACACCAAAAAGAGATTCTAGAGAAAATCATCTTGGAGCTGCTAAAAAATGGAATTATCAGGCCCATCACCAGTCCTTTCTCCTCTCCTGTACTCTTGGTCAGGAAGAAAGATGGGTCATGGAGGCTGTGTACTGACTACAGAAAGTTGAATGCTATTACTATTAAAAACAAATATCCTATACCTGTCATTGAAGATTTATTGGACCAGCTTCAAGGAGCAAAGGTATTTTCAAAAATTGACCTTAGAAATGACTATCACCATGTGGCACCCCGGCTCAGAGAAAACCGGAACGCCCCGTATTCAAGCCCAGCGATCAAGATGAAGTCTTCTGGAATATGACACTGCTTAGCATAGAACAAACCAACCTTCTATTATTACACGAATATGAATACAAGGTCTCCGATATTACAATGAATAACATCGGTACAGCGACACTACGCCATCCTCAGTTGCTCTATGCAAGCAGCAGAACAACTCGAAGTAGTGGAATAACTCTAGTAGCGGAACAATGACGGCGGTGGTGAACTCCACTCCACAGGGACTCTGGCTGGAACGCTTATCCTAGCTCGCACGAACGGAAACCACGACAAGCAAGCAATCAAATCTGGCATGACCTGCAAACTGGCATGACACGCCATGTCAGTACATTGAATGTACTTGCAAGCTCACAATAACCAGAAGCATTCAAGACAGACAACATCATGGCAATTACAGGTGAAACAGGAATTATCATGAGATTATCAAAATAACATGGCATGACCAACATAAACATGATACAACTATCACAACATGAACATATTAATCCGACAATACTAGCATGCAACATGATAACACTATATGCACCACTTGTTCTGCTCGGGTTACATCGTAACCAACACATGCATCACTTACCAACCTCGGACATCACACGATCATCTCAGGATCAAATCAAGCTTGGTATAAACAATACCACAGCGATCAGTAAATGACCACAAGGAGCTTGATCTTTACCCACGACTCTCGCACAACATCACGAATATACACAACTCGGTATCCTCGATACCACGGTGGTCCTTACGGCGATCACAACCACGACCAACACTTGTTCCCAAACCGTGATTGTTACGGCGATCACAACCATGACCAACACTTGGTCTCAAACTGTGATCCTTATGGCGATCACAACCAACTTATCTCATTGTTATTAAGCACATTATTCTTATTATTGTTGACTCATGGTGTACCCTACTTTCGAACTGGGCCCTTATCCATGGGCGCGACTATCGATAGATTTAATATACACTCTGCAGAGGTTAGTACACTGTACCCACACTACGGAACCCATGGTCTCGCACTCCCATTCGGGTGGACCAACAACGTTCCGACAAAACCGATCTACTGCCATGACACTCTCCCGGCCACTCCAACTCACTCTCCTCTGGGCTAAGTCATGGGTGGCCCCGTGTCTACCTCAAGACACCTCAAACCACCGTCGTGGCCCAAAACAATAAACTATCCCAAAAAGGGACATGTGCACATAACAACAACAACGGGCACACAAGGCTTATGTCCGCCTACCTGATGAGGGTAGTGCGCGCCCATAACCTTCCCTCGTTGGAGGCACCGGCGAGAGGCACAACAATAGACCCAGTTAGGACTGTACCATACCGGTAAGCGTGGTTGCACTGGTCAGCATCATTTTAGCGGCACCATGACTCAGCCAACAGTTGTTCAAGTTCAATTTAATCCGGTTAACTTAAATGCAAATATGCTGAGCCATGATAAAATGCATGAACATGATATCAACATAATCATGAGGGTATCACATAACTATCCACCATATCAACAATAAATCATATCCACTGAGCATGGCATACTGACTAGCATGACCATCACCAACATCAACATGTACTACTAGCAAGCATAAACATATGAAAGGAAATACTAGCAGGTAGAACATGATAACAAAGTACAAAACAACATATCACTAAAGTGAACATGCAAATCTAAACATCACCGGAACAACGATAACTATCTTTTCAACAAGCAAACATTTAATAAAGATTCAAGTTGAAAACCATGGCTACTGCATGACTATCATGCAAGTGGGTATTGTGGCTTGCCTGGGGTGGAAGAAGGCACCGGGGAGAAGTGCGGTGAAGTTGCGGAAAGATTTGCCAGAAACAGTTCTCTCTCGGAGGGGCTGTTTATGCGCAAGGGCAAAAAGGTCATTTTCACAGTGTCAAACCATAGTGAAAATGAAACCAATAGAACGGGCTTGACGAAACAAAGAAGTAGGCTTTGGAATCACCTCATTTGGTGCTATGATTGAAAAGTTATGGAGGGTTGAAGTTTAGGGACTTTTCTGTAAAAATTTCATCACAAACAAGTCCCTGAGTGGATAAGGCAGAAACGGGTTTTTCAGAAATACGCTTTCGGAAAGCAAAGACGTAATCAGTGGATTACGCCTCCACTTATCCACGTCAGCGTACCTGGGTCAACACGGGGCCGGCGACTGGGAGGCTGACGGGCGGGTCCCACGGGCTGTGGAGCCCGTCACTTATCCACATGGGCAGCCTGGGTCAACGCTCGCTCGCCGACGGGTGGGGCTGCATGGAGATGGGGCCCTCCTGGCCCGAGGTCGTCGCCCAGCTCCCGCCTGCCCGCGAGGCAGAGGAGGACCGGCGTGCTCCGTCGACGAGCTCCAGCGCCACAGACCGCCTCCGGCGAGGCTACGAGCACCGGAGAGATCGAGGAGAGGCGCCGCATCCATCCCGCCTGGGCACGGACGCCGAGGAGGACCGAAGCGACGAGGGAGCGGACTCCGGCGGAGATGGCTTCGGGTGGGATTTGGCTACGGGGCTGCGGGGCACTCCAGCGAGGGGAAAGGAGTTGGGGCGAGTAGCTGGACTCCGGGGAGGCTACTGGTGGGGGCAGAACAGAGTGGAAGGGCTCGGCTTGCCCGAATCGAAGAGGCGCAGAGGCGGCGGCCATGGCGGCAAGGGCAGTCTCAGGAGCTCTTGGAGCTCGAGCGAGTGGACAGGGAGGGAGCTGGGAGAGAGGCGAGGCCAGAGGTGAGCTCGGGAGGCTCGGGGGATGGCTATTTATAGCCGCGGGGCAAGGTGGCCAAGCTAGCACCGCTGCGGACGCGTGGACGACGCCGCAGACGCGTGTGCTTGCGCATGGGCTCGGGGAAAGGCGACGGCGATGCATAGGGAGGAGCTCACGGGGTAGAAGAGGTCGAGGGATGCAGGCAGGAAGATGATGGTGACAAACCGAGCCAAAACGCCACTGTGCTCTTGTGGGTGTTCGGCAGCGAGTGTCGGTGAGGAAGAGGATGGAGGGGGGGGAGGGGTCCAGGGGAACAACGACGACGAGAGGAAGACAGTGGACATCTTCACAAGCGCGAAGCCGACGAGAGGGGGAGGGGCCCGAGCAAGAAGACGCTCTGGGCACATGGTGCCACAAGTGATGCCAAACCATGTCTGTGGGTTAGTCCTTCCTGGGTAGGTTGTAACTACGATGGTAACTTGGTGAAAACGACTATGGTTAAAAGGTTAGTGAGCTCTTAAGTTTACTGCAGTAAACTTTATCAGCTCAATGTGATCAACAGGGAATTGCTTCAAGCCAAATAAGTTGTCTGGGGTGTTTAGGCTAGGAAGGACTACAGTCCTGGGGAGTTTGAGGAGAAATGGACCAAGATAAATCATAGTTGCTACACAACTGCTTATTTGGTCCAGAAATGAAGATCAGCAAGATGCACTCTCATGGAGTGTCAACTTGAGCTCAAATTGGGCAAGACAGAGTCATTTGGACATATTAAGATGCTGTAAAAAAGCTCATGCCAAATGGACAAGCCAAAATGGCACTTGCTTCACAAACATGATTTCTGTCCAAAAACTTGGAATAATTATGGTGATCAAATGTATCAATGAAATGATGCCAAATTGGGTGGATAGATGTTTTATGTGTAGAATAATGATCTGGTAATTTATCAGGATTTTTGAAGCAATATAAAATACACTTGCTTCACAACCTGAAAATATTGCCAGAATCAAAGATTTGCTCCTGTGCTCACATAGATAATTGGATTGGGCTGTAAATGGGTGGAAGGGGTTAATATGAGCACATTAAGGAGTGTGCAAAAGTTCATCACATTTGGATACTCCTAGCTAGTACTTCCTTCACAAAGTCTTCTGTCTGACAGAAACTTTGAAAATTCCCTGAGGAAGATTGGCTAGGCAAATAAAGTTGAACTTGTGCATGAGGCAGTTATTTGGACATATAAACATGCCCAAAAGGTTTGGAGCCACTAGGAAAAATAGAAATGACACTTCCTTCACAAAGTGCCAGTTAGGGCAGAATAGAAAAAGGAATATTGGGGAATTATTTTTGAACCTGACAATGAAAAGTTTTGCCATATTTGATCAAGATATGACCCAAACAATTTATGAGAATTATTTGGGAATTTTAGGAGTGAGGGAAATATAGGTTTCTTCACAACCTATTTCAATTTGAGTTATTCCTTTAATAGAAAAGGAATATTCCCAATAAAAAGAATATTGGGATTTGGGCTAGGATGGAAATGACAGGGTCTTGGGAAAGATTTGGGAATGACAAGCCACTCTGGAAGCAAAGAAGAGGGCATCTTCTTCAGTTCCCAGACCACAAAGCCACGAAAAAGAAAAACCCAGGCAAAAACCTTGGAAAAACAAAAGAAAAAGAAAGGGCCAAAAATCAGGCTGTCACAAACCTTACCCCCTTAAAGAAATCTCGTCCTCGAGATTTGGTTGCTCAGGGAACAAGTATGAATATTCTGACTTAAGGAAACCGTTTCCAACTCGGGTATCCTTTTTTCCTTTATTGTTGTTCCCACTAAGTTTTTATCTGACTAGCCCTGGGTGGTTTGCTTTACTGTACCCACATTCTAATAGATCTTTCCTAGCTTGCTCATGCTTATATAGGCTCCAATTTCTTTTTAGATCTATTGACTAGCTGAGTGTGATTTGATTATCATGACTGAAATATATGTCCGTCTCACCAAATCAAAAAGCGATTTCCGCTGGGTGTGCCACCCGTCACTGACAACCTTTCATGTAATGATGATCAGAATTTTCTGATGAAAACTTGACTCATTGCATTGGGTTTCTCCACTAAATGCAGGTCCTTTGGGTTCCAAACAGTGAGTTATAACATAACTGTTTCCTGACAGATTCTGACTCATCGCAGAAGTTTCTGAATCATCTTAACCGGTTCCATTGTCGTGAGTATCGGATCCGTATCAAATATTTGATTGTCTCCTGTAGCAGCCAGCATAAAGGGCCTGTATGATAATATCTGCAGACTTGACTAACGGTGGTTATGATGGAAATTTTTTGTTCACGACAGGCTATCCATGATGATTCATATAAGTGAGGACTCAGGCTTCCAGACTGTTATTCCTCATGCCGATTACTCATGCTGTAGGCATATCCATGTGGATCAATACTGACTTAGACTGTCCGGGGGATTTGCACCATGGGGGTCGTGTACAATTTTCATACCTGCATCACTGGTCTTGCTCCTTCACTATTGTTTTCTTGGTGTGGATCTTTGGCTGAAAGAGCTGGGCCATATTGCTTCTTCGTATGACCATAGGTACTCTCGGTGCAATTTTTCGGCAATTGTAGTTTATCCTCATTTTTCTGACAGGGTAATCCATTAAATGGCAGGTTCAACACCTCTCAAGTTCTGATCGTTGGAAAATGATCATCCGAAACCCTTGCAAGAAATCGACAAATAAATTAGTAGCCACCAGAACGGTCTTTACCACTCAGATCTGGGACATTACTGAAATAACTCAACCACGGCTCAGGACGGCCGAAAAGCAGCTCAGAGCATGAGACCGAGTCGATAAGAAGAAGGTGGCAACTCCTTAAAATAGCCAAAAAGCAGCTATAGGGCCATTGTCACAAAAAGAAACTCAACAACTGTACGAGACGACCGAAAAGCAGCTCCGACTCGTGACAGTCATTGAAGAGAGAAACAAAAATCGGCATCCACCCTAGAAACAGCTCAGATCACAGGCGTGGTGCCGTCATTGGAGAAAAAAAGGGACAAGGGCTCATCAGGATCATTTTCCAGGTTCACGGGTACTTGTACTGAGCTCATTGATGTCGTCAGTCCTTATAATCCTTTGTCACACTGTGATGTATACTGGCTTTCTTCTCTTAATCATCCTCACGTGGTTATTAGATCCTCATCCGAGTGACTTGGGAGATCTTGGTGGCATGCTCACCGCATATATATGAGGGCCTGATTCCGCAGACGTGTATTCTGACTGATTCTTGATTCTGACCAAAATGTTGCGGATCTGATTCTTGGGATTCACTGCCATATGCTGTCAATTCACAGCGTACTACCTTGTACCAATGTCTTACTGAGGAATATTTGCTGGCTTGTGCTCGAAACTTTCATCGGATAGCTTGCTGAAGAAGACTGGGTATTGTGCTTCAGAAGCTTACCCCCCTTAAAGACTTTGCTGGGGAAAGACTCAGTTCCTTATGCTGGAAGCTTTTGCGGTTGCTTACTGAAGAAGACAGGGTACCTTGCACGGGGAATCATCCACGTATCATACTAAGGAAGATAGATGAATCTTGCCTTGGAAGCTTCTTGGGTATCTTGCGAGGGAAGATTGGGTTGCTTACACCAGAAGCTTCTTATTGTGATATGCAGAACGATTTCCACATATATATACCATCTTAATATTTCTGATGTTGATTTCTTGTATGAAACAGGGTTTTACTAGACTATCCTCCTTTCTGAGTATATGCCATATTTTTGCTTGCTTCCAGGTACATCGAGTTCCAAAATCATCCTCAACGAAAAATTAAACTTGTATCTGAGCCATACCTTTGATAATATTCTATCAACCTTGCACACAATTTATCTTCTTGTTGATTTAATCATTTTGTTGTGATGAGTGCACGCTAATGCAAACTTGATACTGACGGTCCATCCAGGATTTCTTTTGCATCCAGACAAGATATTCCCACTTCCACTGTGGTCAGCTAGTAATTCCATTCTGTTTAGCTGAGTTTCCAAATATTTGCATTTCTTGCTGACTCTTCGGGTCCGGTGTCGGTTGACGAGCAACTTTAATAGGGGAAAAATTTGTAACACCGAAGGCCCAAAGAAAGGAACAACAGAAACGACTAAAACAAAAGCACACAAGCATTCTACTAATATAGTAAATCAAGCAATCATCACATATTACTGCTACTCACACAATAATATGCATGCACACCTAAGCACACAAATCTCGCGGAAACTCCGGTATTGCGGTCTAATATGCTGTGACGATGTGCATGAGGACAGATAAATGTGTGGAAGAATTGGTGTAAAGAGCGCTACACCAAGTGCTAGCTTAGCCAGGTGGCAACCTGAACTAGCTCGGAGGTAAGGACGTACTCGGTAATCATGCAGTAGGACACGAAGGTCGCAACCACATCATTATCAAGAGGACGGAAAAAAATCCGTACTCGTCCAAGGAATAGGATAGCGGGGAAAAGCTGAGGCTGCTGACATTGCCCTTCCTTGATAACTAAGATCATTAAGGGTTGCCAACACGACAAAATAAAAGAACGATCTGGGATAGAAGCATGTCCATCACTGGAACGATAGACGGGACTGAAAGAAAGACATTGTCGCGATGCCTGAGCACCATTTTTGCAAACAGTGTCGGGATCACTTGGCATCACTCTGCTGGGACAGAAATGACACCAAACACCGAAAGAAAAGGAACTGGAGAAATGCAATGGTTGAGCTGTAGTGGATCCAAACCGATGTCAGCTACACTCACCAGATAAATCGTTATCACAACTAAAGCTATATGCATGCTATGCGACAAACAAATGCAATAAACAAGCCAGACTCTATACTAGCGATTTCTAACGTTCGCACGGTCTAGGGCGCCCTACAGCCAGACCTGCTCTGGTACCAAGCCTGTGGCACCCCGGCTCAGAGAAAACCGGAACGCCCCGTATTCCAGCCCAGAGATCGAGATGAAGTCTTCTGGAATACGACACTGCTTAGCATAGAAGAAACCATCCTTCTATTATTACACGAATATGAATACAAGGTCTCCGATATTACAATGAATAACATTGATACGGCGACACTACGCCATCCTCAGTTTCTCTATGCAAGCAACAGAACAACTCGAAGCAGCGGAATAACTCTAGCAGCAGAACAACTATGATGGTGGTGAACTCCACTCCACAGGGACTCTAGCTGGAACGCTTATCCTAGCTCGCACGAACGGAAACCACGACAAGCAAGCAATCAAATCCGACATGACCTGCAAACTGGCATGACATGCCAGGTCAGTACATTGAATGTACTTGCAAGCTCACAATAACCAGAAGCATTCAAGACAGACAACATCATGGCAATTACAGGTGAAACGGGAATTATCATGAGACTATCAAAATAACATGGCATGACCAACATAAACATGATACAGCTATCACAACATGAACATATTAATCCGACAATACTAGCATGCAACAAGATAACACTATATGCACCACTTGTTCTGCTCGGGTTACATCATAACCAACACATGCATCACTTACCAACCTCGGACATCACACGATCATCTCAGGATCAAATCAAGCTTGGTATAAACAATACCGTAGCGATCAGCAAATGACCACAAGGAGCTTGATCTTTACCCACGACTCTCGCACAACATCACGAATATACACAACTCGGTATCCTCGATACCACGGTGATCCTTACGGCGATCACAACCACGACCAACACTTGGTCCCAAACCGTGATCCTTACGGCAATCACAACCACGACCAACACTTGGTCTCAAACCGTGATCCTTACAGCGATCACAACCAACTTATCTCATTGTTATTAAGCACATTATTTTTATTACTGTTGACTCATGGTGTACCCTACATTCGAACTGGGCCCTTATCCATGGGTGCGGCTATCGATAGATTTAATATACACTCTGCAGAGGTTAGTACACTGTACCCACACTACGGAACCCATGGCCTCGCACTCCCATTCGGGTGGACCAATAGTGTTCCGACAAAACCGATCTACTGCCATGACACTCTCACGGCCACTCCGACTCACTCTCCTCTAGGCTAAGTCATGGGTGGCCCCGTGTCTACCTCAAGACACCTCAAACCACCGTCGTGGCCCAAAACAATAAACTGTCCCAAACAGGGGCATGTGCACATAACAACAACAATGGGCACACAAGGCTTATTTCCGCCTACCTGATCAGGGTAGTGCGCGCCCATAACCTTCCCTTGTTGGAGGCACCGGCGAGAGGCACAACAGTAGACCCAGTTAGGACCGTCCCATACCGGTAAGCGTGGTTGCACTGGTCAGCATCATTTCAGGGGCATCATGACTTAGCCAATAGTTGTTCAAGTTCAATAATCTGGTTAACTTGAATGCAAATATGCTGAGCCATGATAAAATGCATGAACATGATATCAACATAATCATGAGGGTATCACATAACTATCCACCATATCAACAATAAATCATATCCACCGAGCATGGCATACTGACTAGCATGACCATCACCAACATCAACATGTACTACTGGCAAGCAAAAACATATGAAAGGAAATACTAGCAGGTAGAACATGATAACAGAGTACAAAACAACATAGCACTAAAGTGAACATGCAAATCTAAACATCACCGGAACAACGATAACTATCTTTTCAACAAGCAAACATTTAATAAAGATTCAAGTTGAAAACCATGGCTACTGCATGACTATCATGCAAGTTGGTATTGTGGCTTACCTGGTGTGGAAGAAGGCACCAGGGAGAAGTGCGGTGAAGTCGCGGAAAGATTTGTCGGAAACAGTTCTCTCTTGGAGGGGCTGTTTACGCGCAAGGGAAAAAAGGTCATTTTCATAGTGTCAAACCATAGTGAAAATGAAACCAATAGAACGGGCTTGACGAAACGAAGAAGTAGGCTTTGGAATCACCTCATTTGGAGGTACGGTTGAAAAGTTATGGAGGGTTGAAGTTCAGGGACTTTTCTGTAAAAATTTCATCACAAACAAGTCCATGAGTGGATAAGGCAGAAATGGGTTTTTCAGAAATACGCTTTCGGAAAGCAAAGATGTAATTAGTGGATTACGCCTCCACTTATCTACGTCAGCGTACCTGGGTCAACGCGGGGCCAACGGCTGGGAGGCTGACGGGCGGGTCCCACGGGCTGTGGGGCTAGTCACTTATCCACGTGGGCAGCCCGGGTCAACGCCCGCTCGCCGATGGTGGGGCTGCATGGATATGGGGCCCGCCTGGCCCGAGGTCGTCGTCCACCTCGCGCCTGCCCGTGAGGCAGAGGAGGACCGGCGTGCTCCGGCGACGAGCTCCGGCGCCACAGACCGCCTCCGGCGAGGCTACGAGCACCGAAGATCGGGGAGAGGCGCTGCATCCATCCCGCCTGGGCACGGACGCCGAGGAGAACCGGAGCGACGAGGGAGCGGACTCCGGCGGAGATGGCTTAGGGTGGGATTTGGCTGCGGCTTCGGGTGGGGGCAGAATGGAGGGAAAGGGCTCGGCTTGCCTGAATCGAAGAGGCGCAGAGGCGGCGGCCATGGCGGCAAGGGAGGGCTCAGGACCTCTTGGAGCTCGAGCGAGTGGACGAGGAGGGAGCTGGGAGAGAGGCGAGGCCAGAGGTGAGCTCGGGAGGCTCGGGGGATGGCTATTTATAGCCGCGGGGCAAGGTGGCCGAGCTGGCACCGCCGTGGACGCGTGGACAGCGCCACGGACGCGTGTGCTTGCGCATAGGCTCGGGGGAAGGCGACGGTGACGCACAGGGAGGAGCTCATGGGGTAGAAGAGGTCAAGGGACGCAGGGAGGAAGACGATGGCGACAAACCGAGCCAAAACGCCACTGTGCTCTCGTGGGCGTTCGGTGGCGAGCGTCGGTGAGGAAGAGGACAGAGGGGGAGAGGGGTCCAGGGAACGGCGATGACGAGAGGAAGACAATGTACATCTTCACAAGCGCGAAGCCGACGAGAGGGGGAGGGGCCCGGGCAAGAAGACGCTCTGGCACGGCCATTGCACGCCAAAGCGGTGGTCACCGCGTGCACTGGTGCACACAGTGCCACAAGTGATGCCAAACCATGTCTGTGGGTTAGTCCTTCCTGGGTAGGTTGTAACTATGATGGTAACTTGGTGAAAACGGCTACGGTTAAAAGGTTAGTGAGCTCTGAAGTTTACTGCAGTAAACTTTATCAACTCAATGTGATCAACAGGGAATTGCTTGAAGCCAGATAAGTTGTCTGGGGTGTTTAGGCTAGGAAGGACTACAGTCCTGGGGAGTTTGAGGAGAAATGGACCAAGATAAATCATAGTTGCTTCACAACTGCTTATTTGGTCCAGAAATGAAGATCAACAAGATACACTCTCATGGAGTGTCAACTTGAGCTCAAATTGGGCAATGCAGAGTCATTTGGACATATTAAGATGTTGTAAAAAGCTCATGCCAAATGGACAAGCCAAAATGGCACTTGCTTCACAAACATCATTTTTGTCCAGAAACTTGGAATAATTATGGTGATCAAATGGATTAATGATATGATGCCAAATTGGGTGGATAGATATTTTATGGGTAGAATAATGATCTGGTAATTTATCAGGATTTTTGAAGCAATATAAAATACACTTGCTTCACAACCTGAAAATATTGCCAAAATCTAAGATTTGTTCCTGTGCTCACATAGATAATTGGATGGGGCTGCAAATGGGTGGAAGGGGTTAATATGAGCACATTAAGGAATGTGCAAAAGTTCATCTCATTTGGATACTCCTAGCTAGTACTTCCTTCACAAAGTCTTATGTCTGACAGAAACTTTGAAAATTCACCGAGGAAGATTTGCTAGGCAAATACAGTTGAAATTGTGCATGAGGCAATTATTTGGACATATAAACATACCCAAAAAGGTTGGGAGCCACTAGGAAAAATAGAAATAACACTTCCTTCACAAAGTGCCATTCAGGGCAGAATAGAAAAAGGAATATTGGGGAATTATTTTTGAACCCGGCAATGAAAAGTTTTGCCATATTTGATCAAGATATGACCCAAACAATTTATGAGAATTATTTGGGAATTTTAGGAGTGAGAGAAATATAGGTTGCTTCACAACCTAGGGCAATTTGAGTTATTCCTTTAATCGAAAAGGAATATTCCCAATAAAAAGAATATTGGGGTTTGGGCTAGGATGGAAATGACAGGGTCTAGGGAAAGATTTGGGAATGACAAGCCACTCTGGAAGCTAAGAAGAGGGCATCTTCTTCAGTTCCCAGACCACAAAGCCACGAAAAAGAAAAACTCAGGCAAAAACCTCAGAAAAACAAAAGAAAAAGAGAGGGCCAAAAATCAGGCTATCACACACCAGATAAGAATGGCTGAGGAGGATATCCCTAAAACTGCATTTGCTACTCACATGGGATTGTTTGAATTCCTAGTAATGTCCTTTGGACTTACTAATGGATCTCCTACATTCCAAGCTTTGATGATTTTTCTCTTTGGTCTCCTTAAGTTTGTGGTGGTCTTCTTTGATGACATTTTAGTCTTCAATTTTTCCATGGAGGATCATCTGGATCATCTCAAACAGGTGTTTGATATTCTACAAGCAAATAAACTATATGGTAAGCTGGAAAAATGTTCTTTTGGCCAGAAGGAAATTGAATATTTGGGTCATGTCATTAATTCTGAGGGAGTTTCTACTGACCCTTCCAAGATTGAAGCTATTAAAGCATGGCCTGCTCCCACTACTGTCACAGAGTTGAGAAGCTTTCTTGGACTCAGTGGATATTACTGAAGATTCATCCAAGGGTATGGAGTAATTTGTAGGCCTCTCTTTGACTGTTTAAAGAAAGATGCTTTTGCTTGGACACAGGACCAACAACAAGCATTTGAAACATTAAAGCAAAAACTCACTCATACCCCTGTGTTGGCCCTACTTGATTTCACTAAACCATTCGTTTTGGAAGCTGATGCTTGTGGCTATGGTTTGGGAGCGGTGTGAATGCTAGAGGGCAGACACTTGCTTATTTCAGCAAGAGTATTGGCCCTAAGGCAGATGCAATGAGCACATATGACAAGGAGGCCCTTGTCAGTGTCAAAACCGATGGATCTCGGGTAGGGGGTCCCAATCTGTGCGTCAAGGCTGATGGTAACAAGAAGTAAGGGACACAGGTGTTTACCCAGGTTCGGGCCCTCTCGATGGAGGTAAAACCCTACTCCCTGCTTGATTAATATTGATGATATGGGTAGTACAAGAGTACATCTACCACAAGATCGTAGAGGCTAAATCCTAGGAGCTAGCCTATGATGGTATGAATGTAATTGTGATCGGCCTTCTAAGGACCAACCTCTCTGGTTTATATAGACACCGGAGGGGGTTAGGGTTTACATGGAGTCGGTTACAAGGAAGGAAATATAATATCCGGATCGCCAAGCTTGCCTTCCACGCCAAGGAAAGTCCCATCCGGACACGGGCCAAAGTCTCGAGTCTTGTATCTTCACGCTTCAATAGTCCGGATGTTGTACACAGTCCGGCTGTCAGGATACCCCCTTATCCAGGACTCCCTCAGTAGCCCCTGAACCAGGCTTCAATGACGATGAGTCCAGCGCGCAGTATTGTCTTCGGCATTGCAAGGCGGGTTCGTCCTCCGAATACTCCAAAGCAGTTATCGAATACGTAGACCGTGTCCGGATCCGCAAGATGATCTTCGTATGGTATAGATCTGATTTTGGCAATCTTCGTGCGTCATGCCCTTGTGTCGTGGCTCAGTCCAATGTGAACTGACGTTTCCTACCCCACAACGACTCGCGTTACGAGGCAATTTTATTGGCACGTCCCGTCGAGGCAGAGATCGTGTCCCTCTTATTACGGGATTTTCCATCAATATGAGCATGTGTGACCCCACGATGGCCGTTGGTATTACGCCGTGTGTTTTTAGATAAGCCTCAAACGGTCACACCGGGGACTCTTGATATTCACCCTCTTTATAAAGGGGTCGAGGCTTACGCCTCTTTCTTCACCTTCATCGCGCCTTCCCGCACCTCGAGTTCTAGCACCCAAAACCTAAGCTCCACCCCTCCGGAATCCGCCAGTATGTCCGGATCTGATCCTCAAGGCCGGTGGGTCGCCTCCTCAATCGAGGAGAAGGACATTGCGAATCTTAGGGAGGTCGGATACCTAACCGTAGATATCCAGCACAGGCTTCCCGCCCCGGGGCAAGTTATCCCCACGGCGGAGCCCCATGAGTGTGTTGTTTTTGTCCCACACTTCCTCCGTGGTTTGGGTTTCGCCCTCCATCCTTTCGTGAGGGGGCTCATGTTCTATTATGGGCTGGATTTTCATGATGTGGCTCGAGATGCCATCCTCCATATTTCGTCGTTCATTATTGTGTGCGAGGCTTTTCTCCATGTCATGCCACACTTCGGCTTATGGCTCAAGACCTTCAATGTGAAGCCGAAGATGATCGAGGGGCGACACGTGGAGTGTGGAGGTGCCGTAATAAGCAGAAACACCGATGCCCCATGGCCAGAGGGTTCTTTCTCGGAAGTATCTGACGTCTGGCAGCGGAGGTGGTTTTATACCAAGGCCCCAAGGGGCACAAACTGGGTAGCTGTCCCTGAGTTCCGCTCGGGCCCTCCGTCACAGTTGGCGTCCTGGACAAACATAGGATGTAATTGGGGCCCCGCAGGCGACGTACCAATACCGCAGAACCGTATCCGGGAGCTTCTCAAGAGGAATATCAACCTTGTCAGCGTAATGCAAGTGATGTTAATCCGGCGGATGTTGCCGTGCCAGCGCCGGCCTCTTCGGATGTGGGAATTCAATCCGGAGGGTCCGCGGACTGTGAAGCACTTCTTCGGTTTAAAGCTCGAAGAGATGTGCAAATTATTCTTCGGACGGAAGGTAACGTGTCCGGATACCACCGAGGATGCGGGCCTAAGCTGCAACCGCCGAGATACTCAAGTAAGTGGCCTTGATACTTGACACCCTATTTTGTATTTTTCATACTTGTTTATTCTGAACATCATCCGCGTCCAGGAGTGGCTCAGCAAGGCGGAGAGAATCGGGTGTCCGGCACCACTTCCTGAAGGCTCGCCCGCCCCAACCGTGGCCAAGATGCTCGACCGGGTACTCAGCCGAATGCCCTCGGGGAAGGACGAGAAACCCGAACCCCACATACTACGCATCTGAACCGGGGATAGTCGGGGAGGAGAGGTCGAGGCCGCCTCCCCACGTGGGAAAAAGAGGGTCGCCTCCGAAGATTTGGAGGCAGAGATGCCCAAATTAGGGAAAAAGGGATCCCTAGGGGTCCTTGCCCCGACAGGCACCCTCACCGCGTCATGCCCTCGAACGGGCCAACCCTCCAACGAGTCGTAAGTCAATCATTAACTTAAAGGTACTGTATTTCTCCTGGATCAATGACTAGGACTCAAATTTTTGCAGTCCGGCTGGCAGCTCTACTCAACAGGGATCGTCTTTGGGCGACCTTCCTCCGGAGATGATGGAGAGCGAGACCCCACCGGCCTCTCCGGTTCTTGACGTGGGCGACACCGAGGTGTCGTCACGGAGGAGCCCGGATCCGCCAGGGCCGGAAGCCAACGCGTCAGCCGCCCTAAGTTCGGACATACTGACGGGCTTACTGGAGCGAGCTGCGCTCTCGGAGGAGCACCGCTCATTAATGAGCGCGGTGCTCAAGAAGATTTCATCCGCTACAAGCGGTTTGAATGAAGCATTGACAAACCTGCTCAGAGGCTTCGAGGTATGTAGTGGAAAACTCACTATTTATTTGGTTGTAAGGCACGCGCTAGGTGTGCTCCATATAGATAGCAGCCCCTGAGACTCTGGTTGCTCGCCCTAGGCGGCAAACAGGGGATCATAAACTAATGATAGTGCTGTAAACGTGTGCAGGTACCTGTGGGTTCGGTCGCCGGCCCGTCTGTTGAAGTTGCCGAACTATCGAGGCAAATTGGGTCGATTGATGCCGATATTACTCTGATGAATGAGCGGCTGGATACCTCACAAGGTACGTGCCCTGTCTCCCATTTCATAGGAAAACATTAAGGTGGTATGTATTAATATGTTTTGTTCGGACTGTAGATGGTGCTGCTGCCGTGGAGGCCCTGAGGGCTGAACTTGCTCTAACCAAGGAACAAGCTCGGGTGAGCAATGCGGCTGCCCTAAGGGCGGCCGAGGAATTGAGAGCCAAACAGGCTGCTCATCGCCGAAGCGAGGAAAAGATAGCCGAAATTTCTATTGAGTTAAAACATGTCGCTGACCGGTATGAGCTCCTGAAGAAGGAGCATGAAGATAAATCGACTGACCTGAGCAAGGCACTGAATGCCACCAAGGAAATACGGACCGAGCTCAGGGGTGCGTGGTAGGAGCTTCGAGAGGCCGGTGAAATCACGACTGGGGGATCCTATTTACCGCGGAGAAAATTTTTCGATCCGAAGTACGCTCCCCTGGATGGACACTGGAGTCCGGTGGACGCATATGCAAATTTGGCGAAGAGTATGGCTGATGCTGCCAACTTCTTCAAAGGTCAAGGTGACAAGGAAGTGGAGAAGCTTTTTTGGTCGCAATTCCATGCCCCCCCTCGCCCGCTGCCGCTGAGTGACAAGATGGCTGCTGTAGCGGAGCTTCACAGGCTGTCCAGGCTTGCAATGCGGTGTGTAACAGACCATCTTTGGCTGAAGGAGCCCAAGCCGGACAACTACTTTGGTTTAGTGCAACAGTTCCTTGGGGCCATGCCCCGGATCGATGCCATGAGGAGGTCAACATGCATAGAGGGTGCGCGGATGGCCCTTGCACGCGTTAAAGCGTATTGTACGGATATGGATGCCACTATGATAGCGTCTCAGGATCCGGTAGGGGGTCAACATCCGGCCGGGCACTACTTGGCGCAGGTCACGGAGGGTGCCCGTCTGATAGAGGCGCAGTGCCCGAAGGATCTCCTCTTCGAGTGATGATTCGAATTATTGTAAAAACATTTTGATTAGAAGGTTATATGTATAATTTGTGTCTGAAAATATGAATGTGTCCCCTGTGCTGCCATATATATATATATATATATGTGTGTGTGTGTGTGTGTGTGTGTGTGTGTGTAATATGAAAGATAGCAGTCATTGGCTTCAGCCCCCACGCATACAATGCGGGGGTGTTCGCGAAAAAATGTGCCTGATCACTCTTTATCCAACGTCTTGGTCCGGCAAGGAGGTGATCGCACGTCGAACTAGGCAACCAGACTATATAGCTATAACACTTTCGCTTAGCCGCGGGATTCTAATATTGGGGCTACTATGTAGCCCCTGGTATCATCACATGCATCCGAATACGGGCGCGTATGTACCTGGCCGGGAAATGGGCCTTTGTTAAGGCGGAGGAATCCTAGAGATTCCGGTGAGTTGTCGAGTGGTTGATCAGTCTCTCGCTGTATCATGACGGTCAGTTTTCGGCTTTCTCTACTGAGGTGCTCATCTAGAATAACTAGGGCACAATCGCAGTAGTTCTCCTTTGGCCACCTTAGCCGATTATAAGGGAACGTAAGGCGGCAAACCCAGGAGCCGGGCAATCCCAACATTTGACCAAAGACATGATTCGGAGCTGATGCATATAAGGCCAAACTCGTGACGCCAAACACTCCCGAAGGTATTCGGACTTTCTAACAGATGATGGGCTCAAGAATGCCCATTCATTATAAACCCTGTATGTCCAGGTGCGTGCATTAATCTGTCATGGCGTAATGCCAAAAAACGACAGTATCCTCTGTGGGTATGGAACCCGTGGGATGATGAAACACCAAGAGGCAATAGAAAAGGTTTACACAGGGGCTTAATCTAAAAAGAAACCCATTGAACGGGGCCCTGCTCCACGTCTGCGCCTTTGTCTCGTTGTGCCGCATCCTGGAAGGGTATCGCGCAAACGTTGTCTGCCGAAAAAGGGGATCTCATAGAAGAGTGCAACATAAGTGTGCCATGGATAGTAGAAAATGTAAAATGCTGGCCTGCCAATGAGGTTGAGCCGAGAGTGTGGGGCTATATTATTAGCCCCTGGTGTCCGCTATAGGATCACATATACAATTGCCCTGGTTTAATGTGGGCCGCCGGACTCGTCTAACCATGTCCGTGGTCTTAACGACCTGGTATAATTTTGTTTAGAGGCCGCTTATAGTACGGCCGCTAGGGCCGCCGCGTACTCCTCTGTGCGTGAAAAGCGCTCCGTTGTTCCGCTAACGGTGATGACGCCGCGTGGACCGGGCATCTTGAGTGTAAGGTAGCCATAGTGCGGCAATGCGTTGAAGCGGGTGAAGGCTGTTCTTCCAAGCAATGCTTGATAGCTGCTTTGGAAGGGTGCGATGATGAAGACTAGATCTTCGCTTCTGGAGTTGCCTGGAGAACCGAATGTTACCTCCAGTATAATGGAGCCCTTGTTGTAGGCTTCAACGCCTGGTATCACCCCTTCAAAGGCGGTATGAATTTTGCTAATTCTGGATGAGTCTATCCCCATCCCGCGGACAGTGTCTTCATATATTAAATTGAGACTGCTGCCACCGTCCATGAGGACATGAGTGAGATGGTATCCATCGATTGTTGGGTCAAGCACCAAGGCATTTGATCCTTCGTGCCGAATGCTAGTTCGGCCATCTAGGTGATCGAAGGTGACCGAACGAGACATCCAGGGTGTGGGTACGATAGGCTCTATATCACGTGCGTCCTTATGGGCGCGTTCGTGCCTTCCCAAGGATGTACGAGTCACGTGGATCATGTTCACTGTTTTAACCTCTGGCAGGAATGTTTTCTGTCCCCCAGTGTTCGTTGGCGCGGTTCATCCTCGTCTTCACTTGGTGTTTCCCTTCCCTTGTGTTCAACGTTTAGTTTGCCGGCCTGCTTGAAGACCCAGTACTCTCTGTGTGTGTGGTTCGCAGGTTTGTCGGGGGTGCCATGAATTTGGCACAGTCTGTCCAGAACTCTGTTCAGACCGGACGGTCCCTCTTTACTGCCTTTAGGTTGCTTATTTTGCTGGTTAGGTCGAGAGCCTTGGAATCTGGCATTAACCATTATGTTGTCGGGGCTCTCTTCCTTATTTTGGCGTTTGGTTTTATTACGCCGTGGTTTCCCGTTGCCATCCCTAATTTCGGATGTGCTGGGGTCGCTGGTGCCTTTACGGGCGAGCCAGCTATCTTCTCCCGCACAAAAGCGGGTCATGAGACTTGTTAGGGCTGCCATTGTCCTTGGCTTTTCTTGGCCGATGTGTCTGGCGAGCCACTCGTCCCGGATGCTGTGCTTGAATGCTGCTAAGGCTTCGGCATCCGGACAGTCAACGATTTGATTCTTCTTAGTGAGGAATCTCTTCCAAAGCTTGCGGGCAGACTCTCCGGGTTGTTGGATTATGTGACTTAAATCGTCAGCATCCGGAGGCCGGACATAAGTCCCTTGAAAATTGGCCCTGAAAGCGTCCTCTAGTTCTTCCCATCTCCCAATTGAATTTTCGGGAAGGCTTTTCAGCCAGTGCCAGGCCGGTCCCTTTAGTTTGAGGGGAAGGTATTTGATGGCATGGAGGTCATCTCCACGAGCCATATGTATGTGGAGGATAAAGTCCTCGATCCAGACCCCTGGGTCTGTTGTTCCGTCGTATGCCTCTATGTTTATAGGTTTAAAGCCCTGTGGGAATTCATGGTCCAGTACTTCATCAGTAAAGCACAGGGGTGAGCAGCCCCTCTGTATGTGGACGTGCTGTGGCATGCCATCGGCTGTTGTTGTGTTCGGTGTTTGTTCCGAACTGGCGTTTGGTTGTCATAATTGTTTTGACGACCATAGTCCTTCGCCGGGGTGTCTCTTTTAGATCCGTAGATGGACCTAGCTGCGCCAGCTTTCTTCTCCAGGTGCTCACACAAATCATGGGCGTCTTTGGCAGCTGATTTGTTGCGATTATGAAGTGGGTGGTGGGTGGGCAACGAATGTCTTCGTCGCCTACTTCCCACTCGAGCCGGATATAATTCGGCCCGAGATCCTCTGTCAAAGAGAGGGTTTTGAATGAGTTTAGTATGTCGCCAAAGGGCGAGTGCTGAAAGATGTCCGCCGCGGTGAACTCCATCACCGGAGCCCAACCAAGATAGGCGGGCCCGGGGATGCACAGACTGGAGCCTACAACCGGACAGGAGTCCAGGGGCCCGGGGTCACAGGCTTACTCAAAAGTGAAGCCTGTGTTCGGCTCCATCGCCGAAGAGGGTACGGCCTGTGTGGCAAGGTCCAGCCCTCCATCTTTAGGCAACGCAACCTGTCCTGGATTTAGGTCCAGGGCTTCTGTCGGGATGATATCCCAAGCAATGTCTGACAGCAGGTCCAAACCGTGCTCATCGTGGCTGTTCGGTGCTTCTGGAGCTGGACCGAATCCTCCAAAGATCAAGTCTCCTCGGGTATCCGCCGGGTGGTTCAGGTTTCCGAACCCGATTTGAGGGCTAGGGGCATAGCTATCGATCTGCTCCAAGTGGCCAAGCGAATTGGCCCACAGCGCGAAACTGCCGAACACGAAGATCTGTCCCGGGAGGAAAGTCTCACCCTGGGCAGCGTTGTCAATTACGATCGAAAGAGCCATCGAGCCTGGCGGTGACGTCACAGAGGAACTCTCAATGAAAGCACCAATGTCGGTGTCAAAACCGGCGGATCTCGGGTAGGGGGTCCCGATCTGTGCGTCAAGGCTGATGGTAATAAGAAGTAAGGGACACAGGTGTTTCCCCAGGTTCGGGCCCTCTCGATGGAGGTAAAACCCTACTTCCTTCTTGATTATTATTGATGATATGGGTAGTACAAGAGTAGATACCACGAGATCGTAGAGGCTAAACCCTAGGAGCTAGCCTATGATGGTATGAATGTAATTGTGATCGGCCTTCTAAGGACCAACCTCTCCGGTTTATATAGACACCAGAGGGGGCTAGGGTTTACATGGAGTCGGTTACAAGGAAGGAAATATAATATCTGGATCGCCAAGCTTGCCTTCCACGCCAAGGAAAGTCCCATCCGGACACGGGCCGAAGTCTCGAGTCTTGTATCTTCACGCTTCAATAGTCCGGACATTGTACACAGTCCGACTGTCTGGATACCCCCTTATCCAGGACTCCCTTAGCCCTAGCTATCATTGAAGCTATGCAAAAGTGGAGACATTACCTCTCTGCCACTTCTTTGATTATTAGAATAGATCAAGAAAGTTTAAAGTACATTCAAGAGCAGAAGATCACTGAGGGCATACAACACAAGTTGTTGTTAAAATTGCTGGGCTACAACTTTACAACTGAGTGAAAAAGGGCAAGGAAAATAGGGTTGTTCATGCATTGTCCAGAGTGAAACATGCAGTACTGGCACTTACTACGACTTCTGCTTCTCCTACTTGGGTCAAAGAGGTGATCAATAGTTATCATCAAGATGAAAAAGTCAAGGAACTAGTTGCTAAATGTTTTATGGATAAGACCAGCAATAATGCTTACTCCTTCAAAAATGGCATACTAAGATTTCACAAGAAGATTGTAGTGGGAAAAAGTACTAATCTGAGACAAGAAATCCTTTCAACATTTCACAATTCTAAGCTAGGAGGGCACTCTGGAGAAAGAGCCACTTATCATAGAGTGAAGTTAGTATTCCATTGGCAAGGCATGAAACAAGATGTGATCTCATTTGTGAAAAATTGTCCAGCGTGCCAACTGAACAAAGCTGAACATACACCTTATCCTGGTCTGTTAGTGCCACCTCCTATGCCTGATTTTGCATGGTCTCATATCAACATGGATTTTGTGGAAGGATTTCCTACTTCAGAAAAGAAGAACTTGATCCTAATAGTAGTTGAAAAATTCACTAAATACTCTCACTTCATTGCCATGAAACATCCCATAACAGTGCAATCTGTAGGAAGAGCCTTCTCTGACAATGTGTTCAAATTGCATGGAATGCCACTAGTAATTGTCACTGACAGAGATAAAATTTTCACCAACAATCTCTGGCAAAAGTTGTTCAAAACATTGAAAATCAAACTGCACATGAGCACTAGTTACCACCCACAGTCAGATGGGCAAATTGAAAGAGTAAAGCAGTGTTTGGAAAATTATTTGAGATGCATGTGCTTTCAGCAACCAAGAAAATGGCATGGATGGCTAGCTCTAGGTGAGTGGTTATATAACACCTCATTCCATACATCACTGCAAATGACTCCTTTCCAAGCTCTTTATGGATTTCCTCCTCCTATGATAGCTGAATCAGGTCTGCCAGACACTATCTATTAAGATAATGAAGATTTTTTGCAAAACAGGGAGTTAGCAGTGGAAGTGATAAAGCAAAACCTCTTAAAAGCCCAAGCTAGAATGAAATTCTTTGCTGACAGAAATAGGAAGGAAAGAGAATTCGTGGTGGGATACATGTTTTATCTAAAAATATAGCCTCACAGGCATACATCTCTCAGCTTACACATGCACATGAAACTTCACTCCAAGTTTCATGGACCATTTAGAGTTATGGATAAGATTGGGAATCATGCCTACAAATTGCTCCTGCCTGAAAACTGCCAGTTACATGACACCTTCCATGTCAGCCAGCTCAAGAAGCATATTGGCCCAAAGGTGGTGCCCTCCTCAACACTTCCTCCGGTAGGAACTGATGGCACAATCAGAATGGAGCTTGAGGCAATTTTGGAAAGAAAGCTCATTCCGAGGAAGCAAGGTAATATCATTATTCCAGCGGTCAGATGGTTGGTGAAATGGGTTAATCTACCTCAAGAAGAAGCAACATGGGAAGATTCAACTTTCATTCAAAAAGTTTTTCTAGCATTTAGAGCTTGAGGACAAGCTCCAGCTCAATTGGGGGGGGGGTATTGTCAAGCCCAAGTCTGAACCTCCCCTGTTCCTGCGTGCCTGGTGATCCTACAACTGTCCATCTCGAATCGTGTGGTCATTAGTACAAGATAATGGTTCACTGATGATCAGCTGCTCTCATCCCTTGATGGATCATCCAACGGCTCTGGTCGTGCCTGATGAGCTATTCATCGTCCGATAAGACCATGTGCTCTGCTTTTCTTCTTTACACTTTCTAGCTACTGTAATGGCTATATAAGCCCGCTCTCTCTCTCTCTCATTTTGGGCATGTAAAATATTATTGGGTGTAAACCCTAGCCGTCGGTGGCGTGCTAAACTACATTTCCCCTCTCGTGCAAGAGAAACCCTAGTTCACTTCCTTCAAAATTCGTCTGAATTCAACTCTGTTCTTGGTTAAAACCTGTTGATTGGGGACTCTGGTCCCGACACACTTAGCCCGCGGGTGACTGCGCTCCAGCTCGCGGGTGCTGCACATCAATCATGGTGGCTGGCCCTGCAACGGTGAATGATGGTTCTCTCTGTACGGCCTTCACATTCACTGCCTCCGCTTCAGCTGCCATCGCCGACCTTGACGCCCTCACTCTTAACTCCGGCGAAGTGGATGAACGCTAGCGTGACACACAAATAAGAAGGGGGGGGGGGCGACGGGAAAAAATTTAAACCAAAAGCAAAATGTCCGTGAAAACTGGTCTGACTCATAGAAAATTACATGTCATCGGATATATGTTGCTCCTTGCACTCTGGCAGTTTGGATCATTTGCGATCATTGGCTGGTCACTTTGGCGGTGACGCGAGGCAAAACAAGATTTTTCGTGTGCAGATGCAGCTGCTGGCACGGCGAACGGGAAAACAGAATTGGGAATTTGGAGGATGATCTATAATAGGAAAAAGAACCGATCTAGAGTAAAGCTTCATATACGAGGAGCTACAGGTACAAATATCAACCAAGATACTTTTTGTTTAGAAAAATCAATCAAGCTGTTTGTTTAACATGATACACACGCAAACATTTATATATACGAGCATACACTCATTCATATGAACGCACACACGCACACCCTATCCCTATGAGCACCTCCGAGAGACTGAACCGGCATATCAACTTCAATCTGCTTTGGGTAGCTAGCTTTGCACGTATAATATCCTCCCGATAAATCGATTTGGTGCTCTAAACTCAAATACTTCATTGATGGAATGTACCAAAATGCTTAATATACATAGTCAAAAATTATTTGCACTTTTGGAAGGAGGGCCATGACCCCCTTGGTCTCCAAGAGGCCCCGCCAATGCACGAGAGGAAGATAGAGATTTTGCGTAGTGTAAATGTGATTTTGCCTTTTTTGTTTCTTTCTTTATATTTTTATTCTAAAGGAAACACAAACGTGTCCTGATGCTTGCTCCATCTATTGAATCGTGCCATCCCACGACAGAGAGCACGCTGCACGGCGAGCCTACAATTGCGCCATGGATCACACATACCGCGTCCTATGATGAGCTCCAATAAGAAACCTGGGAAAACTCTACCAGGCAGACACACTGCCATGGCGGCGGATTTGGGCCTAAAACTGTTGCCATGGCATGAAAACAGGAATTGCGCCTAATGTGCTTTTTAATTACTTGTCATGGCTAGATTATTCCAACAAACTCACAGGAAGTACCACTTATTTGACTTCAACCATACCGATGCGCGATGGATGCCCTTGCGGCTTTTAGTTCAAACGTGGTCATCGAACCCCGCGCCATATGGCTGGGGGGAGTTCCTACCTTTATTCGAGACTTGGTTACCGGAGATCTTGTTCGACACGTGGAGCTAAATGAAAAGTATGTTCTATATAAAAAACATACCGATGTGTACGCGCAGCTCCTAGAACCTTGTGCGCCCGTGGTATTTGGTGATGATGTTCACGATCGCCGGTGTAGATGTAGCCGACGTTGATCTTCCCACCTTTGATGCATTCCTGGATGAAGTGGAACCACACTTCAGTGTGATTGCTCCGATCATGAAACATCGAAATTTCGATGAGGATGGTGGCGGCGCTGGTGTCCTCCTCGAGCATGTTGCTGAGAAGACTGCTCGGCCACAATGCCTGACACATCGCTTTGGTTGCAGCGAAGTACTCGGCCTTCCAGGAGGACAAAGCCACAATCTGCTACTTCTGGTATTGCCAAGTGATCAGGCTGCCATCAAGGACAAACAGGCTACTCGGACATGCTCTTCCGGTCATCTATATCTCATACCATGTCCGAGTCACCGTGCCAAACAAGCTTTCATGGATATAAATGTTGGGAAATGTTGCATGGAAAACAAAACAAAAATTCTATGCACACGCAAGATCTGTTCACGGAGATGCATAACAACGAGAGGGAAGAGTGTGTCTATGTACCCTCGTAGACCATAAATGGAAGCATTTAGTAACGCGGTTGATGTAGTCGAACTCCTTCGTGATCCAATGATCGAGTACCGAACATACGGCACCTCCGCGTTCAACACACGTTCAGCTCGATGACATCCTCGCCTTCTTGATCCAGCAAGACAGCGAAGTAGTGGATGAGTTCTGGCAGCACGATGGCATGGTAACGGTGGTGGTGATGCCATCTCCATAGAGCTTCACCTAAGCACTATGAAAATATGACCGAGGGACAAAACTATGGAGGGGGTGCCGCACACGGCTAAGCAATTGTCGTGGTTATGTGTGGCACCCCCTTCCCACATATATATGGGTGGGGGGAGGGAGGAGACTGCCTAGAGGCACCCCAAGTGGGGCCGAATCTCACTTGGGGTCTTGCCCCAAGCCGTGCCGCTCCTGCCATGTATAGGTGCGGAAGGAAGGCAGGGGAGGGTGGCGCCCCCCTTCCTTTCTCACATGAGGAGGGAAAGGCAGTAGGGGCCACCCCTCCCCTGTCCTTCCCCTAGGGCCGGCCGGCCAGGGAAGGGGCACCAGCCCCTTGTGGGCTGGTCTGTCCCTCCTTTGGCCCATTAGGCCCATACACCTACCGGGGGTGTCCGGAATCACTTCCGGTGACTCGATGACTACCCGGTGCACTCCGAACCCCTTCCGGCGACCTTACCCGATGACTACCCGGAGACCATTCCAGATCTCCTTGTCATGTCCGTGATCTCACCCGGGCCTTCGAACAGCATTCGGTCACCAAATCATATAACCAATATAACACTATATCGTCACCGAACGTTAAGTGTGCGGACCCTACGGGTTCGAGAACTATGTAGATATGACCGAGACACCTCTCCAATCAATAACCAATAGCAGAGCCTGGATTCCCATATTGACTCCTACATATTCTATGAAGATCTTTATCGGTCGAACCTTATGACAACATACATAATTCCCCTTGTCCATCGGTACGTTACTTGCCCGAGATTCGATCGTCGGTATCTTCATACCTATTTCAACCTCGTTACTGGCAAGTCTCTTTACTCATTCCATAATACATCATCTTGCAACTAACTCATTAGTCACTTTGCTTGCGAGGCTTCTTATGATGTGTATTACCGAGAGGGCCCAGAGATACCTCTCTGATACACGGAGTGACAAATCCTATCTTGATCCATGCCAACTCAACAGACACCTTTGGAGATACCTGTAGAGCATCTTTATGATCATCCAGTTATGTTGTGACATTTGATAGCAGACAAGGTATTCCTCTGGTATCAGGGAGTTGCATAATCTCATGGTTGAAGGAACATGTATTTGACATTCAAGAAAGCAGTAACAATAAACCGAACGATCATAAGCTAAGCTAACGGATGGGTCTTGTCCATCACATCATTCTCCTAATGATGTGACCCTGTTATCAAATGACAACACATGTCTATGTTTAGAAAACCTTAACCATCTTTGATCAACGAGCTAGTCTAGTAGAAGCTTACTAGGGACACATTATTTGTTTATGTATCCACGCATGTATTTAAGTTTCTGGTCAATACAATTCTAGCATGAATAATAAACCTTTATCCTGATTAATGAAATATAATAATAACCATTTTATTATTGCCTCTAGGGCATATTTTGATCAGTCTCCCACTTGCACCAGGGTCAATAATCTAGTTCACATCGCCATGTGATTAATACCCATAGTTCACATCGCCATGTGACTAATACCCAAAGAGTTTACTAGAGTCAATAATCTAGTTCACATCGCCATGTGATAAATACTCAAAGAGTACTAAGGTGTGATCATGTTTTGCTTGTGAGAGAGGTTTAGTCAACGGGACTATCACATTCAGATCCGTATGAATTTTGCAAATTTCTATGTCTACAATGCTCTGCATGGAGCTACTCTAGCTAATAGCTCCCACATTCAATACATATCCAGATTGAGACTCAGAGTCATCCGAATTGGTGTTAAAGCTTGCATCGACGTAACCCTTTACGACGAACTCTTTATCACCTCCATAATCGAGAAAAATTTCCTTAGTCCTCTTTAGGTACCTAAGGATAATTTTGACTGTTGTCCAGTGGTCTCCTGGATCACTATTGTACCCCCTTGCCAAACTCATGGCAAGCCACACAATAGGTCTGGTACACAACGTGGCATATGATGACTGACGGTGTCCTGGACTTGGGGGTACTCACCACGTCGTCTCCCGATCAGTTGGATTGGGCCGAGGACCCCCATGGCCGTATACTCATGGGCCAGTCCGGACAGTCGCCGCATACAAGGAAGATTCCACGAGACTTGGCGATCAAGACAAGGACTCCTCCCCCACCGGCGTATTCGGCTAGGACTCCTCCCCCACCGGCGTATTCGGCTAGGACTCTTGTTATCCTAGGCCTCTGGTGCATTATATAAACCAGGGCCAGGCTAGTCGATAGAGGGACAATACAACAACAATCATACCATAGGCTAGCTTCTAGGGTTTAGCCTCCTTGATCTCGTGGTAGATCTACTCTTGTAATACCCACATCATCAATATCAATCAAGCAGGACGTAGGGTTTTACCTCCATCAAGAGGGCCCAACCTGGGTAAAACATCGTATCCCTTGCCTCCTGTTACCATTGATCCTAAGACGCACTGCTTGGGACCCCCTACCCGAGATCCGCCGGTTTTGACACGGACATTGGTGCTTTCATTGAGAGTTCCGCTGTGTGATCGACGAAATGATCAATGGCTCGACTGTAGGTCAACTGCGACGTCAACTTCTTCGTCACCAGCTCGACTGGTCACCTTGGCTTGACCGAGGACTGCGCCCTACCTCTGACCATCATGTTTGGATGAAGGCTTTCATCAACACCAACTCCGATCTTTGTCAAGATCATGGAGGAGTCATCCATGGAGCTCGGGGGCTCAACGTCAACATTGCCCTCAGGCGACCATGCTGTTTTTCTGGACAACAAACTTGTATCCGCCGCCACCGCCTCCTCGGGTGTTGCTTAAACGATTACTTAGGTGGAATTATGCGGAATTAAGTCTACAACAACCCTGCAAAAATTTTGTCGAGTTCCGATGGAGGAATCTCCGGCAATCTCCGATATACCGGAGCCCTGTTGAATCTGGACGAGAATCCGGACGAGTTTAGGGCGTGGTATCCAGCATCTAGCTCGGATGTCCTTTGGATGATCCAACCGTTGATTTGCTACGGAATTACCATATCTACCACCTGCCAAAAAATCAGCTCGATCCGACCGTCCAAACTCCGGGAAACTTCCGATTAGTGCATCACTTTCTAGATCTGTTTTCTGCGCGAGAACGAATCCGACCCGAATTCATCTTCTTTATGAACGGGATCTCGGACATCCTTTTTGAAGGAAGTTTTGTATGGGGTATTGTGTTTTGTTCCCGAACACATCCCACTAACTTTAAAATCTTTCGAACATGATCTTCAATATCATGCTGGTGTCAAACCAGTCCGGCAATATTGCTCCACAGCTGTCGACATGCGCTAGACACGTCGTCACTTTGTTGAGCCGCACTCAATTTCTTTGGATCATCATCTCGACAAGCCGAACAAGAGTCCGGCATCGCGAAGGATAAATCATTACCAACATCACCGCCCCACGGGCACACCTGCATCGCTGCATGGTCGCTTCATCAAGCCGGCATCGACCACGTCACGACCTGCATCAGCAGGGCCGCACTATTGCTTCTTCAAGCTGGTGTCCATCACGCCGACCTACCTCGACTCATCGGCTGACACTAAGGCTTCACCACGTTAGCTGGACCGGGGGCTTCATCATCTCTTCATCAACCTACTCTGGACACTTCGGCGTCACTAGCCGACCAGCTCCGTCACGTTAGCTGGGCCGAGGGCTTTGCCTCGGTGAGCCAACCTTTGCCAGCATCGCCATGCCATTGCTTTATCACCCATCAGGAGATAGGTGTGCGGATCGAGTCCCAATTTTAGGAATCACCTTTCTTCGGATTGCTACAACAAATAAGCCAGGTCTATCAAATGGTGACCGCATCACGCCGCCGCCCTGCATTGACATTGACTTCGGCGCCAGGCCATATTTCTTTTATTACTCACTTTGCATAAATTATTTGTTATGCAACGATTTTTTTATTATTATTGCTATTATCTCCGGTTTGCACTATTTTTTGTGCACAGGAAAACGATCCAGTCGGACTATATCCTTTGGCGTCACCTCAGCTAGACGGGGGGCTTCGTCAACACTTCATTACCCCATGCCGGGGACTTCGGCATCACCCTGCCATCCTGCATTGCCCGTGCTATGTCACCACTTCGGCGTGCCACGCTCTTTGCTCCGCCACCTCGGGACCGGCTCTGGGATGGAACCTTGTCCTGCATCAAGCTCGGACCGCGTCATCAATACCGAACACATTAACCAGCTAAGTTGTCTTCATGCTCAAAGTTTTAAATTTTTAACTTGTGTTCGGCTCGGCCAAGCATTATACCTTTTTGGAAAAAAGTTGCTTGTAAAAATTTTCCTTGTCCAAACTTTGTTTGCACATACTTGACGCGCTACCCGCGCTCATTATACCTGGGGGCTTCTTTAACAGAAGCTTATTAATACGGGCTTTATGCCCAACACATGTGTCACACTTCCGCATGTACCTTTTATTCACCATTATATGCATCAATATGACTTAAGTTTTGGCCAAGCTGGGTTGCCTGGCTCTTGTGCTTACCCCTACGTTCCCGATTATTCGGCTAGGTGGTAAAGGGAGCACCTCTGCGATTGTTACTGCCGGGTCAGCCGGATGTGTACCTCAGACTGGGTGAAGCCGAAAGCTAGCGTTCTTAAGGGAATCCTCGGTCGGTGAACTGAAAAATGATTTCTTACCTATTTATTTACCTGCCCCCAGATGTTTTTCTGCTCTTTTCGCAGTACGCACATGCACTTTAGGGCATGCCTCCCAGGGAAAGGAACCCCTAACGGAACTATTCTCCCTGGAAGATGTTTCTTACTAACCATGTAATATAACATAACTAGTTGGGCACTTGTCTGATAAAGCACTAATGACCCCTACGCCTGGTCTCCATGCATGCCCCGGTTTTTATAACCGCGAGGGTATTCGGACACACTCCGGACTATTGGGTCCAGAGGTTGAAGCGAAAAGGTCCACTACGACAAACGATCTAAAATCCAGCTAGAAGGCATTCTATATGTCACCTTACATTATATAGTCAACTTCTACCCAAGTCACTTGGGGGCTCTCATGTTTATTTGAGCCGTTTTATAATAAGTGTTTTTCTTCTTAGTCGTTGCAGAGTTTTTTTTTCTAAAGTCCAATTTTGGATTGGCACCGAACACTTGATCTAGTTCGGACATTCACCTTTTGAATAAGTTTTTTGGCTTTTCGAGCCCATGGCACTTTTAAACTATTTGTGTGTTTTCAGCACAAGTCTCGCAGTGCAACGCCGGACACCTTTAGAGATTCGGCAAAAACATTCTCGGATACTGCTATATATGCATCAGTTTCGAATTGTGTCTTCGGTCAATAGTTGGGTTGCCCGGCTCCTGCGCTTGCCTCCTATGTTCCGCTTTGTTTGGCTAGGTGTGCAAAGGGAGAATCACTGCGATTGTGCTTCCAGCTCACATGGTTAAGCACCTCAGTGGAGAAAGCCGAAAACTGACTGTCACAATAAGCGTACACTGGTCGGCGATCCGATGACGGCGTTAAACGACGGGCCATTCATAGCGATGGCCGAAGTGTTTACGGATTGACCTCTACTATCGCCGAACACTACCGGGGGCTATTAACAGGCCTCCCAAACTAAATCCTCGATATTTTTCTCTTACATTGGAGCTGAGGTTTCATGATCATGCTTAGCATGACAACCCAAAGAAAGGAACCGATAGTGGGACTATTTTCTTTGGAAGATATTTCTTTTGTTAAACAGTAATATAACATATCTCTCTGCGTACCTTTGTTTATAAAACCGTATGGCCAGATTGCCTTGTTTGTCGTAAATCTTTGCCCTCATAAAGGCTTTATAAAGTAGGACAAACACTCCTCGGCTACTGGCCGAGGAGGTTGAAGCCGATGGTCGGTCAACAAAGTTTTGTACAATGCGGATTCGAGCATTAATGACGTAAAGTACTTGGATACATAGAGTCATTACACATAATTTGTGATTTTACTATGGATATCAATCCTTAATTCGGCCACCCGTGCCCGCATTAAGGCTCGAGGGCTACTGGGCTTTGGGCTTATTATTTACAAATATTAAAGGGGCACATTGATCCCCTGATCCGGTGTTGCCACCCGACCAGTGTCTCGGGGGCTACTACATTGCTTGTTCTATGCAGAAAATCTTAAGTGCAATACAGTTTCCGAGGAGATTGTGATCCTCAGGTTGGTCAGCCGCACCCAACCTGAGTCTCGAGGTCTAAGCACGCCGCCTTTTGCGTCCCGAAGTATTCTGCCGATCTAGGACTTGATCCTCAGGCCGATTTTGCAAATCAACATGAGTCTCAGCGGTTACTGGGATCAGCGGTCTTATGTCATCCTTCAGGTGCATCTCGGGTTTTAGACCGATACACACCCTGAGGGCTACTGGCTATATATCTCGTCAGAGAATAAATTGCATCAATAAAAAATATTGACCAAAAATCAGCCCACATTCGGGGTGGTGCACCA
Source organism: Triticum dicoccoides (assembly GCF_002162155.2). Lineage (NCBI taxonomy): Eukaryota > Viridiplantae > Streptophyta > Magnoliopsida > Poales > Poaceae > Triticum > Triticum dicoccoides. Next base: position 186,092,421 of record NC_041387.1, on the reverse strand, counting down.
CCTCGGAAGCAGTCCGGCATAAAGCTCGGGCGCTAGTGGCTGGCTCCATAGAGGGCATTTCCGGCATTAAGCTCGGCTAAACTCCTTCAAACCTCTTTGAACCAAGGTAATTTACGACACCTCGGATACAGTTCAGCGTTGGAGCTCGGATACATAGTCCGGCGTTGGAGCTCGGATACAGTCCGGCATTGGAGCTCGGATACATAGTCCGGCGTTAGAACTGGGAAGCAGTCCGGCATTGGTGCTCGACTATGAAAGATACCTCGAATGCAGTCCGGCGTTGGAGCTCGGACGCAAGAGGATGTTGCCGCCCGGGAACAACTTCAAACCCGAGGTGTGGCATAAAAATAACAAGGCATTGATAAAGGCCGGAAACTTAAAGGGGCTCCTCGGATACCCGACGTATAAACTCGCCGAATGCCTTTCGGCGATCCTCAAGATCGAAGATGAGAAGATTTGTTGAACCAGTTTTCAAGACCGACGACTGAAGATGAAGAACAGTTCGGAAGAATCGAGGAGCGTCCCTAACTTGAAGACCGGTTCAGGGGGCTACTGACGGTGTCCTAGACTAGGGGGTACTCACCACGTCGTCTCCCGATCAGTTGGATTGGGCCGAGGACCCCCATGGCTGTATACTCATGGGCCAGTCCGGATAGTCGCCGCATACAAGGAAGATTCCACGAGACTTGGCGATCAAGACAAGGACTCCTCCCCCACCGGCGTATTCGGCTAGGACTCCTCCCCCACCGGCGTATTCTGCTAGGACTCTTGTTATCCTAGGCCTCTGGTGCATTATATAAACCAGGGCCAGGCTAGTCGATAGAGGGACAATACAACAACAATCATACCATAGGCTAGCTTTTAGGGTTTAGCCTCCTTGATCTCGTGGTAGATCTACTCTTGTAATACCCACATCATCAATATCAATCAAGCAGGACGTAGGGTTTTACCTCCATCAAGAGGGCCCGAACCTAGGTAAAACATCGTGTCCCTTGCCTCCTGTTACCATTGATCCTAAGACGCACTGCTTGGGACCCCCTACCCGAGATCCGCCGGTTTTGACACCGACAATTACCCACAAGTATAGGGTATCTATCACAGTCCTTTCAATAAGTAAGAGTGTCGAACCCAACGAGGAGCAGAAGGAAATGACAAACGGTTTTCAGCAAGGTATTCTCTCCAAGCACTGAAATTATCGGTAACAGATAGTTGTGTGATAAGGTAATTCGTAACGAGTAACAAAAGTAACTAAGGTGCAGAAAGATGGCCCAATCCTTTTTGTAGCAAAGGACAAGCCTGGACAAACTCTTATATAAAGCAAAGCGCTCCCAAGGACACATGTGAATTACTGTCAAGCTAGTTTTCATCATGCTCATATGATTCACGTTTGTTACTTTGATAATTTGATATGTGGGTGGATCGGTGCTTGGGTGCTGTCCTTCCTTGGACAAGCCTCCCACTTATGATTAACCCCTTTTGCAAGCATCTGCCACTACGAAAGAAGAATTAAGATAAATCTAACCATAACATGAAACATATGGATCCAAATCAGCCCCTTACGAAGCAACGCATAAACTAGGGTTTAAGCTTCTATCACTCTAGCAACCCATCATCTACTTATTACTTCCCAATGCCTTCCCCTAGGCCCAAATCATGGTGAGGTGTCATGTAGTCGACGTTCACATAACACCACTATTGTAAAGACAACATACATCTCATCAAAATATCGAACGAATACCAAATTCACATGATTACTTATAACAAGACTTCTCCCATGTCCTCAGGAACAAACGTAACTACTAACAAAGCATATTCATGTTCATAATCAGAGGAGTATTAATTATCATTAAGGACCTGAACATATGATCTTCCACCGTATAAACCAACTAGCATCAACTACAAGGAGTAATCAACACTACTAGCAACCCATAGGTACCAATCTATGGTTCTGAGACAAAGGTTGGATACAAGAGATGAACTAGGGTTTGAGAGGAGATGGTGCTGGTGAAGATGTTGATGGAGATTGGGCCCCTATCCATGAGAGGATCATTGGTGATGATGATGGCTTCGATTTCCCCCTCCCGGAGGGAAGTTTCCCCGGCAGAACAACTCCACCGGAGCCCTAGATTGGTTCTTCTGAAGTTCCGCCTTGAGACGGCGGCGCTTCACCCCGAAAGCTTCCTTCTGATTTTTCCAGGTCCAAACACACCATATAGGATAATATGGGCATCAGGGGCCTGCCAGGTGGCCCTCAAGGCAGGGGCGCGCCCAGGGGGTAGGGCGCGCCCCCACCCTTGTGGATGGTTGGTGGCCCGCCTCTGGTGCTTTCTTCGCCCAATATTTTTTATATATTCCAAAATAATTCTCCGTGAAGTTTCAGGACTTTTGGAGTTGTGCAGAATAGGTCTGCAATATTTGCTCCTTTTCTAGTCCACAATTCCAGCTGCCGGCATACTCCCCCTTCATGTAAACCTTGTGAAATAAGAGAGAAAAGGCATAAGTATTGTAATATAATGTGTTATAGCATCCCATAATGCAATAAATATCAATATGAAAGCATGATGCAAAATTGATGTATCAACTCCCCCAAGCTTAGACCTCACTTGTCCTCATGCGAAACCCGAAATCAAAAAATATGTCCACATGTTTAGAGATAGAGGTGTCGATAAAATAAACTACGAACATGAGGGCATCATGATCATCTTTAGAACAACAATATTTAGTGTCATATAATTTCTTATGCTAAAGTAATAATTCGTTCACAAGGTAAAGTATGAATCAGAAACTTTATTGAAAACTAATAAACTATGATCTCAGTCATCGAAGCAATTGAAATTTATCATAACATCAGAAAGAGTCAATATAAGAGCTTTTCAGCAAGTCCACATACTCAACTATCATTTAGTCTTTCACAATTTCTAACACTCACGCGATACTTATGGGTTCAAAGCTTCATTCGGACACATAGAAAGATAGAGGCTTATAGTTTTCCCAACCTTTTACCTCAAGGGTAATGTCAACAATAATACTTTATGATAACCTACATCTGAGTGGATATATATATATGGATCTCTCCAACACATAGTGCTTGTCAAAAGAAAAAGTGTAAAAAAGGAAAGGTGAAGATCACCATGACTCTTGTATGAGGGTAGAAGATAAAATTAAAAGACAGGCCCTTCATAGAGGGAAGCAGAGGTTGTCATGCGCTTTTATGGTTGGATGCACAAAATCGTAATGCAAAAGAATGTCACTTTATATTGCCGCTTGTGATAAAGAACTTTATTATGCAGTCCGTCACTTTTATTTCTTCCATATCACAAGTTCATATAAAGCTTATTTTCTTCACACATAGATCATACATATTTAGAGAACAATTTTTATTGCTTGCACCAATGACAACTTACTTGAAGGATCTTACTCAATCCATAGGTAGGTATGGTGGACTCTCATGGCAAAACTGGTTTAAAGGATGTTTGGAAGCACAAGTAGTATGTCTACCTGGTGCATAGGATTTGGCTAGCATAATAGAGAAAAGCAAGATCAACATGTTGGAGGATCCATGACAATATAACTTCTATTCGGATATAAGCAAACATAACTCATTATGTTGTCTTCCTTGTCCAACATCGACTTTTTAGCATGTCATATTTTAATGAGTGCTCACAATTATAAAAGATGTCCAAGATAGTATATTTATATGTGAAATCTCTCTTTCTTTATTACTTCCTATTAATTGCAACAGTGACCAAAACTATGTTTGTCAACTCTCCACAACTTTTATTCATCATACTCTTTAAATGTGAAGTCATTACTCTCCATAAGATCAACATATGAACTTTTTATTTCTTTTTATTATTTTCTTTTATTTAATTCCCTCAAGGTCATAGCAAGATATCAAAGCCCTCAACTCAAGACTACTCTTTATTATATAACTCACAGACTCGATTACATAGATAGATCTCAAAAGTCAAAACAAAACTCAAAGCTAGATCATACTAAAACTTTATTCTACTAGATCAAGATATAATCAAAAGGATCGAACTAAGTAAAACGATAAAGGTAAATGTGTGATGGTGATACGATACCAGGGCACCGGCAGTTGCCAAGGGGAGTGCCCATACCCATGTATTTATGTCTCTTTCTTCGGATGTGGTGATGATGGAGTTGCCGCATTCTTCTTCTCCAGCTTGTGTCTGAGGCTAAAATTTTCCTCCCTCAGATCCTCATTCTCGAGCTCGAGTTTCATTACCTTTTTGCATAATGCCGCCTTGTTGTCCTGCAAAAACGTGGTGGGATAGAGTGGACCTTAGGAAGGCTTGACTTCTTGAACTCTACATGCATGTCGCTAGGTAGAGGTAGTGGATCGTCCTCTTCATCAGAACTATCTTCCCTTGTCCTTTCCATGTCGGAGTCCTCCTCCTCCTCCGTGATCCAGCTATAATGTTCCACATCCCAATAGACCTTGGGATTAGCGATAAAATCAATGTAGCTTTCTCCCTCCGAATCTTGAGACGACATATTTTCAGATCCACCAGGAAAACAACACGAAACAAGAATAGATGATTTTGCCGTGGTACGATGGTCCTCCGGGAGATTATATAATGAATTTTCACTGACCAAAAGAAGTATTGTACAAGAAAACAGAGTCCGAAGGGCACACGAGGTGGCCACAAGGCAGGGGGTGCGCCCAGGGGGGTAGGGTGTGCCCTCCACCCTTGTTGTCTCCTCATGCATCTTTCGGACTAATTTTAATTTTCCTAATTTTTTAAATATTCCAAAACGGAGAAAAATTGCCATTGGAAACGTTTTGGAGTCGGTTTACTTACTGTAACACATACCTATTCCTTTTCGGAGTCTGAAACATTCTGGAAAGTATCCCTTATGTACTCCTCCGGTCTTATGGTATTAATTATATTGGTCTCAACATTTATGGGAGTACCTGAGATATAATGTTTGATTCTTTGACCGTTTACCACCTTCGGGTTAGTGCCTGTTGATTTTGATGGCACCAAAATGATAGACCTCCTCGATAATGTAAGGACCTTCCCATTTAGAGAGAAGCTTTCCTGCAAAAAAAATCTTAAAAGAGAGTTGTATAACAAAACATGATCACCTACATTAAACTCACGCTTTTGTATCTTTTGTCATGCCATCTTTTAACCTTTTATTTAAACAACTTGGCATTCTCATAGGCTTGGGCTCTCCATTCATCAAGCGAGCTAATGTCAAATAACCTCTTCTCACTGGCAAGTTTGAAGTCATAGTTGAGCTCTTTGATTGCCCAATAAGCTTTATATTCTAGTTCAAGAGGTAAGTGACATGCTTTTCCATAAACTATTTGATATGGAGACATACCCATATGGTTTTATAAGCCATTCTATAAGCCCATAATGCATCATGAAGTTTCTTAGACCAATTCTTTCTAGATCTATTAACAGTCTTTTGCAGAATCAATTTAATCTCTCTATTGCTCAATTCTACTTGACCACTAGACTGAGGATGATTGGAGATGCAATTCTATGATTGACATCATATTTAGCAAACATTTTACGGAAAGCACCATGAATAAAATGTGAACCACCATCAGTCATTAAATATCTAGGGACTCCAAACCTCGGAAGAATAACTTCTTTAAGCATCTTAATAGAAGTGTTATGATCAGCACTACTAGTTGGAATAGCTTCCACCCACTTAGTAACGTAATAAATAGCAACTAAAATATGTGTATACCCATTAGAGGAAGGAAAAGGTCCCATATAATCAAAGCCCCAAACATCAAATGGTTTAATAACAAGTGAATAATTCATAGGCATTTCCTGACGTCTACTAATATTGCCAATTCTCTGGCGTTCATCACAAGACAAGACAACTTACGAGCATCCTTGAAGAGAGTAGGCCAATAAAAACCAGATTGTAATACCTTGTGTGCGGTTCTATCTCCAGCATGGTGTCCTCCGTAGGCCTAGAAGTGGCACTTGCGTAGGATCTATTCCTGTTCATGCTCAGGTACACAACGTCTAATAACACCATCTACACCTTCTTTATAAAGGTGTGGGTCATCCCAAAAGTAATGTCTTAAATCATAGAAAAACCTTTTCTTTTGCTAGTATGTGAAACTAGGTGGTATAAATTTAGCAACAATGTAATTAGCATAATCGGCATACCATGGAGTATTACTAGAAGTATTTTATGACAACTAATTGCTCATCAGGAAAACTATCATCAATATGCAGTGGGTCATCAAGAACATTTTCTAACCTAGAAAGTTGTCCGCAACAGGGTTCTTAGCTCCTTTTCTATCAATAATATGCGAATCAAATTCTTGCAGCAAGAGAACCCATCTAATATGTCTAGGTTTAGCATCTTTCTTTTCCATGAGATATTTAAGAGCAACATGATCAATGTGAACAGTTACTTTGGAATCAACAATATAAGATCTAAACTTATCAAAAGAAAAAACAACTGCTAGAAATTCTTTTTCAGTAGTAGAATAATTTCTCTGGGCACTCTCTAGAGTTTTACTAGCATAATGAATAACATTCAATTTCTTATCAACTCTTTTCCCTAGAACAACTCCAATAGCATAATCACTAGCATCACACATAATTTCGAAGGGTAAATTCCAATCAGGTAGTTGAACAATAGGTGCAGAAATCAAGGCTTTCTTAAGTAATTCAAATCCTTCTACACAATCATCATCAAAAACAAAAGGAACATCTTTTTGCAAGAGATTAGTGAGAGGCCTAGAAATTTTAGAGAAGTCTTTAATAAACCTCTTATAGGAACCAGCATGACCAAGGAAACTTCTTATACCTTTAATATCTTTAGGACACGACATCTTTTCAATAGCATCAACTTTAGCTTTATCAACTTCAATACCTCTTTTAGAAATTTTATGCCCCAAGACAATATCTTCATTAACCATAAAGTGGCACTTCTCCCAATTGAAGACAAGATTAGTTTCTTCACATCTCTGCAAAACTTGATCAAGGTTGCTTAAGCAATCATCAAAAGAAGTTCTGTAAACGGACCTCAACAATCTTTTCATAAAAGTCGGAGAATATAGCAGTCATACATCTTTGAAAGGTAGCAGGTGCATTGCATAAACCAAAAGGCAGACGCCTATAAGAAAAAGTACCTAAAGGGCAAGTAAAAGTGGTCTTTTCTTGGTCCTCTTTTGACATAGGTATTTGATAGAAACCAGAACAACCATCTAGAAAGCAAAAGTGTATGTTTGGATAGTCTTTCTAGAATTTGATCAATACAAGATAGAGGGTAATGATCTTTTCTAGTAGTTTTGTTTAATTTTCAAAAATCAATTACCATTCTATAACCTGTAACAATTCTTTGTGGAATGAATTCATTCTTATCATTAGGAACAACAGTAATACCTCCCTTCTTAGAGACACAATGAACGAGACTTACCCATCTACTATCAACAATAGGATAAATTATACCTGGCTCCAGAAGCTTTAGTATTTCATTTCTTACCACTTCTTTCATCTTAGGACTTAACCGTCGTTGATGATCAACAATTGGTTTAGCATTAGGCTCCAAATTAATTTTGTGCTGATGTAGAGTGGGAGAAATGCCCTTAAGATCATCAAGAGTATATCCAATAGCGGCACAATGCTTCTTCAGAGTTTTCAATAATTTATTTTCTTCATGCTCTAAAAGGTTAGCACTAATAATAACAAGATATATCTTCTTTTCATCAAGATAAGCATACTTCAAAGTATCAGGTAATTGTTTAAGATCAAACACGGGATCACCCTTGGGTGGAGGAGGATCCCTAAGGACTTCAACAGGAAAGTTGTGTTTCAAAATGGGCCCTTGATTAAAGAATATTTCACCTAATTCCTTCCTTTCATTCATAAACATATCATTCTCATGGTCTAGCAAATATTGTTCTAAAAGATCAGTAGGAGGCACGGTAATAGAAGCAAGACCAATAATTTCATCCTTACTAGTCAATTCTTTATCATGGGGTTTTCTACGAAATTTACAGAAATTAAAATGGTGAGGCATATCCCCAAAACTTACAGTAACAATTTCCTTCTCACAGTCTATCTTAGCATTAATAGTATTCAAGAAAGGTCTACCAAATATAATGGGACAAAAATCATCTTGTGGGGAAGCAAGAGCAAGAAAATCAGTAGGGTATTTTATTTTCCCACGCAAGACTTCAACATCTCTAACAATCCCAATTGGTGATATAGTATCTCTATTGGCAAGATTAATAATAACATCAATATCTTCTATCTCAGCAGGTGCAATATCATTCATAATTTCATGATATAAAGTAAAAGGAATTGCACTCACTGATACGTCCATTTTGCATCATGCTTTTATATCTATATTTATTGCATTATGGGATGTTATTACACATTATATCTCAATACTTATGGCTATTCTCTATTATTTTACAAGGTTTACCATGAAGAGGGGGAATGCCGGCAGCTGGAATTCTGGCTAGAAAAGGAGCAAATATTGGAAACCTATTCTGCACAGCTCCAAAAATCCTGAAACTCCACGGAAGTCAGTTTTGGAATTAATAAGAATTATTGAGCGAAGAAAACACCAGAAGGGGCCCACACCCTGGCCAGGATGGTGGGGGGCATGCCCACCCCTACTGGGCGCGCCCCCTGTCTCCTGGGCCCCCTGGTGTCCCTCCGGTGCCCATCTTCTGCTATATGAAGGCTTTTACCCTGGAAAAAATCATAGGCAAGCTTACGGGACGAAACTCCGGTGCCACGAGGCGGAACCTTGGAGGAACGAATCTAGGGCTCCGCCAGAGCTATTCTGCCGGGGAAACTTCCCTTTGAGAGGGGGAAATCATCACCATCGTCATCACCAAAGATCCTCTCATCGGGAGGGGGTCAATCTCCATCAACATCTTCACCAGCACCATCTCCTCTCAAAACCCTAGTTCATCTCTTGTATCCAATCTTGTATCAAAACCACAAATTGGTACCCGTGGGTTGCTAGTAGTGTTGATTACTCCTTGTAGTTGATGCTAATTGGTTTACTTGGTGGAAGATCATATGTTCAGATCCTTAATGCATATTATTACTCCTCTGATTATGAACATGAATATGCTTTGTGAGTAGTTACGTTTGTTCCTGAGGACATGGGTGAAGTCTTGCTATTAGTAGTCATGTGAATTTGGTATTCGTTCGATATTTTGAGGAGATGTATGTTGTCTTTCCTCTAGTGGTGTTATGTGAACGTCGACTACATGACACTTCACCATTATTTGGGCCTAGAGGAAGGCATTAGGAAGTAATAAGTAGATGATGGGTTGCTAGAGTTATAGAAGCTTTAAACCCTAGTTTATGCGTTGCTTCGTAAGGGGCTGATTTGGATCCATATGTCTAATGCTGTGGTTAGGTTTACTTTAATACTTCTTTTGTAGATGCGAATGCTTGCAATAGGGGTTCATCATAAGTGGGATGCTTTTCCAAGTAAGGGCAGTACCCAACCACCGGTCCACCCACATATCAAATTATCAAAGTACCGAACGCGAATCGTATGAGCGTGATGAAAACTAGCTTGACGATAATTCCCATGTGTCCCCGAGAGCTCTTTTCTCATTATAAGAAATTGTCCAGGCTTGTCCTTTGCTACAAAGAGGATTGGGCCACCTTGCTGCACTTTATTTACTTTCATTGCTTGTTACTCGTTACAATTTAGCTTATCACAAAACTATCTGTTACCTACAATTTCAGTGCTTGTAGAGAAAACCTTACTGAAAACCGCTTGCCATTTCCTTCTGCTCCTCGTTGGGTTCGACACTCTTAGTTATCGAAAGGACTAAGATAGATCCCCTACACTTGTGGGTCATCAAGACTCTTTTTTGGCGCCGTTGCCGGGGAGTGAAGCGCTTTTGGTGAGTGGAACTTCGTAAGGAAACATTTATATAGTGTGCTGAAATTTTCTGTCACTTGTTAGTATGGAAACTAATCCTTTGAGGGGCTTGTTCGGGGTATCTTCACCCCGACCAGAAGAGAAAAGAGTTGCTCCTTAACCTACTGAACCTACTGAAAATATTTACTTTGAGATTCCTTCGGGTATGATAGAGAAACTGCTAGCTAATCCCTTTGCAGATGGAACATTGCATCCCGATTTACACCTTATCTTTGTGGATGAAGTTTGTGGATTATTTAAGCTTGCAGGTATTCCCGATGATGTTGTTAAAAGGAAGGTCTTCCCTTTATCTTTGAAGGGAGATACATTGACATGGTATAGGCTATGTGATGATACGGGATCTTGGAATTATAAACGATTGAAGTTGGAATTTCACCAGAAGTTCTATCCTATGCATATTGTTCATCGTGATCGTAATTACATATATAATTTCTGGCCTCACGAAGGAGAAAGCATCGCTCAAGCTTGGGGGAGGCTTAAGTCAATGTTATATTCATGCCCCAATCATGAGCTCTCCAAAGAAATGATTATTCAAAAATTTTATGCTCGGCTTTCTCCCAATGATCGCAACATGCTCGATACTTCCTGTGCTGGTTCTTATATGCTGAAGACTATTGAATTCAAATGGGACTTATTGGAAAGAATTAAATGCAACTCTGAAGATTGGGTTTCCGACGATGGTAAGGAGTCAGGTATAACACCTAAGTTTGAATGTGTTAAATCTTTTATGGATACCGATGCTTTTCGTGTATTTAGCGCTAAATATGGACTTGACTCTGAGATAGAAGCTTCTTTCTGTGAATCTTTTGCTACTCACGTTGATCTCCCTAAGGAGAAGTGGTTTAAATATAATCCTCTCATTGAAGTAAAAGTAGTTGCACCTATTATAGTTGAAGAAAAGACTGTCACTTATAGTGATCCTATTGTTCCTACTACTTATGTTGAGAAACCTCCTTTTCCTGTTAGGATAAAGGATCATGCTAAAACTTCAACTGTTGTTCGTAAGAGTAATACTAGGACTTATACACCTCCTGAGCAAATCAAAGTTGAACCTAGTATTTCTATGGTTAAAGATCTCTTGGATGATGATTTAGATGGGCATGTTATTTATTTCTGTGGTGAGACTGCTAATATTGTTAGACCAGATGCTGAGATACATAGACCTGTTGTAGGCATGCCTGCTATTTCTGTTAAAATAGGAGATCATTGTTAGCATGGCTTATGTGATATGGGTGCTAGTGCTAGTGCAATACCCTATGACTTATATAAATAAATTAAGCATGATATTGCACCCGCTGAATTGGAAGGTATTGATGTTACTATCAAGGTTTCCAATAGAGATACTATTTCACCAATTGGGATTGTTAGAGATGTGAAGTCTTGTGTGGGAAGGTTAAATATCATGCTGATTTTTCTTGTTCTTAGTTCCCCACAGGATGACTTTTGTCCCATTATTTTTGGTAGACCCTTCTTGAATACTGTTAATGCTAGGATTGATTGTGAAAAGGATACTGTTACAATTGGCTTAGAGGATGTGTCTCATGAGTTTAATTTTGCTAAGTTTCGTAGACAACCTCGTGATAGAGAATCACCTAGTAAGGATGAGATTATTGGTCTTGCTTCTATTGCTGTGCCTCCTACTGATCCGTTAGAACAATATTTGCTAGACCATGAAAATGATATGTTTATGAATGAAAGAAGGGAAATAGATGAAGTGTTCCTTCAACAGGAACCTATTCTGAAACACAACCTACTCGTTGAAATTCTAGGGGATCCCCCTCCACCCAAGGGTGATCCCGTGTTTGAACTCAAACCATTACCTGATAATCTTAAGTATGTTTATCTTGAGGAAAAGAAAATATATCCTGTTATTATTAGTGCTAACCTTTCAGAGCAAGAAGAAGAAAGATTATTGAAAACTCTGAAGAAGCACCGTGCTGCTATCGGATATACTCTGGATGATCTCAAGGGCATTAGTCCCACATTATGCCAACACAAAATTAAATTGGAGGAAGGTGCCAAACCAGTTAGAGATCCTCAACGACGATTAAATCCTAAGATGAAAGAAGTGGTAAGAAAGGAGATACTAAACCTCCTTGAGGCATGTATAATTTATCCCGTTGCTGATAGTGATTGGGTAACCCCTGTCCATTATGTTCCTAAAAAGGGAGGTATTACTGTCGTTCCTAATGACAAAGATGAATTGATCCCGCAAAGAATTATTACAGGTTAATAGGATGGTAATTGATTTCCATAAATTAAATAAAGTGACTAAGAAAGATCATTACCCTTTATATTTTATTGATCAAATGCTAGAAAGATTATCCAAACACACACATTTCTGCTTTCTAGATGGTTATTCTGGTTTCTCTCAAATACCTGTGTTAGCGGGGGATCAATCAAAAACTACTTTTACTTGCCCTTTCGGTACTTTTTCTTATAGACGTATGCCTTTTGGTTTATGCAATGCACCTGCTACCTTTCAAAGGTGCATGATGGCTATATTCTCTGACTTTTGTGAAAAGATTTGTGAGGTATTCATGGATGATTTCTCCGTTTATGGATCCTCTTTTGATGATTGCTTGAGCAACCTTGAACGAGTTTTGCAGAGATGTGAAGACACTAGTCTCGTCTTGAATTGGGAAAAGTGCCACTTTATGGTTAATGAAGGCATTGTCTTGGGGCATAAGATTTCTGAGAGAGGTATTGAAGTTGATAAAGCTAAAGTTGATGCTATTGAAAAGATGCCATGTCCCAAGTACATAAAAGGTATAAGAAGTTTCCTTGGTCATGCCGGTTTTTATAGGAGGTTCATTAAGGACTTTTCTAAAATCTCTAGGCCTCTGACTAATTTATTGCAAAAAGATATTCCTTTTGTCTTTGATGATGATTGTGTAGAAGCATTTGAAATACTTAAGAAAGCTTTGATCACTGCACCTATTGTTCAGCCACCTGATTGGAATTTACCCTTTGAAATTATGTGTGATGCTAGTGATTATGCTGTAGGTATTGTTCTAGGGCAAAGAGTTGATAAGAAATTGAATGTTATCGTATGCTAGTAAGACTCTTGATACTGCCCAGAGAAATTATGCTACTACTGAAAAAGAGTTTTTAGCAGTTGTGTTTGCATGTGATAAGTTTAGACCTTATATTGTTGATTCCAAAGTTACTATTCACACTGATCATGCTGCTATTAAATATCTTATGGAAAAGAAAGATGCTAAGCCTAGACTTATTAGATAGGTTCTATTGCTCCAAGAATTTGATTTGCATATTATTGATAGAAAGGGAGCTGAGAACCCCGTTGCAGACAACTTGTCTAGGTTAGAGAATGTTCTTGATGACCCACTACCTATTGATGATAGCTTTCCTGATGAACAATTAGCGGTCGTTAATGCTTCTCGTACTGCTCCTTGGTATGCTGATTATGCTAATTACATTGTTACTAAATTTATACCACCTAGTTTCACATACCAGTAAAAGAAAAAGTTCTTTTATGATTTAAGACATTACTTCTGGGATGACCCACACCTTTATAAAGAATGAGTAGATGGTGTTATTAGATGTTGTGTACCTGAGCATGAACAGGAACAGATCCTACGCAAGTGTCACTCTGAATCATATGGAGGACACCACACTGGAGATAGAACTGCACATAAGGTATTGCAATCTGGTTTTTATTGGCCTATTCTCTCCAAAGATGCTTGTAAGTTTGTCTTATCTTGTGATGAATGTCAAAGAATTGGTAATATTAGTAGACGTCAAGAAATGCCTATGAATTATTCTCTTGTTATTGAACTGTTTTACGTTTGGGGCTTTGATTATATGGGACCTTTTCCTGCCTCTAATGGTTACACACATATTTTAGTTGCTGTTGATTACGTTACTAAGTGGGTAGAAGCTATTCCAACTAGTAGTGCCGATCAGAACACCTCTATTAAGATGCTTAAAGAAGTTATTTTTCTGAGGTTTGGAGTCCCTAGATATCTTATGACTGATGGTGGTTCACATTTTATTCATGGTGCTTTCCGTAAGATGCTTGCTAAGTATGATGTTCATCATAGAATCGCATGTTCTTATCACCCGCAGTCTAGTGGTCAAGTAGAGTTGAGCAATAGAGAGCTCAAATTAATTGTGCAAAAGACTATGGATAGATATAGAAAGAATTGGTCCAAAAAACTTGATGATGCATTATGGGCCTATAGAACTGCATATAAAAATCCTATGGGTATTTCTCCATATAAGATGGTTTATGGAAAATCATGTCACTTACCTCTTGAACTTGAACATAAAGCATATTGGGCTATTAAAGAGCTCAACTATGACTTCAAACTTGCCGGTGAGAAGAGGCTATTTGATATTAGCTCACTTGATGAATGGAGAACCCAATCCTATGAGAATGCCAAGCTATTCAAATAAAAAGTCAAACGCTGGCATGACAAAAGGATACAAAATCGTGAGTTTAACGTAGGTGATTATGTGTTATTATTCAACTCTCGTTTAAGATTTTTTGCAGGAAAACTTCTCTCTAAATGGGAAGGTCCTTATGTTATCGAGGAGGTTTATCGTTCCGGTGCCATAAAAATCAACAACTTCGAAGGCACAAGTCCGAGGGTGGTGAACGGTCAAAGAGTTAAGCATTATATCTCACGCAATCCTATCAATGTTGAAACTAATATTGTTGAGACCGTAACCCCGGAGGAATACATAAGGGACACTTTCCAGAATGTTCCAGACTCCAAAAAGGAACAGGTATGTGGTACGGTAAGTAAACCGACTCCAAAACAATTCTAATGGCAATTTTTATCAGTTTTGGAATATTTAAGAAGTTTGGAAAGAAAGAAGTAGTCCGGGAAGGACACGAGGCCTCCACGAGGGTGGAGGGCGCCCCCACCCTTCCTAGGCGCGCCCTCCTATCTCGTGGCCACCTCGTGTGCCTCCCGGACTCCGTTTTCTTGCACGTTACGTATTTTGGTCGGTAAAAATTCATTATATAATCTCCCGAAGGCTTTGACCACCGTATCACGCAAATATCCGCTATTTTTGTTTCGAGCTGTTCCTATTGCAGATTAAGAGCAAGATGTCTTATCAAGAGTCAGTCAGGGAGAGTCGGGTGTCTCACCCGACACCAGGTCCAGGAGCAAATAGCGATGCTTATCACTTTGGACCATCAACGGAGGATGAGATGGAGGCCGACTTGAAAAGGATAGATGCCATGGAGGAAGATCAAGAAGTTACTTCTCGCTTCCAAGCAGGATTCATGATGGGGGAACTACATAGCTCGGTCCTCCCAAATTCGGTCATCCCTTCTGATGTTAAATTTCTTTCTTATGAAAATATGAAAAAGAGCGTCACTTGTTCTCCAGAAGCTATGCAGCATCCTTGGGTAAAGGGAGCTTTAGCCGTTACGAGCAAGCTCCACAAAGAAATCATGGACCTCAAACAACAAGTCAACAAGCTCGAGGAGGAGAATCGTATCCTGAGGGGCATCATCGCCAAGAAGATCACAACACCAACTATGAAGAAGGAGACATAATCACATGGGTATGGGCACTCCCCTTGGCAACTGCCAAGCTTGGGGGAGGTGCCCCCGTATCGTAGCACCATCACACTCCTATCTTTACCGTTTTACTTAGTTCGATCCTTTTAGTAGTATCTTGATCTAGTAGATTGAAGTTTTAGTATCAATTAGTTTTGAGTTTTGCTTTGTGATCTCTTTATGTAATCGAGTCCGTGAGCTATCTATAATAAAGATTAGTGTTGAGGCAAGGGCTTTGCTATCTTGCCGTGATCTTGAGAAAGTAGAAAGAACAAAAAGAATAAAAGAGTTCATATTGATCTTATGGATAGTAATGACTTCACACATAAAAAATATGAGGCATAAAAGTTGTTGAGAGTTGACAAACGTAGTTGTGGTCATCGTTGCAATTAATACGAAGTAATAAGGAAAGAGAGGTTTTCACATATAAATATACTATCTTGGACATCTTTTATGATTGTGAAGCACTCATTAAGTATGACATGCTAAAAGAGTTGACGTTGGACAAGGAAGACAACGTAATGGTTTATGTTTTCTCACATCTCAGTTAAAGTATATTGTCATTGATCTTCCCAACATGTTGAGCTTGCCTTTCCCCCTCATGCTAGCCAAATTCCTTGCACCAAGTAGAGATACTACTTGTGCTTCCAAATATCCTTAAAACCGGTTTTGCCATGAGAGTCCACCATACCTACCTATGGATTGAGTAAGATCCTTCAAGTAAGTTGTCATGTTGCAGGCAATAAAAATTTCTCTCTAAATATGTATGACTTATTAGTGCAGAGAAAATAAGCTTTATACGATCTTGTTATGGAAGTAATAAAAGCGACAGACTCCATAATAAAGGTCCATATACAAGTGGCAATATAAAGTGACGTTCTTTTGCATTAAGATTTTGTGCATCAAACCCTAAAAGCACATGACAAACCTCTGCTTCCCTCTATGAAGGGCCTATCTTTTACTTTATGTTTTTAGTTTATGCTTGAGTCAAGGTGATCTTCACCTCTCCCTTTTTCATGTTATCCTTTGGCAAGCTCCTCGTGTTTGAAAGATCTTGATATATATATCCAATTGGATGTAAGTTAGCATGCATTATTATTGTTGACATCACCCAAAGGTGAATACGTTGGGAGGCAACACAATAAGCCCCTATCTTTCTCCGTGTCCGGTTGAAACTCCATAACCACAAGTATTGCGTGAGTGTTAGCAATTGTAGAAGATTATATGATAGTTGAGTATGTGGACTTGCTGAAAAGCTCTATTCTTGACTCTTTCTGATGTTATGATAAATTGCAATTGCTTCAGTGACTGAGATTATAGTTTGTTAGTTCCCAATGAAGTTTCTGAACCATACTTGACATTGTGAATTGACTGTTACTTGAGCATAGGAAATCATATGATAAAATATATACATGTTGCTTTTATAAGAATGATCATGATACCCTCATGTCTATATTTTATTTTTTATCGACACCTCTATCTCTAAACATGTGGACATATTTTTCGATTTCGGCTTCCGCTTGAGGACAAGCGAGGTCTAAGCTTGGGGGAGTTGATACGTCCATTTTGCATCATGCTTTTATATCAATATTTATTGCATTATGGGCTGTTATTACACATTATATCTCAATACTTATGGCTATTCTCTCTTATTTTACAAGGTTTACCATGAAGAGGGGGAATGCCGGCAGCTGGAATTCTGGCTGGAAAAGGAGTAAATATTGGAAACCTATTCTGCACAGCTCCAAAAATCCTGAAACTCCACGGAAGTCAGTTTTGGAATTAATAAGAATTATTGAGCAAAGAAAACACCAGAGGGGCCCACACCCTGGCCAGGAGGGTGGGGGGCGCGCCCACCCCTACTAGGTGCTCCCCCTGTCTCCTGGGCCCCCTGGTGGCCCTCCGGTGCCCATATTCTGCTATATGAAGGCTTTTACCCTGGAAAAAAAATCAGAGGCAAGCTTATGGGACGAAACTCCGCCGCCACGAGGCGGAACCTTGGCGGAACCAATCTAGGGCTCCGGCAGAGCTGTTCTGCTGGGGAAACTTCCCTCCGGAAGGGGGAAATCATCACCACTGTCATCACCAATGATCCTCTCATCGGGAGGGGGTCAATCTCCATCAACATCTTCACCAGCACCATCTCCTCTCAAAACCCTAGTTCATCTCTTGTATCCAATCTTGTATCAAAACCATAAATTGGTACCTGTGGGTTGCTAGTAGTGTTGATTACTCCTTGTAGTTGATGCTAATTGGTTTACTTGGTGGAAGATCATATGTTCAGATCCTTAATGCATATTATTACTCCTCTGATTATGAAAATGAATATGCTTTGTGAGTAGTTACGTTTGTTCCTGAGAACATGGGTGAAGTCTTGCTATTAGTAGTCATGTGAATTTGGTATTTGTTCGATATTTTGATGAGATGTATGTTGTCTTTCCTCTAGTGGTGTTATGTGAACATCGACTACATGACACTTCACCATTATTTGGGCCTAGAGGAAGGCATCAGGAAGTAATAAGTAGATGATGGGCTGCTAGAGTGATAAAAGCTTAAACCCTAGTTTATGCGTTGCTTCGTAAGGGGCTGATCTGGATCCATATGTCTAATGTTGTGGTTAGGTTTACCTTAATACTTCTTTTGTAGTTGCGGATGCTTGCAATAGGGGTTAATCATAAGTGGGATGTTTGTCCAAGTAAGGGCAGTACCCAAGCACCAGTCCACCCACATATCAAATTATCAAAGTACCGAACGCAAATCATATGAGCTTGATGAAAACTAGCTTGACGATATTTCCCATGTGTCCTCGGGAGCTCTTTTCTCATTATAAGAAATTGTCCAGGCTTGTCCTTTGCTACAAAGGATTGGGCCACCTTGCTGCACTTTATTTACTTTCATTGCTTGTTACTTGTTACAATTTATCTTATCACAAAACTATCTGTTACCTACAATTTCAGTGCTTGTAGAGAAAACCTTACTGAAAACCGCTTGTCATTTCCTTCTGCTCCTCGTTGGGTTCGACACTCTTACTTATCAAAAGGACTATGATAGATCCCCTAAACTTGTGGGTCATCACTCACAATAGAACCCACATCACATAAGCCATGATAACAATTATCTCCTATTTTAGCAGAAACAACATGCAAGCCAATAACAGGTCTATGTTTATCTTTAATATCGGGTTTAGCAATTCTGGCAGCTTCATCACAGAAATAAATAACATGCCCATCAATATTATCAACCAAGAGATCTTTAATCAAAGAAATACTAGGTTCAACTTTAATTTGTTCAGGGGGTGTAGGTGTTCTACTATAACTCTTACGAACCAGAGTTGAAGCTTTAGCATGATCCTTTATTCTAACAGGAAAAGGTGGTTTCTCAATATAAGCAGTAGGAACAATAGGATCAGCATTATAAATTATAGATTCTTCTTTGACTTTAATAGGTTCTACTACTTTCACTTCAATGGGAGGATGATATTTAAACCACTTCTCCTTAGGTAGATCAACATGATTAGCAAAAGATTCACAGAAAGAAGCTACTATCTCAGAGTCAAGTCCATATTTAGTGCTAAAATCATGAAAAGCATCGGTGTCCATGAAAGATTTAACACAATCAAACTTAAGGTTTATACCTGACTCCTTACCTTCGTTGAGTTCCCAATCTTTAGAGTTGCATTTAATTATTTACAATAAATCCCATGTGAATTCAATAGTCACCTTCATAAAAGAACCAGTACAAGAAGTATCGAGAATGGATTGATCATTACGAGAAAGCCGAGCATAAAATTTCTGAATAATAATATCTCTTCAGAGCTCATGATTGGGGCATGAATATAACATTGACTTAAGCCTCCCCCAAGCTAGGGTGATATTTTATCCTTCACGAGGCCAAAAATTATATATATAATTCCGATCATGATGAACCAGATGCATAGGATAAAGCTTCTGATGAAATTCCAATTTCAATCAGTTGTAGTTCCATGATCCGATATCATCACATAGCCTGTACCATGTCAAAGCCTTTCCCTTCAAAGATAAAGGGGATACCTTCTTCTTGACATCATCCTCGGGCAAACTTGCAAGCTTAAATAATCCACAAACTTCATCCACATAGATTAGATGCATATCAGGATGTAATGTTCCATCTCCTGCATAAGGATTAGCTAGCAGTTTCTCTATCATACCCAAAGGAATTTCATAATAAATATTTTCAGTAGGTGCAGTAGGTTGAGGATCAACTCTTTGCTCTACCATTCGAGGTGAAGATACCCCGAACAAGCCCTTCAAAGGATTATTTTCATAGTGAAAAGTGACAGTAAATTTCAGCACGTAATATAAATGTTTCCTTACCAAATTCCACTCACCAGAGGCGCTTCACTCCCCGGCAAAAGTGCCAGAAAAGAGTCTTGATGACCCACAAATATAGGGGATCTATCATAGTCCTTTCAATAACTAAGATTGTCGAACCAAGCGAGGAGCAGAAGGAAATGACAAGCGGTTTTCAGCAAGGTATTCTCTGCAAGCACTAATATTATCGGTAACAGATAGTTGTGTGATAAGGTAATTCGTAAAGAGTAACAAAAGTAACTAAGGTGCAGAAAGATGGCCCAATCCTTTTTGTAGAAAAGGACAAGCCTGAACAAACTCTTACCGTGAAGTTTCAGAATCTATCGAGGCAACAGATGGCTCTCCCACCCACCCGCCCACTGCCACCCTAAACCCTAGCCCACCCACCGTCGATGATCTCCACGTCTAACCGTGGAAAATCTTTTGCATACAACCATCTTTCTCGGCGTCATCTGCTCTCTCTTCTGGTTGGCATCTCAATGGCGGTACATGCCTCCATCTCCCTTGGTTTGGATTTCTCTGCGGGGATGAGCATGGCGCATGAGATCGGTCGCTTGTTTCATTGTTTGGTCCACCCTACGGATCGATCTGGCCACTTTATCATGGTGGCCTCTTTTGCACGGCACTCTTTCCGTCTGGATGAAGATAATGTTGTCTTGGCCCTTGAATCAGCCATTGGTGGATATTGCTCTCCGCTCAAGGTATCTCAACTCCATGATCGTGTTTTCTCCTTCAATGTTTCTTGCAAGGAAGTGAGTTTTTTCATCCTGCATCAAAGGAGTTTTGTTTGCTCGCAATTTAAATGTTATGTTCATCTCTGGGGTCATGGCGGCCCCGATTGGGAGAAAGAGTTTCGTCTTTGGCAAAAGGAATCGTGTGAGGAGTGGACCTTAGTTAGTCTATATAAACGCCGTGCTGCCCTAGGTCTCCTAGCCATGAAAAAACAGCCACCGAAACCAGCTCTTAAATCATCTACTTCGCTTAGATCTGCCAAGAGCTTACGTTTCGCCACGTTTCTTGATTATGAGGCATGCAAGGGTTATTGTTATCCGACCACGTCTGAGGATTTGCATACTGTCTCCGAAGTGGGATATACTGTTGATTCTCATGAAGGCTTGTCGGCCTCACCACCGGCGGCAGCATCTCCGGTGACGGATCCCATCCCTAATATTCAGTTTGGATCTCTGTCGCTATCTCCAGAAAGTTCATTCTCGCCTGGCGGCAACTCCGGATCTCCTGGGACATTAAATCTTTTGTTGGGTCGGCCTTTTCTCAGGGTGTTCTGTCAGATGGCTGCTCTAGCCCACCAACTTCTTTGGGCTCGGTTACACAACCCATTATCTTATCTGATGATGATGAGGGCAGCCCGCTGGCCACTCAATTAGCCAACCCGACACCCTCATCCGCCACGGCTCCTCAGATTCCATCCCTGAGAAAATTGTCGAAGATTTGTAGAGTTTTGATGATTTGGTGGAGAACTGGGCTGCTACCTATTGGGACTGCCATAAGTGTCCTGGGATGGGCCACCAGCCAGAGACTTGTACAAGGGTGAGATGCCGTAATTGATTTCGTCTGTGTCACATTAAAAAGAATTGTACTAGGCAACCTCCCGTCGCATCCGTCTGGGTACCTAAAGTCTCGTCGCCTGTCTTTGGGACATGCGCCAAGCCAGAGTCCCCCCTTGCCTCTCCGGCTTCTCATCAATTTGAGCAAGCCCCAAAACCCCAATCTCCTCGACTTCGTCTTGCTCCACCTCCAAACCAATCTACTCCACCACCATCTCCGACTAGTTCTAGCCCCTCCACAAGCTCGACATTGACCGCTACGCCTTCTCCGAGCTCTCCGTCTGCTTCAGCAATGGCAGCCTACGCCATTGATCCACACCGCTTCCTTCCTGAGGGATACAACATCGTGGATGGTGGTGCAGATCGTCTTCCCCTGACCTTCTACACACCGGCCGTCCCACCACCTCGTACACACGAGCAGTTCATGGTTGCCATTGTTGAGCCACTCCCACCGGCTCACCTTGTGGGGATTTGTCGCGAGCAGGTTCTTCAATTTCTAATCCAAACCCTACATGTTCCTGTGATTTCTGCTCAGACTTGGTTTCAAGGCGTGGGTTTATTTGAGATGGAAGATTCAGTTGTCAGAGGTTCCTTTACTCAGCATCCACCTTTCCCCCTTGGATTAGATGAAGATGGCAATGAGTTCTTTGTTAGGTTCTTCCCCGACAATGAAGGTGAAGGCTTCCGTGCTATTCATGGCCATCGCACTGGTTGGTTAATGTTCATTGGCGTGCCGTTGGATTATCGCAACACTCAATGTCTGTCAGATATAGTTGGCACTTTTGGTTAGTTCCACTATTGGAACAGTACTAATCAACGCAGAGTTCGATCTCTGGTGCGGGCCTCTTTCCCTGATAATGCCTTGGTTCCGCGTAGCATGGTCTTCCGAGAATTTGCTAATTAGGGAGGAACTGTCGTCTCCTGGACAGCTGGATGTTACATCCTAACTGTTGAATTTGCTGAAGCGATGATACCTGCTGACGTAGATCCCATGCCACTGGATGGAAATCCTCACCCCATGCCTGGCTTTAACCCACCACAGCCATTTTGGGTGATGCTGCCATATCTTACCCTCGGGTGGAATGCTGTCCACCGAACCACCAGGTGAACAATGATGCTGTCAATGGCAATGCGTGGGGTAATGACATGCAAGATGGAGCGGGATGGGAGCCATGGATTGAACCAGAGTAGCCTGAGCAGCAGGTCGAGCCAGCTTTGCCGGCCCAAGACCAAAACTCAATGGTTCTCAACCCATTGCTGGATTCTAGTCAGGACATGGACCTCGACCAGGAGGTCAATCAGCCTATGATCAACAATCTTGCTGCACCTTTGGATCCCATTCAATTGGGCATTGTCAGAGTGGTCTATGGGCCAATGCTGCCTCAGGAGATGATCTGGGAAAGATCCTTTAAATCTCTGATGCTGGACATTCTGTCAGCTTGCATCCCTGCTTATATGCCCACACCAGTGCTCCCACCATCTGTTTTCCCTATCAGGTTCTGGCCATATACTTTTGAAAGCAAGTTCATCGCTCTGCTCTACAGTTCTGGGGTTATTGCATGTCAAGTTAAAAATTCCTTGGTGGTTATTGAGGAGCCGCCCTCTAAGATGTCCTCATAGCCACATATGCTTCTGAAGGACAACAAGTCTTTGTCAGGCAAAGCTTCAGAGTCTCACTCCTTTGAGTTTACTGCCACACCACCTCCTATTCTGGGCAAGAGAACTCGTGGGCGTGGTCGTTCGATCTCTGTGCTGATTGAACCCATGCCAGACTTCAGTAATAGGAGGGTGACTAGGAGCTGTGCCAAGGCAAATGGTTTCAAACCTATCTCTGTTGTGCATGTCAAGCCATCAAGACTTCGTCGTCCACATGCTAAGAAGAGCAAGATTGTTTCTGTTGTGGATGCCATGATGGAGGAGACCCAAGTTCCCCAGGTGCCACCACCCACACCCATCAGGGTCATGCAAGATCTTGGTGCGTCCCTAGGCATTGCTCCAAAAAAGTTAATGGTGGAGAAGCTTATGGCATCTCCAAGCACTTCTGCGTCGGCTGATTCATCTAAATGATGTTGTTGATCTTTATGCTTCTGTTATTGTGCCTGTGTTGTGCTTGTGTTCTTTCTTTTTACTGCCATTTATCCTCTAAACTTGGGCCGGTTATGTCCTGGTTGGCCGTGAACTTGGCAGCTTTTGGGTGCGTGAACTGTTATGCAGTTTGGTCGGTTTATCTTTTGTGCTTGTTGTCTCATGAATAGCTCATATTACTGTAATTGGAAAGTGATGTGCTGGAATGTGCGGGGCCTTAATTCAGAAGCGAGACAACATGATGTACGGGGCAAGATCAAAGAAAGTCAGTGTTCTATTATCTGTCTCCAGGAAACTAAATTTTCTGATTTTGACATCCGCGCCATTCGTAAATTCTGCCCACATAGGTTTGACAGTTTTGCTTTTGCGCCCTCTGCTGGGGCCTTGGGAGGTATCTTAGTAATCTAGAATTCTTCAATCTTCAGTGTCCAGTTGATTCAAGTTGAGAGTTTTGGCATAATAATTTCATTTACCTCTGTTCATAATGCTGAGAAGTGGACTTTGGTCTTCGTTTATGGGCCATGCGATGGAGAACGCAGAGATAATTTTTTGCATTGGTTGTACCATCTTCAAATTCCCAATGATGAGCATTGGCTGTTACTAGGGGATTTCAACTTTATTCGATCCTTAGATAACAAAAACTTGCCTGGTGGGGATGTTAATGACATCTTTCTTTTTAATGAGATCATTGGACATTTAGGGGTTTTGGAATTACCTTTGAAGGGTTGGCGCTTCACTTGGTCTAACATGCAGGAAAACCCACTGTTGGAACAGTTCGATTGGTTCTTCACAACTTCAGACTGGATCTCTTATTATCCAAATACAGTGGTTCTACCTTTGGCCAAAACCTCTTCTGACCATGTCCCCTGTGTCACCTCAATTGACACTAACATATCGGCTGCACGAGTGTTTCATTTTGAAAACTTTTGGGTTGATATGCCTAGTTTCTTTGAGTGTGTCATGCAATCCTGGAATGCACCAGTTTTTGCGGACTTGACAGCAACTACGATCATTTCTAGGAAATTCAAGCGTCTCAGGCAGGATCTTAAGAGATGGAGCAAAAACCTGTCATATATATCCCCTACCACCTTTAGATTTCAGTTTGTCTTTGTGAAGTCGTTGCTTGCTTGCCTGATCTATTTGTCACTGTGTGAAGACTATTACATGTTGGCTTCATACTGTCTTCCCATTCTAATCTGTTCTACCTAGCAGCTATTTATCTTCGTGCCTTCATTGTGTTGCTTACTTGAACATGGCCTGTCTAGTGTAGTTTATCTTCCGCTGCATATCATATAGGTTCAATTTGGTTGGATGTCTTAAAAGACCTCATGTTTTGAAGACATTCATAAAAATTGCCTATTCACCCCCCACTAGTCGATAACTAGCACTTTCAATATGTATTATTTCCAATAAGTCATTAGCTCGCTCCATTGTTCCGGAGAACGGAGTTTTAGTTATCTTGCCCATGAGGCATGGTTCACGAGTATGAAATGATTCATAATCAAGTGATTCCAAAAGTCTATACGCATGGAGTTTCTTCATGCGCTTTACACTAATATGACCTAAATGGCAGTGCCACAAGTATGTTGCACTATCATTATCAACTTTGTATCTTTTCGCATCAATATTATGAATATGTGTATCACTATGATCGAGATTCAGTAAACCATCCATATTCGGTGTATGACCATAAAAGGTTTTATTCATGTAAATAGAACAACTATTATTCTCCGACTTAATTGAATAACCGTATCACAATAAACATGATCCAGTAATATTCATGCTCAATGCAAACACCAAATAACATTTATTTAGGTTCAACACTAATCGTGAAAGTAGAGGGAGTGTGCGATGGTGATCGTATCAACCTTGGAATCACTTCCAACACACATCGTCACCTCGTCCTTAACTAGTCTCTGGTTATTCTGCAACTCCTATTTCGAGTTACTAATCTTAGCAACTGAACCGGTATCAAATACCCAGGGGTTACTACGAACACTAGTAAAGTACACATCAATAATATGTATATCAAATATACCTTTGTTCACTTTGCCATCCTTCTGATCCACCAAGTATCTGGAGCAGTTCCGCTTCCAGTGACCATTCCCTTTGCAGTAGAAGCACTTGGTTTCAGCCTTAGGTCCAACTTTGGGCTTCTTCACGGGAGTGGAAACTTGCTTGCCATTCTTCTTGAAGTTCCCTTTCTTTCCCTTGCCCTTTCTCTTGAAACTAGTGGTCTTGTTAACCATCAACACTTGATGTTCTTTCTTGATTTCTACCTCCACGGCCTTAAGCATTACGAAGATCTCGGGAATCGTTTTCATCATCCCTTGCACTACAAAAAAAGACACATCCGTGACATTTTGGGCCGAACAATTTTTTTCTGTCATGCTTATGACACTTCTATGACGATAATTGTGAAAAAAACCCGGTATCATCATAGCTGTGGTGGGCTCCTACTTCTATGAAAATAAATCATGACAGAAAATGGGCTTTTCGTCCTGGGCAGGCCGGAGACGCGGCTGCATGACATTCTTTGGGCCGTCCATGACGGAAAAAACCATGGTAGAAGTGAGGGCGAGGAAAATATCGGGGAGTTTCCAGTTATGATGGGTGGTCAGGGCCGAGCGACGCATGAAGGTTTGCGCGTTTCTCTCATACACGTATGCACATGTGTGTAAGGCGTTGGGCTCTAACTGAACCCGAGCGAGGCGTTCGCTTACTCAACCCGAGCGATTGCACTAGCTATGTTACCGAACACAAGCGATCGATCCCTTGGCTGTTAACTGAACTCGAGCGATTCCTTCTCTACTGCTTCTAACTGAAGCCGATCGAACCTGCTGCCTGTTGATGAACAGTGAATGTTGTTGGGGGTTGGATGAACAGATCCTGGTGGGGTTTGGATGAACATGACCCTGTGGTAGGAGAGGTCGTTGCCGTTGGATGAACAAGACCCCGATCAAGCCGGTTGGGGGTGGATGAACATGACCCCATGGAGGGCTGGTTGAATAGTAGTCGATGGAGGCTGGATGAACAGGACACCGTGGAGGGCTGGTTGAATAGTAGCCGGTGGAGGCTGGATGAATAGGAGCCCGTGGATGAACAGTAGCTGGTGGAGGCAGGATGGAGACGTCGTTGATGAACAGTCACAGGTGGAGGATGGAGGAGGTCGACGGTGGATGAACAGTAGCCCGTGGAGTCCCATTTTGTGGTACTCCACACCCCTCTCAATGAATAGGACCCCCCTTTCGACCATAGGAGGTCGAAGAGAAGTCCGTTTCCTCAGTTTTGCGGTACGCCACACCCCTCTCGATGAACAGGACCCCCGTTTTGACCGTAGGAGGTCAAAGAGAAGTCCGTTTCCTCCGTTTTGCGGTATGCCACACCCCTTCCGATCAACAGGATCCCATTTCGACCATATGAGGTCGAAGAGAAGTCCGTTTCTTTTGTTTTGCGGTACGCCAGACCCCTCCCGATGAACAGGATCCCATTTCGTCTGTAGGCGGTCGAACAGAAGGCCGTTTCCTCCGTTCTGCAGTACGTCAGGCCACGTTTTCGGCTGTTCTGTCCAAGCCGGTTGGCTCCCGATGAATAGGACGCATTCCGTTGCCTCCCGATGAACACGACACAGTTTCTCCGTTCTGACCCAGTCGGTTGGCTGCCGAAGAACAAGACGTCATTGCTGCCCTTTGCTGCCTCTCCATGTACACGAGCCCTGGCTGTACGTATGCACGAGTAGGTTTTGAAGACCCTACCCATATGTACGTATGTATGTGTACACGATATAGACGAGACTCCCTGAACATCTACTGATCCTTACTGGGCCACAGTTCATCGTGGCAGAAAGACCGATGGACCAGTATGTACATACACGTTTGCGACCAGAATGACAACACTACGTACGCTTCGACTAGGTGGGTCCCGGTTGTCAGGGAGGATAAGGAGGCACTTCCTTGCGTGTGAAGATGTAGATGGTGGGTCTGAGCTGACAGGGGGAGAATCTTTTCTTTGCGCGTAATAAGTAGGCACTTCCTTGTGTGCGAAGATATAGCTGGTGGGTCCATATGTCAGCCTCACCACGTACAGTCTTCTTCCGATGGTTGTTGTTCATTGACCACGCCGACCATGCCGCACGTACAACACTAGGTGGTGGACGACGGTGAGGCAGGGAACGACGCGGAGCCTGGGAACGTGCGAAGGGTAGTAAGAGGGTTGACTGGTTCCGCTGTGGTGTGAGGCTGCCGTTGCCACAAAATAACAGGGGGTGTGGGTGAGTAGAGGGATGGCCTAGGCAGTGGTGGGAGTAGTAGGGGGCGGTGAGGCCTCTGCGGTAGCACAGTTGACCACGGGAGGCAGGAGCACGCGATGGTTTGGACGGCTGGAGCAAGAAAATCATAGGTTGAAGAAGTAGGATGACCGTTGGATGTTAACAATCCAACGGTCACTGGTGATAGAATCTTTTGTTGACGAAGTTGACAAAGCCCTGCGTAAGCGTCAACTTAGTAGGGACACAAGTCATCCTCCAAATCTTGTGGGCCCCAGCTATCATGGGGAGCACTCGTTATTTTTTGCTTAATAAGGAGGCACTTCCTTCCATGCCAAGATATAGTTGGTGGGTCCTAGCTGTCATTGGGAGGATTCATTCTTTTTGGCGTAATAAGGAGGTAATTGCTTGCGTGCAGCCATGGACCATGTGGGTCCCAACTATCAGCCTCTCCATGTACATCCCTCTTCCGATGTTGTCATTTGTTGACAATGTTGACCATGCCGTGCCGAGAACACCAGTGCGATGGACGACGGTTAGAACCAGGAAGGGAATGACCCGGAGGCGGGGAAGCCACAATAGTGGAGGGATGTAGGTGAGTAGGGGGATGGCCTGGCCAGCGGTGGGAGTAGTAGGGGTGGTGAGGCCTGCACGGCAGCATAGTCGGCCACGGGAGGCCGGAGCAGGCGGTCCCGCCGATGCTGGATTTGGCGGCTGGAGCAAGAAGATCAGAGATTGAAGAAGCATGACAGCCGTTGGATTGACATCCAACGGTTATGTCTGCTAGAATCATTTGTTGATGTATATAATAAGTATAAAATCTTACATACGCGTCAACTTAATAGGCCCACAAGTCAGACCATTCCCTATTTTTTTTAATAATTTACATCTCATTGCAACTTCTTATGCAATTTATTGTAGTCCGTTGTTTTGTTGGCCAGGGCCAAGGTTAAAAATTTAAACAAAATTTCACATATTTCGGTGGGGTCCAAACTATTTTTATTACCAAAATGTCGAGCTGGATTTAAAGCACTTTGAAGATATATTTAAATTAGGTTAAAGCCAAGTGAAATTGGAATCTAAAAATGTGAAAAAATTCAGAAATTATAAAGTAGTTGCCAATTTGTCATCTGTTTTTTATATTTATAGCGCATTTCATATTACTTTCAAGATTTGCAGCCGTCTTGAAAGAGTTGCAGCCCATCGTGGCATAGAAAAATAAGTAGGCCTGGATTGGGTATTCTTCAGAAAAATAAACTGGGCTCATTTTCACAAAGAAAAAATAGTTGGGCTGGTCATGTGGTGAACGTAAAATATAAGCCTGGGCTAGATGGGCCACAACCCAGTTGAAACCCTGCTCCATCTCAACAATAACAAAAAAAACTGCTCGAGCAGCTATGTCCCAGGTGTCAGCCGATCTTGTGCTGTTCTCTTGTCTATTGACTATATACGCTGACAATGTCGTGAGTCCCAGATGCCAGGAAACCACTAGGAGGAAGCATTTTCTTTTTGTATACGCTGACAATGGAGTATATAACAAAAAAGAGGAACTTCCTTGCGTACGGCCATGGACATGGTGGGCCCCTACTGTCATCCTCTCTAGGTACTGTCCTCTCCCGATTCCTTTTGTTTGTTGACCATGTTGACAATGCGAGAGGGCGGCGCCGTGACGAGTGCACCAAAGCACGCGGAGGACCACGACGAGGCCTCGGACATCGGCATTAATGATTTAGGAGATGGTGGGGCGGCAATGCATGCGCCGAGGCGCCGCCTGCAGTGGGAGGCGGAAGCACGCGACCCCGTTGGCGCTAGTTTGGTTTTGGCGGCTGGAGGAAGACATGACTGAAGAAACACGATAGACTGTAAAAGCAGCAGGAGTACTTAACAACCTTAACTCAAACCAGTAGGGGCACTTAACAACCATAGCTGAAAGTAGTATGAGTACTTATACAGGTTCAACCGTACAAAGCACGCCTCGAACAGTGCTACTTTGCCTACAGTTAACCAAGGGTGAGGCCACCAAGCCCCGGGATAAGGCCCAAGCGCCACCCCACGCATCCACAACCTTCTGAAAGCGGCTTCATCTTGCAATGTGGTTAATAAACAGGATATTCGCTTTAGAGCCATGGAAAAGCATGAGCATAACCTTCTGTCCTATTCTCCAAGATGGACGGGCCTTCATTATTTGAGACCACCTGTGAATAAGTATATTTTCACCTCCAAGGGGAATGGAGTAGGTCGACGTAAACATCATGTTGTGACCAAGTGCAAGTCTGAACCGACCATGGTTAGGCATCTATATAAGAACCATAGAACTGGGCATTTTCTGTTTCAAGAAGATCACAGCTGTTAAACTGTATATAAGCAAGAATTTATGAACAACATATATAACAGAAAATAGCTAGTACCATAAGTTTCCTGACATAGTTGGACATGTTCAATGTGTGCAGCAGTGGCACACATATCCCACATGGCCTTCCACCATTGATACGCCCCACAAGGACCTCAAGATGATCAATGAAGTGTAGGAACTTGTGGATGTTATCCCAGTCAACTTCAGTGCCATCAATAACAATCGAGTTCTTATAGAATAACAAACAAGTAGCATGCTTAACTTTGAAATAACCTACACGTGCCACCAATTATAAGAAATATTAGTTAGAAGTAGCATCTTCGTGAGAGAAGGGAATCACAAATTGTTTCTATTTCTAAAGTTAAATTGTGATTAGTTAGACATAATAGGTGGATTAAGAAGTAATCGAGGCGACAAGCAAGAACCAGATACAAAACTAACATGGATGAACTACTGGAACAACGTCGGGGTGGAAGATCACAGTGAAGATGAGACCAGGTTCTTCTATTTCCATCAACATTCATGCGCCAACTTCAGTCTATAACACTTGAAAAAGTTTATCCAAGTTCGGCCATAAAAAAGCAGCAATCTTCGTGGTCCATGAAGCCAACTCGGAACTTATATCCATGGCTCTTCTTCAATGTGACCATTGAGCTGGTGTATTCAGTTATGGCAAGGCCAACCATCTTGAGTACATGTGTTCTGGCAGAGCAAGGAATGCACTGCAGGAAAAATAATATGAGAACACAATGTATTCCCTATCCAAATCTAGAAATAATTTCCTCCTTCACGTCAGTGTTGACCATGGTACTAGTACCTTTTATCCAAGTATAGCAATCCAACTTTCCAAATTAGTCGACAACATTTTCAAAAAACCCCACCCTCCCGGATAGAAATGAGGATTCTAGGAACATACTATGGGCATTCTAAAATCCCGTGTTAGGATTAGAAGGAACAAGTGTGGCGTCTCGCTGAGGGTGCAGAAACCTGCAGGGTCCTCGCACTTTGGGCACTGCAAATGAAACACACTAGATTCAGTAGGAAGAAAAACGCATCAACAGCGGCGGCTGCCGTCCTAGGATTACCCGCGACCAAGGGACTTGGATTTATTGGGGATGGATGAAGAATTCGTACCTGGTTATCCATGAGAAAACCCTATGCAATCGCCAAGAGGGGGTTTTCTCTGAACAAGTAGACGAGGGAGAAGGGGATTCAGGCCTATTGAAATATTGCTGTTTCGTCCATCCAGCTTACTGCTAAAGCTGGAAAGGTGATTTTTTTGGGATTTGACGGCTCATTGGGCATTACTGTGGCGCTACGACCAGGGTGAGTCTACCATGCACTTGTGCACTCTAATTTAGTGCATGGCACATGGACCCCATTGCTGGATGCCCCACGTATCAGCGAAAGGAAGTAGAAAGGCAGGAGTAAGTAGTTACACATAAATATATTTTTGATAGAGAGATACTCCCTCTGTAAAGAAATATAAAAACCTTTTATATCACAACTTTATACATAAGAAAAATCAAGGGGAATATATATAACATTATATGGGGGTTCAGCTGAGAATATAATACTCAGACAAGCTCATAGTTCTGGACTATAATACTCAGACAAGCTCATAGTTCTGGACTTTGGGCCACATGCCGGTGGGCCTGCATGTTTGAGGGCCCAGGTGTTCTAACTTAGCACATTTCATATTGCAAGTGATTGGTACGGCGCTGGTTTTAGATGCTGTCGCAAGGCGAATACATAAAATTGAATAAAGCACGACATCTGTTAGAATGAAATCGAACGACAGTTCCTAACCAGCAATCAGAGTTGCAATTCTATCAACGATATCCTACGTGATAAATAATACTATCATACTAGTTATACACACAAGACATTTGTTTCACCATGCCATATTATTACATCAAAATCTCTCGGAGGATAGATCAGTTCGGCAGTTGCGTGCTGCTACTGAAGAATTACAAAGTTGATTTGGACCAGCTCTCCTTGCCAAGAAAGTTCGATTTTGACATCATCCCCTACCATAAGATTAGATTTAGATTTGAACCTTGACCATCGTTTAGCATCAATCATCATGCAACCATCCTTTGTACTTACGGTATATTGAGCAGGTTCATTCACAACAAGGCTATGCATGGTAAGAAAAACTTGGCCACAGTCGCCCGGATTGTTGAACGACTCACTCGTTGCTCTAGGAATTCTGTGTTTGCAAACAAGAAGACATACACAAACAGTTAGATCAAC
This sequence comes from Triticum dicoccoides, assembly GCF_002162155.2. Lineage (NCBI taxonomy): Eukaryota > Viridiplantae > Streptophyta > Magnoliopsida > Poales > Poaceae > Triticum > Triticum dicoccoides. The sequence continues at coordinate 186,060,083 of NC_041387.1, read as the reverse complement.
ACAGTGAATCATGTGAAACAACATGGAAATAAAAAAGAACGAAGCACTTGGGCAGCGAATGCTTACCGAGAAGGTGGAGATGTCAGTTTTTGTAAGGACTTTGGTATATGCAGTGCAAACTACAGCCCAGTTTGTTGCCGATGCAACAGCTGGTTCCATTGCCGCTACATGGGCCGAAGCAGATGCAAGTGTAACTTCAAGTGTTGGTGTAGGTGTCGGAGCCATTGCTGGTGCCCGTGCCGGTGTGACTGATAGTGCCGCTGCTGCTGCCGGAGATGGTGTTCCTTGTGGAGCCAGTGCCGGTGTCGGAGAAGGTGCCGGTGTCGATGTCCGATCCTTCGGTAGGTCAGCCTAGTCCGGTGATGCGGTTGGTGCCCAATCCTTAGGTGGACCAGACTGAGCTCCTGCCGCTGTTAGTGCTAGAGCAAGTGCTATCGGAGAAGGTGCCGGTGCTCGATCCATTGCTGCGAGACAACAACGATCGTCTCTAGTCTGCTATGATCAGCTTTCTAACTTGACTAGGCTCCGTGACCATGATCCATTATTATTCTTCACTTCTTTTAAACGTGAGAAGGACTAATTGTGGTGTGTTTGTTAATCCAAACTGCAGATCATCATAGGGCTTTAGATTGTACTCAGACAACAGACTGATCCAATTGTGTTCAGTAATATAAGTGATGGACAGTGCCTTCATTACGGACACGACATAAGAAGTGAAACCTGCAAAAATAACCATCATAGAGCAAACCAAATGGTTTAATCTATGACGAATGCCACATGGCAAAACTTGCGTCGTAAAATTGCAGCAAAAGTAAGAAAACATAACATTAAATCAATAAGATTTAGATAGTAAATCAATAAGATTTACTTGATGTGACACGAGTGTATCCTTACCAAGAAATCACTATGTTCAAGTTCTAAACAGAAGATTGATCGTCCAATTATGCGTGGCATGCAGGGCCCCCGCTTACTCCATCAAGCAGGACGGTCCAGAGGTCGTGACAAGTCGGATGGACCGAACATGCATGGGACTGGAAATCCTGGTGGGCGCAATAAACCCTGCAATGCATACAGATATTGGAGTGTAACCATAATTGATAAATCGTCCTCACAAAAAAGATGATCTGGATACTTCAAAATATACACACTAAATTGAGTGGACATACATTAACATAGGCTGTTCTGAGGACTCACCACACAACAAAACCGGCAGTACTAAACAATACAGGGTTCACACACACAAATTAAGTACTGAACAATAGTACTTACTACAGACAAGCAAAGTTGCACTAATTAAAATCTGCAGACTATTTCTTGCCACCGACCTATGGGATGTACCCTGCATAACTGACTAGGCCATAGACTTCATGAGAGATGTCTACCAGCACCATCACCATCTCATCAACCTTGGAGAACCTAACAGAGTGGTATTTCCACTCATAAACATGACGATGAAGACATTCCGCATCAGATTTGTCAGGAATCATTACAAGAACCACACCCTTCATAATCGAAGGCACAACCAGGAAATTGTTGTGCTGAAGTACACCCTCGAGAACACGCCTGACAACAATGCTACAGGAAAACAGTAGTTCATAACATGTGGCGACAAGGACACCCACACGGTTTGTGCTATAGTGACTGATATGCACCATCCGAGTTTGATCCAACGGTCATGTTGCAGCGAGACATGGACATGCCCATGCAGAGGACGCCTAAACACCACTAAAGTCCCTCTGCTTCTCGAGGTGCATGGCGTTGGTGATGCAGGGTGCCACCGCCTGCAGAGCCCGCTCCCGGTCGATGGGAGCCAGTTCGTCAAAGACAGTGTCCAATGAAATGAATGGATTCCGGTGACGGAGCCCTAAGAGGATTCTCCCGGCAATAGTGACGGCAGCCCACAACCCCTCCTTCTCTAGCTCCGGCCCCACCATCGCAGGGAGACGTCTCAGCTCCTCGGAGATATAGGTGAAGAAGGAGACTAGGTCAGGAAGCTGCAGCTCGTTGAAGTCGACGGGGTGGTCGAACGGGTTTGGCCCGATGCCCGGCATGGTCGTGCTAGCACGATGGTAGGCATCGTGCAGCCGTAACACGTGCGTGGCAACATGGTCCACCAAGTGGTTGAGGCAATCCTGGACCTCGTCACGATTGGCCCGCTCGCTGATACGTCTCCAACATATCTATAATTTACGAAGTATTCATGCTATTATATTATCCATCTTGGATGTTTTATATGCATTTATATGCTATTTTATATGATTTTTGGGACTAACCTATTAACCTAGAGCCCAGTGCTAGTTTCTGTTTTTTCCTTGTTTTTGAGTTTTAGAGAGAAGGAATACCAAATAGAGTCCAATTGACGTGCCAATTTTTCATGAATTTTTATGGACCAAAAGAAGCCCCCGAAGTAAAAGAGTTGGGCCAGAAGAGTCCCGAGCTGTCCACAAGGGTGGGGGCGCGCCCTACCCCCTGGGCGTGGGCCCCTACCCTGTGGACGACTCGGAGACCCCCCTGACGTGAGACTGACGCCAAAAATTCCTATAAATACAGAAACCCCCAGAAAATAACCTAGATCGGGAGTTCCGCTGCCGCAAGCCTCTGTAGCCACCAAAAACCAATCGGGACCCTGTTCTAGCACCCTGCTGGATGGCGGATCCATCACAGGTGGCCATCTTCATCTTCCCGGCACTCTCCATGATGTGGAGGGAGTAGTTCACCCTCGAGGCTGAGGGTATGTACCAGTAGCTATGTGTTTGATCTCTCTCTCTCTCTCTCTCATGTTCTTGATTTGGCACGATCTTGATGTACCGCGAGCTTTGCTATTATAGTTGGATCTTATGATGTTTCTCCCACTCTACTCTCTTGTAATGGATTGAGTTTTCCCTTTGAAGTTATCTTATCGGATTGAGTCTTTAAGGATTTGAGAGCACTTGATGTATGTCTTGCATGTGCTTATCTGTGGTGGCAATGGGATATCACGTGATCTACTTGATGTATGTTTTGATGATCAACTTGCGGGTTCAGGGACCTTGTGAACTTATGCATAGGGGTTGGCACACGTTTTTGTCCTGACTCTCCGGTAGAAACTTTGGGGCACTCTTTGAAGTTCTTTGTGTTGGTTGAATAGATGAATATGAGATTGTGTGATGCATATCGTATAATCATACCCATGGATACTTGAGGTGACATTGGAGTATCTAGGTGACATTAGGGTTTTGGTTGATTTGTGTGTTAAGGTGTTATTCTAGTACGAACTCTAGGATAGATCAAACGGAAAGAATAGCTTCATGTTATTTTACTACAGACTCTTGAATAGATCGATCAGAAAGGATAACTTTGAGGTGGTTTCATACCCTACAATAATCTCTTCGCTTGTTCTCCGCTATTAGTGACTTTGGAGTGAGTCTTTGTTGCATATTGAGGGATAGTTATATGATCCAATTATGTTATTATTGTTGAGAGAACTTGCACTAGTGAAAGTATGAACCCTAGGCCTTGTTTCCTAGCATTGCAATATCGTTTGTGCTCACTTTTATCATTAGTTACCTTGCTGTTTTTATATTTTCGTATTACAAAAAACTATATCTACCATCCATATTGCACTTGTACACCATCTCTTCGCCGAACTAGTGCACCTAATTTACCATTGTATTGGGTGTGTTGGGGACACAAGAGACTCTTGGTTATTTGGTTGCTGGGTTGTTTGAGAGAGAGCAACTTCATCCTACACCTCCCACGGATTGATAAACCTTAGGTCATGCACTTGAGGGAAATTTGCTACTTTCCTACAAACCTCTGCACTTGCAGGCCCAACACTGTCTACAAGGAGAAGGTTGCGTAGTAGACATCAAGCTCTTTTTTGGCGCCATTGCTGGGGAGGTTAGTGCTTGAAGGTATATCTTTAGATCTTGCAATAGAATCTTTTAGTTTCTTGTTTTATCACTAGTTTAGTATATAAAAGAAAACTACAAAAAATGGAATTGAGTTTGCCTCATACGCTTCATCTTTTTAATATCTTTCGTGAGTATGATGGAAAGGAAAATTGTGCTCAATTTCTAGAAGAAGAATGCATTAAAATGTTTGGTACTAGATCTTTGTATGATGAGCATGATTGCAATGTTGTTAGTATGAATTCCTTGAATATCCATGATGCTAATGATATGAAAAGCCAAAAGCTTGGGGAAGCTATGTTTGATGAAGATGATATTTTTTGTCCCCCAAGTTTTGATGAGCAAATTTGTTATGATGAAAGCGTGCCTCCTATTTATGATAATTATTGTGATGATACGTATGCCATAAAGAATAAACTTGCTTATGTGGAGAGTAGTAAAATTTCTACGCAAGTAGATCATGAAAAGAATGCTTTATGTGCTGGTTATATTGTTGAATTCATTCATGATGCTACTGAAAATTATTATGAGGGAGGAATAAATGCTTTATGTGCTGGTTATATCATTGGTGCTTTCATTGAGAGTTCCTCTGTGTCGTCATCTTTAGGCCCGATGGCTCCTCCGATCATCAACAATGATGCGGTCCAGGGTGAGACTTTTCTCCCCGGACAGATCTTCGTAATCGGCGGCTTTGCACTGCGGGCCAATTCACTTGGCCATCTGGAGCAGACTGAAAGCTACGCCCCTGGCCATCAGGTCAGATTTGGAAGTTTGAACTATACGGCTAACATCCACGGAGACTTGATCTTCGACGGGTTCGAGCCACAGCCAAGCGCGCCGCACTATCACGATGGGCATGATCTAGCTCTGCCGCCGAACAGTGCCCTGGGGGCCGCACCAGTGCCCGCTCCGGCCCTTAGTTCGGAGCCGATTGCGCCGATCGAGGACGGGTGGCTGGACTCCGCCTTGGGGGCTGCGATCTCTACGGCGATTGAGCCGAACACCAACCCCGTCCTTTGCGAAGCTCGTGACTCCAAGGTGCCGGACTCCTCTCCGGACTCCGAACCTTCCGCGCCCCTGCCAATCGAATCCGATTGGGCGCCGATCATGGAGTTCACCACTGCGGACATCTTTCAACACTCGCGTTTTGGCGACATCCTGAATTCACTAAAGTCTCTCTCTTTATCAGGAGAGCCCTGGCCGGAATATGGTCAACAAGGTTGGGATGCGGACGACTAAGAAATTCAAAGCCCACCCACCACCCACTTCGTAGCCACTGTCGAAAGTTTAAATGACGTGCTCGATTTTGACTCCGAAGACATCGATGGTATGGACGACGATGTAGGAGATAAGCATGAGCCAGCACCTATAAGGCACTGTACAGCCACCTCATCTCACGATGTATACATGGTGGACACACCCAAAGAAAGCGACGACGAGGAACAACGGGACGCCACGAGGGATCATTCCCTCGAAAAGCAGTCAAAACGGTGACGTAAGCGCCGCTCAAAATCCCGCCTCGACAAAGACAGCAGCCATACAGACCCAGCCATAGAGTAGGGCGAACCGGTGGATGACGAACATGCCATCGAGCAACCGTCCGAACAGGACAACCTGGATAAACAATCCGTCCCCGGCGAAGATAACAGTCCAGACGATCTCACGCCGGACAAGTTGCTGGAGCAGAAGAACCTCCACAAAAGGCTCGTCGCCACTACGCGTAGCCTGAAAAAGCGGAACCGGAAGCTCCAAACAGTGGAACATGCGCTCAGAATCAGATGGAGCAAAGTACTCAACACCGCAGACAAATACGGCGATAGTCGCCGAACAACGAGCTACCCGAAGCGAAAACTACTGCCCGAATTTGATGAGGAGGCCGTAGAGCCCCCGCAATCAAAGAACAAGGAGACCACCCGGTCGGATAGACGACCCCATGGCAAACATAGAGCGGCAAACGACGCCGCACACAAACCGGCACGCGACCCGCACATGTATTCGCATCAAAAAGGTGGCCCATTTAGATCTATCTACGGGCCAAGAAAGCAAGCTCTAGTAAGCAATGCAACACATCAAGTATCCGAATATTACGGTACACCTAAATATAGGGGTGCGGCACACCCCCTATGTTTCACCGATGAGGTTCTGGATTATGAATTTCCAGCGGGATTCAAGCCCGTAAACATAGAGGCATATGACGGAACAACATACCCTGGAGTCTGGATTAAGGATTACATCCTCCACATACACATGGCTAGAGGAGATGACCTCCACGCCATAAAATACTTACCCCTCAAGCTCAAAGGGCCAGCCCGGCATTGGCTCAAAAGCCTCCCCGAAAACACCATTGGAAGTTGGGAAGAGCTCGAGGATGCTTTTCAGGCAAATTTTCAAGGGACCTATGTCCGACCTCCGGATGCAGACGATTTAAGTCACATAACTCAACAACCCGGAGAGTCAGCCCGAAAATTCTGGAACAAATTCCTTACTAAAAAGAACCAAATAGTCGACTGTCCGGACGCCGAAGCCTTAGCAGCTTTCAAACACAACGTCCGAGATGTATGGCTCACCAGACACCTCGGCCAAGAAAAGCCAAGAACAATGGCCGCATTAACAAGCCTCATGACCCGCTTTTGCAAGGGAGAGGATAGCTGGCTGGCAAGATGCAGTACCAGCGACCCAAGTACATTCGAAGTCAGAGATGGAAACGGGAAACCGCGACACAGCAAGGACGAGCGCCGGACCAAGGGAAACAGCCCAAAGAGCACGACAGTCAATGCCGGATTCAAAAGCTCTCGACAGAATCATAAAAAGCTGCCCCTTAAGGATAACAGGGACGAGCTATCTAACTTAAACAAAATCTTGGACAAGATATGCCAAATCCACAGTACTCCCGGGAAGCCTGCAAACCATACCCACAGAGATTGTTGGGTCTTCAAGCAGTCCGGCAAACTCAATGCTGAACACAAGGGGCTCTACACACCAAGCGAGGACGATGTCGAACCCCACAAGCAGAGCACCGGAAAACAAAAGAATTTCCCACAAGAAGTCAAAATAGTAAACTCACTTCATGTGACAAAAGGGAAAAATAGAGCGGCGCCCATAGAGGTACGTGCCATATGGCCTATCCCAGAGGAGTCCTGCCACTGGTTGTTAAAACCAATCACCTTCGACCATCAGGATTACTCTAGAAGTATCCAGAATGCAGGACGGGCTGCCTTGATATTAGATCCGATAATTGATGGACTCCAATTTACACAAGTCCTAATGGACGGCGGCAGTGATCTAAACCTGCTATACCACGACACAATCCGCAAAATGGGCATAGACCCAACCAAAATTCGCCATAGCAACACTTCCTTTCAAGGGGTAATGCCAGGCCCATATGCCCATTGTACAGGCTCTCTACTGCTAGAAGTTGTGTTCGGCTCACCTAACAACTTCCACCGCGAAAAGTTAACCTTCCACCTTGCCCCGTTCACAAGTAGCTACCAAGCACTACTGGGATGCGAAGCTTTCGCCCGCTTTAACGCAATACCGCATTATGCATCCCTTACACTTCAAATGCTCGGTTCGCGAGGCATCATCTCCTTAAAAGGAAATACCGAGTGTTCCTTGAGCGCGGAAGATGGTGTGACTACCCTGACAGCCACACACTAAGCCGGCTTCACCAATCAAAGCACCTAAACAGGTCGTTCAGACCCCGGACACGGCTAGATGAGTCCGGCGTAAACATACAAGGGCTTACTAGCCGCATACCCCTGTACAAGGGGCTCCGCGCATGTACAACAAGAGACAATAAAGCTCAACTTTATTCATTTTTTGAATTGTACTTTGTTTATTTAGTATAACGTACATTTTCGCATGATCTTTTTCAACTAAGTTCCGCTCTTTTACAGGTGAACATCGTGCTACACCCGTCCAGGATACGGCACAACGGAGACACAGGCGCAGACGTGCAGTAGGGACCCGTGACAAGGATTCTTTTCATATTAAGACCCTGTGTAAACCTTTTTTACTGTCTCTTGTTGATACATATCCCCTGGTTTCTTGCCATAACTGAGGAGGAGGCTAGCGTTTTGGCATGGGCCACATCGGAATTTTGCGCGTACCTGGACACCAGGGGCTTATTACCAAGGGCGTTGTTCGGCCCGTTTTCATAAAGACCGAATACCTTAGGGAGTGTTCGGCGTCTCGAGTTAGGCCTTATATGCATCAGCTCCGAATCATGTCTTTGGTCAAATGTTGGGTTTGCCCAGCTCCTGTGTTTTGCTGCCTTACGTTCTGCTCTATCGGCTAAGGCGGCACCAGGAGAACTACTGCGATTGTACCCCGGTTCGGCCAGGCGAGCACCTCAGTAGAGAAAGCCGAAAACTGACTCTCATGATATAGCGTGAGACTGGTCAACCACTCGATGACCCGCCGGAATCTATAGGATTCCTCCGCATTGACGAAGGGCCGTTTCCCGGTCAGGCACATACGCGCCCCAAATTCAGGTGAGCGTGGTGCCCCTAGGGGCTATATAGTAGCCCCACTGTCAAACTCCTATGGCTAAGTGAAAGTGATAAAGCATTATAGTCCGGTTGCCTAGTTTGCTGCGCTACCACCTCCTTTATAGGACCAAGACATTGGATCAAGTGTGAAAATGTGCCTTTTGCAAACACCCCCGCATTATATGCGTGGGGGCTGAAGCCGAAGACTGCCATCTTTCAGGTTATATATACATATACATTAGCGGCCGCACAAGAGGTATTTTAATTCTTGAAAGGCACAAGTATAAAAAGCTTTTATATTCCATCGATACATTGTTTCACAATAATACATGTTATTCGAACATAATATCCTTCGAGCACTGCGTCTCTATTAAACGAGCGCCCTGCAGAACTTCCTGAAAATAGTGCTCGACAGGTACTCGGCTTCCGTCCGAATCTTGGGATGCAACATCGGTGGCCTTCATCTCCGCCCAGTATGTCTTGACATGGGCATGAGCCATCCGTGCACCCTCTATGCATGCCGACCTCCTCATCGCATTGATATGTGACACCGCACCACGGAACTGCTACACCAAGCCAAAATAACTCTTTGGCTCGGGCCTTTTCGGCCACAAAAGACACACGACATCCTTCATGGCAAGTCCGGATAACCTATTCAGCTCCGCCCATTCGGCCAAGCGATCGGTTAATGGAAGTGGGCGCTCTGGATTATGGAACTGCGACCAAAAAACCTTTTCCATTTCGTGATCCTTTTGATCTCGGAAGTGTTCGCCCGCGTCCACAGCACTTGCCGCCAAGTCCAGATAAGCATCCTCCGCACTCCACAGCCGGTCCAGCTGAGCATATCTAGGATCCACGAATTTCCTCGGCAGCAGAAAGGGCTTTCCAGCCGCGATATCTCCGGCCTGACGCAGCTCCTCCTTCATAGCTCTCATCACAGAGCGAGCATCCTTGGCCTCGGTAGTGGCCTTCTTCAGGTCCTCTTGAACCGCTCGATCTTCTTTTTCAATAAGCTTGCAGTGGTCGGCAGCATTCTTCAACTTCACGGCCATCTCGGCAATTTCCTTCTTGCTTCGGTAGTGAGCAGCCTGTTCGGCTTTTAGCTCTTCGGCCGCCTTTAAGGCAGCTGCATCACTCTTTCTGGCCCGCTCCTTCGCTCGGGCGAGCTCCGCCCGAAGGTTCTCCATGGCAGCGGCACCATCTGCATCAAGCATACATGTTGTAAGGCACGGTCATCCAGCTCTCTTACCAGGTGTCCGCGGAGAAATTGCATACCTTGTGACTCGTCAAGTCGCTTATTGACAAGCGCGATGTCGGCATCCACCACGTCAAGTTGCCGCTTTAGTTGGGCAAATTCATCAATCCGGCCAGCCACCGGACCCTTCGCCACCTACATAGGAAGGGCGACCCATTATACCTGGGATTATGATCCTCGGCGCGCTGTCATTCTTGACAACACACGGAGTCTCAGGGGCTACTATCTACACAGGGCGCATTTTATATGCGGAACTGTCAGAAGGTACATCATTTTGTGTACCTCAAAACCTGTCAGTAAACTTCTGACGGCTTTGTGAAATCCGCTCTCAGTGGATGAAATCCTTTCAATCACCGTATCCATTAACGCACGGTGATCTTCTGAGATAGACGCTCGCCGGAGCAGATCCTTCAGCTCCTCTGACCATACACTAGGTGGTGCCAGACTCGTCTGATGGCCTTTTTCAAAGGCCGGACACGGAGGGCTTTGAGGGGACATACGACTGCCTTCCGGCCCTGCCAGACTCGGATAAACCCTCCGCGACGACACCTCGGGGTCGCCCGCCTCGCAAGATGGTACGGCAGGGGAGGCGTTTCGCTCTCCATCATCTCCGGACGAAGATCCCCTGAAGATGAGCTCTGCTGAGAAGGGATGAGATCCGAACTACAAGGTAAAATTTTGGTTGTCTTTATCAGAAATAGGGCAGGGATATCCTTTATTTTAAAAAGAGCTCCCCTTTTTACTTATGGCTCGTTGGAGGGCTGATCCCCTTGGGGGCACAATGCGCCCGAGGCATCTCTCGGCGCAGGACCCTCTGAGGAAGATTTTCCCCCTCGCTTTGAGACCATGGTCTCCGGGTCTTCAGAGGCGGTCCTCTTCTTCCCTTGGATGGAGGGATTCTCGATCCCTCCTTTCCTGACAACCTCCTTCGCGGAGGCGGTAGCTTCCTTGTTCTCCCCTTCACCTTCTTCCGAAGGCACAACCTCCAGCATCCTGGTTAACACGGGATCCGGCGTGGTCTCAGGGAGGGGGGCCGGACACCTAATTAACTTTGCTTTCGCTATCCACTCCTGTTCAAGGGACAACTCTTTTAAAGGGCAAGTTCGTGATAAATATGGGATAGCGTGTCCGGGTACAGGGCTACTTACTTGAGTATCCGGGCGATTGTAGCTCAGACCTGCGTCCTCGGTCAAGTCCAGACACATCACTTGTGATCCGAAGAAAAGCTTGTACATCTCCACGGGTGTTGCGCCCATAAAATGTTGGAGATCTCGTGGTCCCTCCGGGTTAAATTCCCACAGGTGGAGGGGGCGAGATTTGCAGGGCAGGGTGCGACGAATCAGCATGACCTGCGCTACTACGACCAGAGTGATCTCTCACTCTAGGAGGTCTTGAATGCGGCCCTGCAACAAGGGCACATCCTTGGATGGCCCCCAGTCAAGTCCTTTATTGACCCATGATGCCAGCCGCGGTGGAGGACCCGAGCGAAAGGCAGGTGGCGCCACCCATTTGGTGCCCCTGGGAGCTATGATATAAAACCTCTCTTGTTGCCATAGGCTGAGCTCCTCTTGAAAAGAGCCCTCAGGCCATGGAGCATCAGCATTCTTGCTTATAACAACCCCTCCGCACTCTGCCTGCTGCCCCTTGATCATCTTCTGCTCCACTTTGAAGGTCTTGAGCCACAATCCTAAGTGAGGGGTAATGCGGAGGAAGGCTTCGCATATGACAATGAACAATGAGATGTGGAGGATGGACTCCGGATCCAAGTCATGAAATTCCAACCCATAGTAAAACATGAGCCCCCTCACGAAGGGGTCCGTCGGGAAGCCTAGCCCCTGAAGAAAGTGAGATGCGAACACCACGCTTTCACCAGGATTGGGAGTGGGAATAACCTGCCCTTGGGCAGGCAGCCTATGCAAAATTTCGCCGGTTAGATACCTGGCGTCTCTTAGCTTTAGCACGTCTTCTTCCCTAATGGAGGAAGGCATCCACCGGCCTTGCATGTCGGAGGCGAACATCATCGAAGGTCTGAAGCGCCTGAATCTGGAGCTTTGGGTGTTGGAACTCGAGGCGAGGGGCGGATTCGATTGAGATTGAAAGAAAGGAGTGGAGCCTTGGTCTCTTTATAAAGAGGTTGAATACCAAGAACCTTCCCCATGACCGTTCGATAGAGGAGACGCGCCAACGGGTACGACTGGGTTTCCCGAGCTCATATTAATGAGAATCCTGGAATAAGGGGACACGATCTCTGCTTTGACAAGACGTGCCAAGGAAACCGCCTCGCTAAACGCGCTGAGGTGGGATAGTAAAACGATTCGAATAAAGGCTTGGCCGTGGTGTGATGTCGCGCCATGGAATACGTCAGCAGATTGAATTTCTGTAAATATTATTCTCTCTACGGTGGTGTGTGGAACTTATTTTGCAGAGTCGGACACTATCCTTGTGTTCAAAATCTTCTATGAAGTATTTGGAGGAGGAACCCGCCTTGCAATGCCAAAGACAATATGCGCGCCGGACTCGTCGTCATTGAAGCCTGGTTCAGGGGCTACTGAGGGAGTCCTGGATTAGGGGGTGTCCGGATAGCCGAACTATCACCTTTTGCCGGACTCCTGGACTATGAAGATACAAGATTGAAGACTTCGTCCCGTGTCCGGATGGGACTTTCCTTGGCGTGGAAGGCAAGCTTGGCGATACGGATATGTAGATCTCCTACCATTGTAACCGACTATGTGTAACCCTAACCCTCTTCGGTGCCTATATAAACCGGAGGGTTTTAGTCCGTAGGACGAACAACAATCATACCATAGGCTAGCTTCTAGGGTTTAGCCTCTCTGATCTCATGGTAGATCTACTCTTGTACTACCCATATCATCAATATTAATCAAGCAGGAGTAGGGTTTTACCTCCATCGAGAGGGCCCGAACCTGGATAAAAACATTGTGTCCCTTGTCTCGTGTTACCATCCGCCTAGACGCACAATTCGGGACCCCCTACCCGAGATCCACCGGTTTTGACACCGACATTGGTGCTTTCATTGAGAGTTCCTCTGTGTCGTCATCTTTAGGCCCGATGGCTCCTCCGATCATCAACAACGATGCGGTCCAGGGTGAGACTTTTCTCCCCGAACAGATCTTCGTAATCGGCGGCTTTGCACTGCGGGCCAATTCACTTGGCCATCTGGAGCAGATTGAAAGCTACGCCCCTGCCCATCAGGTCAGATTTGGAAGTTTGAACTATACGGCTGACGTCCCCGGAGACTTGATCTTTGACGGGTTCGAGCCACAGCCAAGCGTGCCGCACTGTCACGATGGGCATGATCTAGCTCTGCCGCCGAACAGTGCCCTGGGGGCCGCACCAGTGCCCACTCCGGCCCTTAGTTTGGAGCCGATTGCGCCGATCGAGGACGGGTGGCTGGACTCCGCCTCGGGGGCTGCGATCTCTATGGCGATTGAGCCGAACACCAACCCTGTCCTTTGCGAAGCTCGTGACTCCAAGGTGCCGAACTCCTCTCCGGACTCCGAACCTTCCGCGCCCCTGCCAAACGAATCTGATTGGGCACCGATCATGGAGTTCACCACCGTGGATATCTTTCAGCACTCGCCTTTTGGCGACATCCTGAATTCACTAAAGTCTCTCTCTTTATCAAGAGAGCCCTGGCCGGATTATGGTCAGCAAGGTTGGGATGCGGACGACGAAGAAATTCAAAGCCCACCCACCACCCACTTTGTAGTCACTGTCGAAAGTTTAAACGACGTGCTCGATTTCGACTCCGAAGACATCGACGATATGGACGACGATGTAGGAGATAAGCATGAACCAGCACCTATAAGGCACTGGATAGCCACCTCATCTCACGATGTATACATGGTAGACACACCTAAATAAAGTGATGACAAGGAACAACGGGACGCCACGAGGGATCATTCCCTCGAAAAGCAGTCAAAACGGCGACATAAGCGCCGCTCAAAATCCCGCCTCGACAAAGACAGCAGCCATACACACCCAGCCATAAAGCAGGGCGAACCGGTGGACGACGAACATGCCATCGAGCAACCGTCCGAACAGGACAACCTGGATAAACAATCCGTCCCCAGCGAAGATAACAATCCGGACGATCTCACGCCGGACAAGTTGCTGGAGCAGAAGAACCTCCACAAAAGGCTCATCGCCACTGCGCGTAGCCTGAAAAAGCAGAAGCGGAAGCCCCAAACAGCGGAAGATGTGCTCAGAATCAGATGGAGCAAAGTACTCAACACCGCAGACAAATACGGCGATAGTCGCCGAACAACGAGCTACCCGAAGCGAAAACTACTGCCCGAATTTGACGAGGAGGCCGTAGAGCCCCCGCAATCAAAGAACAAGGTGACCACCCGGTCGGATAGACGACCCCATGGCAAACATAGAGCGGCAAACGGTGCCGCACACAAGCCGGACGCGACCCGCACACGGATTCACATCAAAAAGATGGCCCAGTTAGATCTATCTACGGGCCAAGAAAGCAAGCTCTAATAAGCAATGCAACACATCAAGTATCCGAATATTACGGTACACCTAAATATAGGGGTGCCGCACACCCCCTATGTTTCACCGATGAGGTTCTGGATTATGAATTTCCAGCGGGATTCAAGCCCGTAAACATAGAGGCATAGAACAGAACAACAGACCCTGGAGTCTGGATTGAGGATTACATCCTCCACATACACATGGCTAGAGGAGATGACCTCCACGCCATAAAATACTTACCCCTCAAGCTCAAAGGGCCAGCCCGACATTGGCTCAAAAGCCTCCCCAAAAACACCATTGGAAGTTGGGAAGAGCTCGAGGATGCTTTTCGGGCAAATTTTCAAGGGACCTATGTCCGACCTCCGGATGCAGACGATTTAAGTCACATAACTCAACAACCCGGAGAGTCAGCCCGAAAATTATAGAACAAATTCCTTACTAAAAAGAACCAAATAGTCGACTGTTCGGACACCGAAGCCTTAGCAGCTTTCAAACACAACGTCCGAGACGAATGGCTCGCCAGACACCTCGGCCAAGAAAAGCCAAGAACAATGGCCGCATTAACAAGCCTCATGACCCGCTTTTGTGCGGGAGAGGATAGCTGGCTGGCAAGATGCAGTACCAGTGACCCAAGTACATCCGAAGTCAGAGATGGAAACGGGAAACCGCGACACAGCAAGGACCAGCACCGGACCAAGGGAAACAACCTGAAGAGCATGACAGTCAACGCTAGATTCAAAAGCTCTCGGCGGAATCATAAAAAACTGCCCCTTAAGGATAACAGGGACGAGCTATCTAACTTGAACAAAATCTTGGACAAGATATGCCAAATCCACAGTACTCCCGGGAAGCCTGCAAACCATACCCACAGAGATTGTTGGGTCTTCAAGCAGTCCGGCAAACTCAACGCCGAACACAAGGGGCTCGACACACCAAGAGAGGACGATGACGAACCCCACAAGCAGAGCACCGGAAAACAAAAGAATTTCCCACAAGAAGTCAAAACAGTAAACTCACTTCACGTGACAAAAGGGAAAAATAGAGCGGCGCCCCTAGAGGTACATGCCATATGGCCTATTCCAGAGGAGTCCCGCCACTGGTTGTTAAAACCAATCACCTTCGACCATCAGGATTACTCAAGAAGTATTCGAAACGCAAGACGGACTGCCTTGATATTAGATCCGATAATTGACGGACTCCAATTTTCACAAGTCCTAATGGACGGCGGCAGTGATCTAAACCTGCTATACCAGGACACAATCCGCAAAATGGGGATAGACCCAACCAAAATTCACCATAGCAACACTTCCTTTCAAGGGGTAATGCCAGGCCCATATGGCCATTGTACAGGCTCTCTACTGTTAGAAGTTGTGTTCGGCTCACCTGACAACTTCCGCCGCAAAAAGTTAACCTTCCACCTCGCCCCGTTCACAAGTACTCCCTCTGTAAACTAATATAAGAGCGTTTAGATGACTACTTTAGTGTTCTAAATGCTCTTATATTAGTTTACGGAGGGAGTAGCTACCCAGCACTACTGGGACACGAAGCTTTCGCCCGCGTTAACGCAATACCGCATTATACATCCCTTACACTTAAAATGCCCGGTCCGCGAGGCATCATCTTCTTAAAGGGAAATACCGAGTGTTCCTCGAGCGCCAAAGATGGTGTGACTGCCTTGACAGCCACACACTAAGCCGTCTTCACCAATCAAAGCACCTAAATAGGTCGTTCAGACCTCGGACACGGCTAGACGAGTCCGGCGTAAACATACAAGGGCTTACTAGCCGCATACCCCTGTACAAGGGGCTCCGCGCATGTACAACAAGAGATAATAAAGCTCAATTTTATTCATTTTTTGAATTGTACTTTGTTTATTTAGTATAATGTACATTTTTGCACGATCTTTTTCAACTAAGTTACCCTCTTTTACAGATGAACACCGTGCTACACCCGTCCAGGATACGGCACAACGGAGACACAGGCGCAGACGTGCAGTAGGGACCCGTGACAAGGATTCTTTTCAGATTAAGACCCTGTGTAAACCTTTTTTATTGTCTCTTGTTGATACATATCCCCTGGTTTCCTGCCATAACCGAGGAGGAGGCTGGCGTTTTGGCATGGGCCACGTCAGAATTTTGCGCGTACCTGGACACCAGGGGCTTATTACCAAGGGCGTTGTTCGGCCCGTTTTCATAAAGACCGAATACTTTAGGGAGTGTTCGGCGTCTCGAGTTAGGCCTTATATGCATCAGCTCTGAATAATGTCTTTGGTCAAATGTTGGGTTTGCCCGGCTCCTGTGTTTTGCTGCCTTATGTTCCGCTCTATCGCCTAAGGAGGCACCAGGAGAACTACTGCGATTGTGCCCCGGTTCAGCCAGGCGAGCACCTCAGTAAAGAAAGCCGAAAACTGACTCTCATGATATAGCGTGAGACTGGTCAACCACTCGATGACCCACCGGAATCTATAGGATTCCTCCGCATTGACGAAGGGCCGTTTCCCGGTCAGGCACATACACGCCCCGAATTTGGGTGAGCGCGGTGCCCCTAGGGGCTATATAGTAGCCCCACTATCAAACTCCTATGGCTAAGTGAAAGTCATAAAGCATTATAGTCCGGTTGCCTAGTTTGCTGCACTACCACATCCTTTATAGGACCAAGACGTTGGATCAAGTGTGAAAATGCGCCTTTTGCAAACACCCCCACATTATATGCGTGGGGGCTGAAGCCGAAGACTGTCATTTTCAGGTTATATATACATATACATTAGCGGCCGCACAAGAAGTATTTTAATTCTTGAAAGGCACAAGTATAAAAAGCTTTTATATTCCATCAATACATTGTTTCACAATAATACATGTTATTCGAACATAATATCCTTCGAGCACCGCGTCTCTATTAAACGAGCGCCCTGCAGAACTTCCTAAAAATAGTGCTCGACAGGTACTCGGCTTCCGTCCGAATCTTGGGATGCAACATCGGTGGCCTTCATCTCCGCCCAGTATGTCTTCACACGGGCAAGAGCCATACGCGCACCCTCTATGCATGCCGACCTCCTCATCGCATTGATATGCGGCACTGCACCAAGGAACTGCTGCACCAAGCCAAAATAACTCTTCAGCTCGGGCCTTTTCGGCCACAAAAGACTCATGACATCCTTCATGGCAAGTCCGGATAACCTATTCAGCTCCGCCCATTCGGCCAAGCGATCGGTTAATGGAAGTGGGCGCTCTGGATTATGGAACTGTGACCAAAAAACCTTTTCCATTTCGTGATCCTTTTGATCTCGGAAGTGTTCGGCCGCGTCCGCGGCACTTGTCGCCAAGTCCAGATAAGCATCCTCCGCACTCCACAGCCGGTTCAACTAAGCATATCTAGGATCCACGAATTTCCTCCACAGCAGAAAGGGCTTTCAAGCCGCGATATCTCCGGCCTGACGTAGCTCCTCCTTCATAGCTCTCATCGCAGAGCGAGCATCCTTGGCCTCGGTAGTGGCATTCTTTAGGTCCTCTTGCACCGCTCTATCTTCTTTTTCAAGAAGCTTGCAGTGGTCGGCAGCATTCTTCAACTTCACGGCCTCCTCGACCATTTCCTTCTTGCTTCGGCAGTGAGCAGCCTGTTCGGCTTTTAGCTCTTCGGTCGCCTTTAAGGCAGCCGCATCACTCTTTCTGGCCTGCTCCTTGGCTCGGGCAAGCTCCGCCCGAAGGTTCTCCATGGCAGCGGCACCATCTGCATCAAGCATACATGTTTTAAGGCACGGTCATCCAGCTCCCTTACCAGGTGTCCGCGGAGAAATTACATACCTTGTGACTCGTCAAGTCGCTTATTGACAAGCACGATGTCGGCATCCACCACGTCAAGTTGCTGCTTTAGTTCGGCAAATTCATCAGTTCGGCCAGCCACCGGACCCTTCGCCACCTACATAGGAAGGGCGACACATTATACCTGGGATTATGATCCTCGGCGCGCTGTCATTCTTGACAACACACCGAGTCTCAGGGGCTACTATCTACATAGGGCGCATTTTATATGCGGAACTGTCAAAAGGTACATCATTTTGCGTACCTCAAAACCTGTCAGTAAACTTCTGACGGCTTCGTTCAATCCGCTCTCAGCGGATGAAATCCTTTCAGTCACCGTACCCATTAACGCACGGTGGTCTTCTGAGATAGACGCTCACCCGAGCAGATCCTTCAGCTCCTCCGACCGTACACCAGGTGGTGCCGGACTCATCCGATGGCCTTTTTCGAAGGCCGGACACGGAGGGCTTTGAGGGGACATACGACTGCCTTCCGGCCCTGCCGGACTCAGAGAAACCCTCCACGACGACACCTCAGGGTCGCCCGCCTCGCAAGATGGCACGGCAGGGGGAGGCGTTTCGCTCTCCATCATCTCCGGACGAAGATCCCCCAAAGATGAGCTCTGCTGAGAAGGGATGAGATCCGAACTACAAGGTAAAATTTCGGTTGTCTTCATCAGAAATAGGGCAGGGATATCCTTTATTTTAAAAAGAACTCCCCTTTTTACTTACGGCTCGGTGGAGGGCTGATCCCCTTGGGGGCACAATGCGGCCGAGGCATCTCTCGGCGCAGGACCCTCTGATGAAGATTTTCCCCCTCACTTTGAGACCATGGTCTCCGGGTCTTTAGAGGCGGTCCTCTTTTTCCCTTGGATGGAGGGATTCTCGATCCCTCCTTTCCTGACAGCCTCCTTCGCGGAGGCGGTAGCTCCCTTGTTCCCCCCTTCACCTTCTTCCGAAGGCGCAACCTCCAGCATCCTAGTTAACACGGGATCCGGCGTGGTCTCAGGGAGGGGGGCCGGACACCTGATTAACTTTGCTTTTGCTATCCACTCCTGTTAAAGGGACAACTCTTTTAAAGGGCAAGTTCGTGATAAATATGGGATAGCGTGTCCGGGTATAGGGCTACTTACTTGAGTATCCGGGCGATTGCAGCTCAGACATGCGTCCTCGGTCAAGTCCAGACACATCGCTTGTGATCCGAAGAAAAGCTTGTACATCTCCACAGGCGTCGCGCCCATAAAATGTTGGAGAGCTCGTGGTCCCTCCGGGTTAAATTCCCACAGGCGGAGCAGGGCAGGGTGCGACGAATCATCATGACATGCGCTACTATGACCAGAGTGATCTCTCTCTCTCTAGGAGGTCTTGAATGCGGCCCTGCAACAAGTTCACATCCTTGGACGGCCCCCAGTCAAGTCCTTTATTGACCCATCATCCCAGCCGCGGTGGAGGACCCGAGCGAAAGGCAGGTGGCGCCACCCATTTGGTGCCCCTGGGAGCTGTGATATAAAACCACTCTTGTTGCCATAGGCTGAGCTCCTCTTGAAAAGAGCCCTCGGGCCATGGAGCATCAGCATTCTTGCTTATAACAGCCCCTCCGCACTCTGCCTGCTGCCCCTTGATCATCTTTTGCTCTACTTTGAAGGTCTTGAGCCACAATCCGAAGTGAGGGGTAATGCAGAGGAAGGCTTCGCATACGACAATGAACGATGAGATGTGGAGGATGGACTCCGGATCCAAGTCATGAAATTCCAACCCATAGTAAAACATGAGCCCCCTCACGAAGGGGTTCGTCGGGAAGCCTAGCCCCCGAAGAAAGTGAGATGCGAACACCACACTTTCACCAGGCTTGGGAGTGGGAATAACTTGCCCTTGGGCAGGCAGCCTATGCAAAATTTCGCCGGTTAGATACCTGGTGTCTCTTAGCTTTAGCACGTCTTCTTCCCTAATGGAGGAAGGCATCCACCGGCCTTGCAGGTTGGAGCCGGACATCATTGAAGGTCTGAAGCGCCTGAATCTGGAGCTTTGGTTGTTGGAACTCGAGGCGATGGGCGGATTCGATTGAGATTGAAAGAAAGGAGTGGAGCCTTGGTATCTTTATAAAGAGGTTGAATACCAAGAACCTTCCCCGTGACCGTTCGGGACTCGCCTTCGATAGAGGAGACGTGCCAACGGGCACGACTGGGTTACCCACGCCCGTATTAATGAGAATCCCAGAATAAGGGGACACGATCTCTGCTTTGACAAGACATGCCAAGGAAACTGCCTCGCTAAACGTGCTGAGGTGGGATAGTAAAACAATTCGAATAAAGGCTTGGTCGTGGTGTGATGTCGCGCCATGAAATACGTCAGCAGATTTAATTTCTGTAAATATTATTATCTCTACGGTGGTGCGTGGAACTTATTTTGCAGAGCTGGACACTATCCTTGTGTTCAAAATCTTCTATGAAGTATTCGGAGGAGGAACCCGCCTTGCAATGCCGAAGACAATATGCGCGCCGGACTTGTCGTCATTGAAGCCTGGTTCAGGGGCTACTGAGGATGTCCTGGATTAGGGGGTGTCCGGATAGCCGAACTTTCACCTTTGGCCGGACTCCTGGACTATGAAGATAGAAGATTGAAGACTTCGTCCCGTGTTCGGATGGGACTTTCCTTGGCGTGGAAGGCAAGCTTGGCGATACGGATATGTAGATCTCCTACCATTGTAACCGACTCTGTGTAACCCTAACCCTCTTTGGTGCCTAGATAAACCGGAGGGTTTTAGTCCGTAGGACAAACAACAATCATACCATAGGCTAGCTTCTAGGGTTTAGCCTCTCTGATCTCGTGGTAGATCTACTCTTGTACTACCCATATCATCAATATTAATCAAGCAGGAGTAGGGTTTTACCTCCATCGAGAGGGCCCGAACCTAGGTAAAAACATCGTGTCCCTTGTATCCTGTTACCATCCGCCTAGACGCACAGTTCAGGACCCCCTACCCGAGATCCGCCGGTTTTGATACCGACAGTAGGGATTCTTAACTAGACAAAATTACCTACCATGCCGAGCATGGTTCAATTCCCTATGTTGCTGGTACCCAAGGTCACCCTCAACTCCATTGCCTAGTAACTAATAGGAGTACTACATCAGGATGAGCACAGAATTGAGCCCATTTGTTTGTGCCTAGTACTTGAGTTAATATATCAGGCAATGCACTGGTACAGATGGATTATCCTTTTACTCTGTATATATAACTTGTCTGAAGTCTAACTAAGCAAAATGTTTGACCAAATCCTTTCTTAAGAAATATTAACATCTACAACAGTATAGATGTATCTCTTGAAAATTTATTGCATCATGCAGGTTATGATTTTGTTTTGATCTTAGATTTTAAATTTCAGAAAATTCAAAAGTGAAAGGAAATTCATGAAACTAAGGATGGTCTCGTGATACGGCACAAATATGCTATCATAATTTTTTTGTTCAATTTGAGACAAGCTGCTTATGAGAAGTTGCATAAATGAAGAGCCAAGGTATTTTGGAACAAAGACCTATCACGTTAAGGCGAACACTTTCACTATTCAAACCGTGGGTGTTTACGTGCCGCCACGAGTCCCGCTTCTCATTGGCAGGTGCCGTCCGAGCAAGCATGTGAGTCGACGGGAGGCATGCGAGCAGTCCGCTATGGCGGCTGACCGGGAGGCGTGCGAGCAGGCCGTTGCGCAGGCTCACTGGAAGGCGAGCCCTTTGACCAGGCTCCGCCGCCCACCTTCATCCCAACTGCCCCCACTTTTAATGGCGCCGGCGCCGCAGTTTAAAATCACCCCGGCACTACCTGGTAACGCTATAATCTTCTCTCTTCCTCTCTGATTCTCCTATCGTCTACCTCCAACCAGCCTGACCTAACCGTACACTGTGCCGCATCACGATGGTCTGCCCTTAGTCTTCTAGCTTCCTAAGGAAGACACCCAGCTGTAGTCTCAAGAACATAAAGCACTTTGGGAAGAGCTTGAACTGGCCATGCAGGAAGACACCGCGCCTGTCCCTGCTCCCGTTCCAGCTCCCTTCGCCCCGACTGCGCCAGCGCCCATCCCCATGGCATTGATGGGCTCGGGGCTGCACATTGTCGTTGAACTTGATGCCATGGGTTCCACGAGGTCCCCGCCGACTTTCACGTGCCCGTGCACCTGCCAGCGCCTGCGCCTACGCGTGCACTAACGCGCACGCTTGTGCCGGTGCCCATGCACACGAATGTCTCCACCGTGCCATTGCCAGTGCTTGTCCCTACGCGGGTGGGAGTGCCCCCCTCAGTGGCATGGATGGTCGTTGTTGACTACTTCCTTGCACCAACGCCAGTCACCTCCTCCCTCCAGTTGACTCGCTCCTGGAGACCGAAGTCCATAATATTTTGGCCTTCCTTGAAGCTAGGGCCAACGTCCAGGAGTATGCCAACAATGGCGCAAGACGCCGCCGTCACCATCAGTCAGTGGCCCGACGACACACAGAGCGTGGCAGAGGAGCCGCTTCCCACCACAAGACGCTTCCCCACCGCTGCGTAATCTAAATTTTCCATGAAAAACATTTGGATTTCCATGCTTAACATACGATGTTTATCATTTCCGTTTATTTTAGATCGATCGTCGTATGAATGTAAAGTTGAGTCAGACTGAATGAAATCTATGGTTTGATCGATTGAATGTTCTGCTAGAGCTGCATCAAATTAAATATAAAATGTCATCAAGCCACATGTATTCGTTCTCATCGCAAACATTTCATATTAAATACCACGTCAATTCCAAATATTTTCTTAAGGAAGTCAATTCCAAATACTTGTAGGGCGTCACTAGTCCCCTTGTTTGAGAACTAGGCGATACATCTATTTATCAACACATTTAATTATTATGGAGTAGTAGATAAATAGCACAAAACTTGTCTGTCATGGTCACTTTTGTTCCTAAACTTGTTACATGTATAATCTATATCTATACCATCTATACCAAAGGGGCATATCCAATTAATCTCGGCCATCAAATCATGTCAATCCAACGACCTAGACTGCTTCAATGTCGAGCACTCAACACATTTAGCGTGCAATTAATTTCAAGCCAAAAATAGTGCTAATCACATAATAACACACAAATAATATCATACTTAATATCCTCATACACTTAATATACTTCCAAATTAACGGCATTGCACGTACACATTGACTAGGACGGGAAACTGGTGCCGTAACTTGTGAACGCGTCCAGATATGGTCAACAGCAACATTGCCTCGTGTTCTTCATGTTTGCCCGTGCGTCTAAACATAGAAGGGGAGGAGAGAGAGAGAGAGAGAGCACACATGGAACCCACCAGTAAGTGAAGGCGAATAGTACGTGCTAACGAGCCGGTCCCACTAATGTACTAAAAATAATATTAAAACATGTTATCCATTACATAGGCTACGATAATATAAAAACATTATATCAACAAAGGGGGGTACAACAAACATTGTTGTACTACGTTGCATATTGACGTGTGGCTTGAAGGCCTTGGTCGCATGTTCGATCCTCGTCCTTATTAATTTTTAATTTTTATGTGGGTCCAAATTTGTTCCATGACAGGTGGGCCCCTCGGTGTGTATTTTGTAGCACTTTACTTTGTGGGTCAAAATTTGTTCCATTACAGGTGGACTATTGGTGTGTAGTTTTGTAGCTTATTTGTAATAATTAAAGAGAACAACCGAGGTTTTTGCAAAAATACCATGGTGCAACATTGAAGGTGAGAAAGGACGTGCGAGAGAGCGATGACCGAGCCAGAGGGAAATCAATTGGGGGAGGTGCGGGGGTTGCAACGGTGTTTGGAGTAGTTGTGGGCCAAATGCTACAAAAATATAATCTAAACCCACCGGAATAAATGCCTTCACAAATTAATCCAAGGTTGGAGTCCCCCTCGCAATGTAAATACCTCCTGCTCTGCAAGGGATGGAGAGGTAGCTTCAATGTGTGGAAGATACAATGTGAGAAAGTGAGGTCAATCGAGACACGGATAGATAGAGAGACAAAGTGAGTGTGTCCGACATTCGTTGAAAAGATATATATGCTCTCGAGAGATATTGTCTGATTGAGCTTTTGGGAAGGGTGAGGGCTGTAAGATAGAGCTTGAGAGATGATCCAGTCATAGACATGTAGATATATTTTGTGTGTGGGAGGAAGCCAGGTCAATCGGTTACATATATAAAGGGAGAGATATCGAGCGAGTGTGGGTCGTCATGCGATCGAAAGAGTGAGATGGGTTGGAGAGAGTTACCTAGAGAGACAATGTGCATGAGAGAGTATACAATATGAATATGTCGAATTGGGCTCAAACATGGAGATGCATCGCTTGTGTCCGAGAAAGAGCGAGGTCAATCGAGACACACACACACACACACACACACACACAGAGAGAGAGAGAGACACACACACATATTGAGAGAGTGTGGCCCGCCATGAGGTCGAAAGATTGGGGGCGGCTTGGATGGACTGACCTAGATAGACAATCTGCATGAGAGAGTATAGAGTGTGTCGATCGAGGCCTGAATAGGGAGATATATCATTTGTGTGTGTGAGAGTAAGCGAGGTTAATTGAGACCTAGATAAAGAGAGCAAGATTGAGCGAGTGTGGGCCGCTGTGCGGAAGAAAGAGCAAGACAGTCTTGAGAGAGTGACCTAGATAGACAATGTGCATGCGTGCGCACCAAAGGGGGGGGGGTCTACATAGGCAATGCATGTATCTAGCGAGAGAGCATGAGAGGGAGAGAGAGAGAGAGAGAGAGAGAGATCTCGGCATGGAGTGCAATGGCGGGTGTCTTAGGTAGATACATTTGGTAACAGAGTGGAAAAAGGGGATTGTGTAGTTGAGAGAGTTTGAGATCGAAACATGGAGAGAAAGAATGAACATGTGT
Organism: Triticum dicoccoides; assembly: GCF_002162155.2. Lineage (NCBI taxonomy): Eukaryota > Viridiplantae > Streptophyta > Magnoliopsida > Poales > Poaceae > Triticum > Triticum dicoccoides. The sequence continues at coordinate 186,035,239 of NC_041387.1, read as the reverse complement.
CGGAAACCGATAGCTTCCTAAGGTGGTTAGGAGAGGAAGATTGATCGATATAGGAAGTATGTAGCGTGTGTGCCGGGGGGGGGGGGGTTAAGAAAACATTTGAATGTAGATAATATAAGACTTAATATCGACGTTTCAATTTAGTGTACCTTGTAAGATTTGAATTGAGGACCATGCATATGGCTTCCGTAATTATTTCAAAATTGTGCCATACTAGGTTTGGAAAAGTTGACATTGACTCGATTTTTGTGCTATTTTGTAGGGCATATGTTTGAATCCACCTAATGTTTTCTCACTACCATGGTGTTCATTTTATACATATGAATTTGTATTAAGAAAGTAACGTGGATACCGTGAAATGTGAAATCCACGTTAGAATTGTAGATTGCTATGTGACATATATTCTAATTCAAATAACTCCTCATTAATTAATTCATAGTATCTCGTTTCGAATGACTAATTATTTGCAAGGAAAACACGGGCATGGTAATACATACAGATTCGTTTGCAAATGAAAGAAGATTCATTTGCATTCTCAAATGTAGGCGCTTCAGGTAGACCAGGGTCGTGTCGTGGTGGTCGTGTATGTTGTACGAAGACGACGAATACGACGGTGGCGCTTCAACCACTGCACCGGAGCTACCTCATCTATGCCCTCGTCCACCACACTAGGTGGTCCACCGACAACGTCGGCCGCCACAACTGACGTGCCTCACAGACACCAACTTCCACCGCATCAGGTGCGCTTCACCAACGCCGTCTCCCACCTCACCAGGGCTACTTCATCGAGCACATCATCGCACTTCCACCCCCGAGGCTGTTGGGGCTTCCAGTCAAGATCTTCATCCGTGCGTGGCCAGCCGACGCCGGCGCATCACCCTCAATGGCTCAAACGCCGACCCGAACTAGGTATCCACATATCACTCCCGTGTGCACCGATCCGACGATGTTTGGATATCCTTTCACTGCTCTCTTAGAATACACTCCTATGCAACTCTGACTTTAACTCTTATGTATTCTGGAGGTATCATCTAAAACAAGCAAAACCATTTTTTAGCGAAGCATGATGGGGCTACGGGATCTGGTACACATCCTGCACACTCATATAACCTTGTAAGTACATGTCCTCCGGTACAATAGCAAGGTCGATTCCTCTTATTTGATCAACCATTCGCCATGTCAAAAATGCAGAGGGTGATGCAAGGAGCACAAGGCCTACACACCCAAGGAAGTGGTAACATGGACTTGTACATGTAACATCCCAAGAACAAGTAGAGCTGTAGTGAGCCTGTACAACGAGCTAGCATAAGTCCCTGCATTTCATTTAATTCATACTGGCATGCGTGTATGATTTGTGTGCACTGGCGGATCCACGAATTCAAGTTACCATGGGCGAACATTTAACTTTAAAAATACGAAGGCACTTGCACTCCGGAAATCAACATAACTTGAGAAATGTGAAGCTACATGCACTTTGAAAACCAGCTAATGATCCAAAGTAGTTCCAGATTATAAAACACTAAATGATGTAAGCACCAAAAAACACGAAATGCAACATGGTGTACAAGGACTAGTAACATGATCTGTATCTACTTGAATTATTTGTTCTCTGGCAAAAAATATCGAAGTGTAATTGCACCTATAACCAGTGTGCAAACCGCATATCAATATATCTATCATGCACAAGTATGCCAATAGTTTCAAACAACAAATTAGAAAAGTATTTATGCTACATTGTCATGATATAGGGACTTCCTGGTAGATGGCCTTGATGTTTCCTCAAGCCATGAAAATGTACTATAATTTGCTTGTTCAATTCCTGCAAATCTCCATGTCTCTCTCAACATAGCAGATCATCATTAGACACTAAATCTTTCAATGGGAGCTTGCAAAATGCTTGCTTTAGATCCATCATTAGACACTATATGTTCATCAGCAGGAGCATGTAAAATGTTTGCATCAAATCCTTCATTAGCAGTCTGTTCATTAGACACTTCAGGCTCAAGAACAACATGAGATTGTATGTTTGCACCGAAAACTTGATTAGATACATCAGGTTCAGTCAGTTCAGTATTGATTGTGGGAGTTATAAATAAGAAAAAATTAGTTTCATTTTCTCATAGATTACCTATATACAAGCAATTTTACAACACCGTCAGGTTTAACTATTGGCTAGAAATTGAACAGTTGAATTAGATATAATCATGGATGTGATGTACCTACTCGTTGCACATGCTGCTCTTCCAAGCTACGACTGTCCATTTGCGCAAGCTCGATGTCATGCCCGTGCTGCCGCTGCCTCCGACGTAGACTTCATCCAGGGTTGGATCTTCATCTTTATGTCCTTCCATTCACTTGAAGCCTGGCGACCGGCGTCCAACGAGGGCACGAGGAAGTGTTGCGTCGGTCTGTCCAGCAGCAGCTAGGTTAGGAGCGAACCAGATTGGAGGCTAGAGCGAACGAATTGGGATTTTTCCTGCCATCGATCGATATAGGAGGCACTCGTTTGGGCCGCGAGCCTGCTATAGGGCCAGCGTTGTACTTACATTTTTGGCCCATCCAAATTGAAATGTTTTTCTTCATTTTTTTACATTGCCTGCTCGTGCGCTGGGACGAACAAAACTAGCCTGGGCCAACCTCGATGACTCAAACTAGGTGCACACTTTCCAGACACCTGAGGCGGCCGCGCATACCAACCCCTACGGCGACGTCACCCCTTTTGCGTGTATGATTGGGGTAGTTAAAATTATTCCAGTGGCGCTTTTGGTTTACCCACAGAATGGTTGAATTGCTTGTTTCTATGAACTGAATTCACCAATAAAATGTGCAGGATGTCAGTCTTTTCATCCAATTGTAGATTGCTTAGATCGCGATATGTCAAATGTAATCGCATGAAATATACAATAAGAGCCAGTGTGATGTGTGCGGGGCTAAAAATAGTCTCACAACCTATCCTCATATAACATATCAAGAATGCACCATCTTATCAGATTAATCATTCAACTTACAAATGCAGTGTGGGAAGAAAGAAGTATTGGGACTACGTATCCAAGCAATTGATGCCATGTACTCCTTCATAGAACCTTGTAAGCGAAAAAGAAGTTGCAGTGTGCCTATACAAAGATCTAGCATGAGTTTAGTTACCTGCTTCTCAGAATTTTAGTTAGCCACTTGTTGGAAAATTGTTCAATTACGTTGCTTGGCTTAATTTAGTTTGCTATTGATTACATAATGCCATAGCCTATTAATCCTGTTATAGACTGCGCCTATCTATGTGTTTGATACTTACTGTTAAAAATTACCTGTTTGCATGAACTTAAATAGTTATTTAAGCACGTAGATAGCTGGTCATATGTATTTCTAGGGTGCAGCATAATTCACGTGTAATTTATGTTCTGATACCTTGTTTGTTTAAATGGTTTGATGCTATCACTTGTAGCACTAGTAATGTTTGCATATTCATAGATAGGCAACTGTCAGTTTATATGGGGGACACCGTCTTTTTAACTTTTATATATATATATATATATATATATATATATATATATATATATATATCTGTGTGTGTGTGTGTTGCAATAATTTTGCTTACATCAAAGAAATTTACAGAGGTCTGTGTTGCTGGTAAACGGTACCGACTTGTTACTTTAATACGTTGCCAAGAACTTGTTAGTTTTACTAGTTCATGTGTAATTAAATACCTTGCCAAAACTGGTTAGTTTTACTAGTTTTATGTTAGTTTCTAATGGCTCTTGCAACACTTTATTTATGATTGCTAACATTCAAGTTTGCAGGATCCAACTGAAACTCCGTTGGCACAACATGTATGTTTTCAGAAACTTCCTTGTTTACCTAGTTTGCTGCTGTAACTTGTTTATGTAATCATCTTACCAACTACAAGTTTTCAGGATCCAACTGGAAGTCCAATTGCACAGTAGGTACATTTTCAAAAAAAATATTTGTGTAAGAGGTTTGCTATTGTAACTTGTTGCTCTAATCAAGTTACTGACTGCTCAACTTTTCAGGATCCAAGAGCAACTCCAATGCCACAATAGGTTCCTTTTGCAAAACTTGTTTGTTTAACTGATTTGCTGCTGCAACTGGTTTCTCTAATCACGTTACTGGCTACTCGACTTTTCAGGATCCAAGAGAAACTACAATACCACAACAGGTACCTTTTGCAAAATTTGTTTGTTTAACTGCTTTGCTGCTGCAACCGGTTACAATGATGTTAATAACCACTTTTCAGTATCCAATTGAAACTCTTTAATTCCTTGTTTGTTTAACGACTTTTCTATTATAACTCCCAGTTGAGATGTTTTGCTAACTTCAACTTTTCGGAATCCAATCGGAACTTTGATGGCAAAACAGGTTAGGCCAAGATCAAAGAGCGAGGTCCCCATGGACGTTGTATCATCCCACAACAGTCGCACCGGCTCAATCGTGCATCATGAATTGCCAACTGCTGATGCTCTAGAGGCTAAACTATTGGTAGAAAGAGATTCTATTTTTGCACATAGAGATGAAGTTGACATGTTGAGGAAGCAAACAACACAATCACAAGCAGTACTCAAGACAACCATTAAATATTTTGATTTCAAAACGAAGCAAGCTGAGACTGACCGCATTGTTAAGGTCCTGAAGGGAAAAAGTAAATTAAATTCCCACTTGGTAAATCATAGGTGAAATGTTCTTTCCATCGTTGAATAACCTTTGTGTTGTTTGTTCATGTAATCAATCAAACCATTTGATTTAGAGATCATGTAACAATTGTTTTTCATTTTTTGGTTTGTAATTTTTTAGCACAAGTTTGTATTAACTGATAAGACTCCGAGACATTTCATTTTGATTGCTATGCCAGACCTACAAATATGCCAATCGGGCTGAATGTGCATTCAACAATAATAGTAGTATAGATGGTCCTTAAGTGGCACGCATCTGAAAGGGCCAAGATGTTGTACTAGCTTCGCTAAAAAATGATGCTCTTCTAGTAAAAAAAAGTACAACGGCCTGGCTTATGTATGTTACTTGATATTATTGATCCATATACACTATAAGTGTTTATATGTCTGTTAGTTTTGTATATTATTGGTTGATTGACTCGGTATTTTGAATCTTGAGACATTGCTTGTCTACATATCTAAATGGGAGTACACATTATGCTGCGTGTGACACTTGAGTTGGACATAAAGTGGTTTCAAATATTCGAATTCACCTTAAACTGGATTATAGCTTTTGAATTCCAGTATCAACATTTGTAAATCATATTCATATATGACAGTGGAATACATCTTTGTCGTGCTTTTGAAGATATATAAAAACACAAAATGATTTATAAAGATTGATATAAGAATACAAAATGGATTCGAATTTAGTTGTCAGGGTAAACGTGGATGCTTATTGTCCCAAAACTCAAAAAAGTAGCAAAATGTCCACTCCCGCGCCGGTTTCCCGAAGCCAGTGTTTGGGAGATGAAAATTACTGTCTACCCCTTACACAGACAATCCATCGGCCAGATTACCACTGCTCTCAATAGGGGTAGATTAGTAAGTTCAATTAGACGTGACACGACCACCTCTGAGCCCATTCCAACACGGTGGGCGCCAAACATGGGCAAAAAAATACATTTGATTCAAGCTCGTCCGAAAGACCTCCGTCTCTCCCTCCATTTCCCCATTCATACACGGTGGGCAGCAAAACAAACTCGACTCGGCCGAAATCAATGTAGGCAAATATTTTCAATAGGGGCTGGTTTGTAACTTCACTCAGACGTGACACAACCGCCCTACCTGTCAGCCCCTTTCATACATCATGGGTGCCAACCGTGGGCACCAAAACACCCTCTCCTCGCCCAAAATTGCTCTGGGCAAATATTGGGGAGATGCAAGATTACCATCCTATCCCCAACCAATGAGACATCCAAATTTTAAATGGGGGCTAAGTTCATAACTTTCCCATATTTCAGACAGGCGCGTCCCAAAAACATGGTTCCCCGTACCACTCCCTCCATTTTCCCATTCAAACACCGTCTGCGCTAGAACACCATCCCACACCAGCCTCTTCCGTCCGCCACCCCATCCATCGCCGCTATCCTCCACCCCATTCATCACCACCATACTCCACCATGCCGGAGTGCCTACCAAGACCGTGTCATCCACTGCTAGAGATGGACATTTCTCATCCACGGCGACGTACCAGGAGCCTTGCATCGTGTCCTCTCGCTTCATCGGCACCGTCGTCCTCTCTGCCTGGGCCGCTCACACGACCTTCTCGTCCACCGCAACGAGACTTATCCCCCGATGCACCCGTCTACCATCGCAGATCTGCTTCAACGCCACTAACAGCCATCGCACCCCCGATGCCTATACGGCGCCGCAAGAGAGGTGGTACATCATATCTGCTCAACTCTTTGATCTCAACCAGAAAATAGATCGTAACTTGGTTACTGTACTTTCTATTCAGCTCTTAGAATTTAGTTCTTAGTTCGAAGCAAACAGTGGATGCTAAATAGCATTTCTGTGATTTGTAGCTTTAAATCTGCCATGGCACAATCATAATAGGGTTTAATTGATCATGCTTAGGGTTTAATTAGTCATGTTAGTTCCGTGGTGGTTTCTTTAATAGAAATCAGAGGGGAAACCCTCTTTTGCTAAAAAAATGCTTAGGGTTTCCCCCTTTTATAATCACTATACGACCATCATATGTGCTTCATGTCAGAATAGCACTGCTCCACCCATCAAGCTAAACAAGCATAGTTGTTCAAATACGAATATGATTTTATAAAAATAGAGTCGTTTAATTGGTTAGCTAAATGTTCCTAATTTAGTTTCGAAATGCATGTACACCGCTTGGGTGTGTATCTATGGTGCCCACGATGGGCCGCGGCCCACCCTAGGATTTTTGGTCGGCCCAGGCCCTGATTCCCCTCTGTTCTGCTACGCTTCCGATCTCTACTCGCCCCCAGCTGCCTGCCTCGCCGGTGACTTGCCGTCCCCAGAAGGCATGACTCTAGTCGGAGACGCCGGACTAACAGGAGGTCGGGAGCCGCTCGCCCAACGACATCACTACTGCCCGAGCGCGCCGCCGTGTCTACCTTCCCAGTCTGTTCAGGGCTCAGGCATGCAGCAACCACTAAGCCAACCCAATTTATCCTGAGATACGTCCTCACACTCAGCCATTCCTCATCACCCATTTTCTAATTGATTCATTACTCATTAGGCAGGACTGTCATTAGGGTTTGTTGTGTATAGAGTGCTACCTACACTTAATGGTTCAGATGTATTTCAGTACTCTTTAGTACCTGTAAAGTTCACAGGGTTTCAAAATTCTGGCCCTAGGAATAGACACTAGTCATTTTGGATTGTTGGTCATAATGACATTGACCCAGATTACTACTGCAGGCCGGGTTTGTTGACAATTTTACTTGTCCTACTTACTCATTCGATATGATATCCAATTATTCACTTTGATTAGTTGCAAACAATAAGTGCTAGACCAACTTCTTGATTCAGATTTTGGACGGTCTCTTACTGTAGTTACAATTCTGCATACTTGTCCTAGTAAGCTCACAAGTAGTGATTGATTCGCTACCTCTATGCTTGCCTTGTCATATTTGTTGTCAATATTCTTTTAGGGTGGACCACCCTGTTTCAAAATACTGGAACCGCAGACATGAGTGAATAGTATTTCTCGGTGTGATCTCTTCCATCATGTATGGGCAATGAACACTGCATTGTATAGAAAGAAAGTGTCATTTCCAGCTTTTACATAGACGACAATCTTTTACATGGAATACGATCTGCCTACTTGCTTTCTGTCGCACTACCAACACTCCACCCTTGAAGATAAACATTATGCCATCATAATTCCTTAGTTTATTTGTTCAAATACGAATTTGATATGATTCTAGTGTTCCTAATTCAGTTTTGAAATGTGTGTCTGCCTGTTATAGAGACATAAGATGTTTGTATTTCTGTGTGTGGTCTGGTCAGCACGGTTGGGGGGTGAACTCTGCATGTGCATGGGGTTTATTGGGAGACACTCTTCGAGTTGAATCCGCAATGCATTCCATAGATAATCTGACTACTTTTTATGTTTTCATGAATCTCAGATACTGAACAACATCATAATGATTATGAGCTTGCGTGCATGAAAAGAATAAAGCAGAACAATGCCATGGTTGTCAAACTTGGCATTAAGGGACTTAAATCAAGTCTAGATGCAATGCAATGCAATGCAAACGCTCTCCACCTATAGGTTCATGCTCAAAATATGATCCTAACAGTGATTCTGAGCTAGAGGGAGACCTAACTCAATGTAGCTCCCTAGTGGAGGAGTCAGAGGTAGATGCCCTATTTTATTCACCCATCAAGGTGCTTGCTCTTACTTTCCAGGGTTATATTGGTCACACAAATCTTGCAACTGATGCTTTGCATTGTTTCTACTTTGTTGCACTGCCATTAGCTTAGTGTACACATTGTGTATATGAATACACCTTGCCTATTCATTTTCAGTACATATTCCATCTGTTATCATACCATATTTATCCATTCAAGTGTTTTTCTTGTGTATCAGACGTTCAAAAGGAAGAGGGCAATTGGTGATCACGGAGGAGCACGAACAGAGTATTTGGAAAAGGTAGTGACACCTGATAAATCAAATAGCCCATTGGTGTAGTTGCAATATCACCAGACCTAGAAAACACGGCCACAACTCTAGCAGACTCTAGCCCTACTACATTGGCCATCTCTAATGCCCAACTCAGCAGACCCCAACTACCGCAGACAGTATGATGATGCCAGTTGACATAGCACTAGCTCTACGACGCAAAACCCCCATTCCAACAAAGAGTACACCAAATCCAGTTGCCAAATCCCTTTTCGAACGAGAGAGAGCCCCAATTGCAGGAAATAGGACTCCTTTTCCACTTCTTCCCAGTTTACAAGACGAATCATATATTGTTGTCAGGAACTTTGTGCGCATCTTTCCTTCACGGAAAGATTATATCACAGATAAAGAACAATTTCCAATCTTCCTCTGCAACTTACGCGTAAGTAATGTACTAATGTTATTGATGGTAATTACTGCATATGTTTCTGCTGACAGAAGACACAATATTTCATTCTTTTAAATAGGCGAGGACCAAACTAGATTGTCAAGACGAGCAAGGGTTGGTTGCATTTTTCAAGCACTTGTTGATGAAATATCGTTCCTTCCCGAGGCAAGTGCACTTTGATGGCAAGCCTCTAAACAAAATTTCTATAAAATCTACGGTGCTACATTTATCAGACGGTGACTGTAATAATCTTGTTACACATTGGTCTCTTATGCAGCGTAAGGTACTGTCTATGATATCACATCACAATTTGAACTACATTTCTACATGTGGCTTAACGTCTCACTTGTACAAAAACTGTTTGCAGAAGAACATTCATTCTCAAGGGACCATAGAATCTCACAACTATACTGCACGCTGCATCGCTCTTGTGAGTACCTCTTGCCCAGTATGACCATACTTACTTTCATAGCTGGTTGATTATGTAGCATCACTGCACATGTTAGCCTCGTTATCGTCCATTTGGTGGACATTATAAGACCCGTATGGACTCTTACATAAATTTAGAATCAACCCAATGCTTTTGAAAAGGTTTAGCTCTGTAGTCCTGTTATAAGGACTGAACACCGTCTATCACTGTACTAACTTAACAGCTACTCCCTCCGTCCCATAATATAAGAATGTTTTATACATTACACCAGTGTTCAAAACATTCTTATATTATGGGAAGAGGGATTGGTTCATTGTGTAGCATTCTGCATCTTATCTCCCTCGCCCACCATTTACTAAAAAAATATCATATCTATATTTAATCTTACCAAAAAGTTGAATACACAGACAATGCCAGTGCAGAATCGTAGCCCATTGCTCTTGTCAGTACATTTTGTCTTGTAATGCTTGTACTTCTAGGGATTGGTAGTTTATTATGTAGCATCAATCTGCATCTTATCTTCATTATCCTCTATCCCTTCCAGTATTATCATATCTATCATTACTCTCTACAAAATGTAGAGTACATGCAATGCTTATGAAGAAGATTCTGCGTTGAAATTCTTGAGTTATCCTTCCCTTAACATGGAGAAAGGCATTGTAAAGCCAGTGTTAACTATTAACATAAGCCAGTCCTTCTAAAGCCTTTATCCTCAACTGCTATTTAATTTGCTCACACTCCCAATCGTTAACTGCTGTTTAGTTTGCTATTTCTATCAAAATGGATGTTCTCAACAATCGTAAGTTCCAAGTTCTACTTGTAAAACGAGATTCCTTATTCATACCATGCACATTACTCAATACTCCCTATATGTATGCTCTTTTTGTGGATCTATAATGCAGTGTGTGGTGAAGCAGCCCACGTTTGCACCTTGTCATCTCCCGTTTTATCTTACTGATGTGGCTGATGATATGAACAACATGCCATGCACATTAACCAAAATAGATACAATGATTGTCTTTGCCCTTCATCTATGCTTGTTTTGTTGACATGGTAATCAAGGAGTGTGGTGAAGCTCTCCGCATTATGAATAATGCCAAATTATGCTATTGATATTTTGAACTTACTCTTTGTTTTCTAATTTGAAATTGGATGGAATTGACAACACAGTTATCATCTTTGTTTATACACGTGCAAAACCTGTCATCTCTCTGCTTGTTTTAGGGTGATATGCCTGATGGCATGCACAAGTCTGCTGAAGGCTGTGAGACAAACCCAACATATATTGCAGCAAAGAAGGCAAAACATCTTGAAGGTAGTGAGACGACCCCAAAGTCTTGCCTTGATGCAGTGTTCAAGTTACTTGAAACTAGCAGTCAAACAAGCTCACATAATTCGCTATCTGAATCGGTTCGACTTCTTTAGTCCCAAGTTCTAGCAGAAAGGCATTCTGTAACTCAACTTTGACTTGAAGTCCTATCTCTAAGAAAGATTGCAAAGAACACCAATGAGAACCTAATTGCTAAATAGCTACACCTGGAAGCTATGACCGACATGCTAGGCCGGTCTCACAGCCTTGCTCAGCATCTTGCGCAGCAGTTCCCGCGCAAGGCTAACCTTTCTTGAACTATCTTGGAAGTGGTCTTGGTTCAGTATTATTTTGTTACGCTGCAATGGCGCTCAGTTTTTGTAATCTGCTTCTTCGTTGCACTTTATGATCACTAGTGGCAAACTTTGATGGCCAGTTGATGTAATATACCATAAATCCTTTATTGTATAGTGTAGGTTTATTCTAAGTTACTATGCCATAATTTCTTTATTGTATAGAGTAGGTTTGTTCTTAACTCCTACTAGTTACTGCCATCATTCGCTATCTGAAGAAAGACGGAGAAAATCGGGCCAAAACATTCGCCTCTAACGGGCCTGCTTTTTAGCGAGCCACAATTGGGCCAGTCTGCAACTTTCTTGGGCCTGAAAGGCCATTGGGGCCTTCACACTTTGTGCCAGGCCCACAACTTACATGGGCCTATATTCGGCCCAAAGTTTAGTTGGGCCTTTAGTGGACCCAACGCTTTGTTGGGCCCATGTAGCTTTGGGACATTAACAGGCTGATTATTCTGCCGGCCTGTTACGGCCCAGAAGAAACCATGGGCATTTAGCAGGTCGAATTGCATGTTGGGCCTCAATTTTCACTAGTCATCGACGGGCCTTCAGCAGGCTGAAATGTAGACTGGGCCTTTTTTGGCCTAGTTATATGACGGGCCATTACCAGGCTGAAACATATCTCGGGCCTTAGTTGGCCCACTGATATCATGGGACTTTAAGAGGCTGAAAGCTTAGTAGAGGCATCTACGGGCCGAATTATACGACATGTCTTTAATGGGCCCAAAGTCATGTTGGGCTGAATTGTTGCCACCCTTATCATGGGCCGTTAGAGGGCCTAACGTCGCGTCGGACCATATATGGCCCATGGGCAGCACAGATCATTTCTAGGCCGAAAGACACACCGGGTTGAAATGGGCCCATGTCTACATCAGGCCTCTAACATGCCGAAATGTCACTGGGCCGTAATTGGGCCCAAATATTCGGCGAACAATTAATGGGCTAGATCTGGCTTCGGGCCGTAAATGGGCCATGTTTAAACAGGCTGTTATTGGGCTAGCCCACTAGTACCCGAGTAAATACTGCGGGCCTTTGACTGGGTCAGCCTTTTTAACCTATATGGGCCTTTGTTCGGCCCTGCCACGTGTCGACGTACACTGGTACCCGTCGGTGCTATACAAATGATTTTTAACCCCTTTCTGCGACGACATTTGGAACCATCGCCAAGTGAGTGTGGGCGATATGGGGGTCCTTCCCACATGACCTAGAAACCTTCGGGGATAGGCCCTCCTGGCACACAAGCTGGCTCGTGTGCGATCGGGCGAGGCATCGAAACCCAATTGTTTCCGTTTGTATGTACATCCCACATGGTGAATCCCAGAAAAACATTTCGGTTCGTATGTATATCACACATAGTAAATCCAAGGAAAATGTTTCCGTTCTCATGTCCATCCCACACAGTGAATCCAGGGAAAACGTTTCCGTTCGTATGTACTTCCCACACAGTCAATCCAGGGAAAATGGTTCCGATCGTATGTACATCCCACACAGTCAATCCAGGGGAAACGTTTCTGTTCGTACGTACATCCCACACAGGTTTATGTATAGGCTTGTGTGTGATACGTGTAACTATCACACATGCTCTGCCTTGGTTAACCATTTGCTTTTATCAACTACATCACACACGATTTGATGAAGAAAACCATGTGGCATTGGGCTATCCATCACAAGCGCTTTTACTTCTAGAACCGTTTGCAAAGTTCCATGACCCATTTCGTAGGTTTATTAGTTTACAATTAATAATTCCATTATTACGCAAATTCACATTTCATATCGAACAACTGTATGCCAATTTCATATCAGGCACATAGATATATTTTAACATCGCAGTACAATAGCTACCGGAAAACAGCATAGTACAACATATAGATAGTTCAACTTCATAATTAAGAACAATATATTCATTTCCCTAATCGAGATCATCCAGGCTCGCCTTATCCACCTCTGCTTTCAGTTCAGTAAGAACCTGTTTTGCACTGGCCAACTGGGAAAGTGCCTCCTCCTTCGCCAACACCATCTTAGCGAAGTCTAATTTAAAAAATCTGAGCTCATTCTCAACCTTCCTCTTTTTATCCCGCATGTTGAAATATTCTTCAGCGTTGACAACACTTTTCTATAAGCCTATCTCTGTTCTCTTCCTGATACATGCTCCATAGCTTTGCTAGGTACATCTTCAAAGACTGTGGCCACTCTTGGTCCACCCACTCCAAGTAAGAACACTTCTGTTCATCCTATAATATTTAAAACTAGATCAGTAATAATTGTAGGGAAAATGGGTTTCTAGGAACATAGAAAATCACCAATACTTATTTTGAAAAACTGAAGAAACATGTTAATTATGACATATCTTCTCAAAAAGATCAATGTGCAAATGAATTAATTGCTACTGACACATCAACCAAATTCTGAAATATCAGAAGCTATAATTAACTACAACAATGCTACAAGTTCTTACTCATCTCCTATAAATAACAAATTGAACATTTTAAGAGGAAGGTAAATATAACTGCAATAGCATAGCGATAATGTTTGGATGACAGCAAATTGATACTAACAGGTGTGTACATGCACAAACTTAGTAACATAGAACTAATAGCACTAAGGCATCCACTATATATGCCAAAACTGGTGTAAAGACAACTGTTGCTACATCTCGCACCAGTGCCCTGTACTGGCGAGCCGATGCAGCAAAAAAAATTAGGGACCTGAACTCCGGAGCACCTAGTTGCTCCGACGACCAGTTCCTTCGTGCCATAAAGATTTAGTAACTGCTTGGCTGCTTGGATGTGTGGACAAGTTGGCTCCACAAAATGTTGAAGTAGTGCCAAATAATTATCTAATGGCATCGCTGATGAGATGGCAATATTTTTAGATACTAGGTACAAACGGTGACATTGTCATAGGATGCGTTTGGTTAAAGGTGTGGCATGAATGGGTTGGGACCGTGACAGTGTCTGAATCACATCTAACAAATGATTTTTAACAACGAAAGAGGGTCTAACCTTCTCTGCACATGACATAAACTTCCTCCCACTGTCCACAGATTCAAACGCAACTAGCTTCATGCATGGAGATTGATGGTGATAACGACCAGACAGATCTTCAGCCACCCCTCTCCATTTGTTGCAACTGATGGTCCTAGGGAACTATAAGAGGAAGAAATGACTCAAATCGACTGCCAGGTAAAAAATTCTTCATTCCAACTCATAGCCCGAGAGACAGAAGAGAGGCATACCCGGGTGGTGAAGGAGCCATCGTCGGAGGAGGAACCACTGGAGACGTCTTTTAAGAAGACCATGGCGACCCCGGCGGTAGGATGCGAGATAGCGAGAGCGAGGAAGCAAGCGAGGAAGCGGCTATAGCTTAGGAAGGAAGGAAGGGGCAACAGGGGAAATGTGACTTGTGGTCAGGGAGAAAAGGGGATGGGGAGGGGGGAGGGTAGATATTTCGTCGGTAGGCCAAAAATTTCGAAATGTGGAGGGAAACTTTGCGTGCGGTGCCGCCGGACACCATTCACTTTGAACGATAGTGTGCATCACAAACGATTCTTCTGCTTAATGTGCATGGGATGAGTTTGATAATTGAAATTTTGGTGGAAATTTCCCTATGTATTTCATTGCATAATTTAACATCGTTTGCTAATTTGGGCATAAAAAGAGCGTACAACACATAGGCCAGACTTTCTGAATCGAGCAATTTTAGTAATTAAACAGAGACAATTCACCTAAACATTGCTCTAACAAAAGACCAACATTAAATACAAAGACTAAGTACAAATAATCTTAACAAATCCGTTGTTGCGCCGTTGGTGGACTCTGCGCCCCCCTGCTGAAGTCGACCGCGTCCTCGTCCTCGTCCTCGGCGCCGCCCTCAAGGTTGTCGTACTTATAGTAGTGGCTGCACCAGAGGTCGTGTTGGTACTCCACCGCCGATTCCTCGATGGATAGACTCTTCTCTACCTCGACCTAGGCCACACGCAACTCCTCCTCCCGGCGCTCCTCGATCTCCGCCACCTCCTGCATGTCCATCTCCCGGGCGACGACCTCATGAGGAAGCAGGTGCTCCATGGACACCACCGCCTTCTCAGATGTGGGTTGCATGCTGGATTCCGAGGTGGCCTGGAATATCATGGCGTGGATGGCCTCGACCCGGGCCAGGGCGACATCGGCGGCACGGATGGCAGCTCGAGCACTCTCGGCGTTTGCAGCCACCGTCGTAGCAGCAGCTACAGCCGTCTCGGCTGCTGCAGCTGCCTTATCAGCTGCTACAGATGCCCCCTCGATGGAAGCAGCCGCGATCAATGCGGATGTGGCGACACTCTCAACACAGGCGGTGGCGCTC